>NW_027139516.1:2130000-2475000 GCF_035084215.1 Heptranchias perlo | reverse complement strand
TCCAACCCACTGTGTATTGTACAGAATGTAATATAAGATATGGACTGAGTTCACCCCACTGTGTATTGTACAGAATGTAATATAACATATGGACTGAGTCCAACCCACGTTGTATTGTGCAGAATGTAATATAAGATCTGTTCTGAGTCCCCCCCACTGTGTATTGTGCAGAATGTAATGTAAGATATGGACTGAGTCCACCCCACTGTGTATTGTACAGAATGTAATATAACATATGGACTGAGTCCAACCCACGTTGTATTGTGCAGAATGTAATAAAAGATATGGACTGAGACCACCCCACTGTGTAATGTGCAGAATGTAATAGAAGCTATGGACTGAGTCCATCCCACTGTGCAATGTGCAGAATTTAATATAAGATATGGACTGAGTCCACCCCACTGTGTAATGTCCAGAATGTAATATAAGATATGGACTGAGTCCAACCCACTGCGTAATGTGCAGAATGCAAGAAAAGATGTGGACTGAGTCCAACCGACTGTGTAATGTACAGAATGTAATATAAGATATGGACTGAGTCCAACCCACTGTGTATTGTACAGAATGTAATATAAGATATGGACTGACTACACCCCACTGCGTAATGTGCAGAATGCAAGAAAAGATATGGACTGAGTCCAACCGACTGTGTAATGTACAGAATGTAATATAAGATATGGACTGAGTCCAACCCACTGTGTATTGCACAAAATGTAATATAAGATATGGACTGAGTCCACCCCACTGTGTAATTTACAGAATGTAATATAAGATATGGACTGAGTCCAACCCACTGTGTAATGTACAGAATGTAATATAAGATATGGACTGCGTCCACCCCACTGTGTATTGTCCAGAATGTAATATAAGAAAAGGACTGAGTCCAACCCACTGTGCATTGTACAGAATGTAATATAAGAACTGTTCTGAGTCCAACCAACTGTGTATTGTACAGAATGTAACATAAGATATGGACTGAGTCCAACCCACTGTGCATTGTACAGAATGTAATATAAGAACTGTTCTGAGTCCAACCCACTGTGTATTGTACAGAATGTAATATAAGATATGGGCTGAGTCTAACGCACTGTGTAATGTACAGAATGTAATATAAGATATGGACTGAGTCCAACCCACTGTATATTGTACAGAATGTAATAAAAGATATGGAATGAATCCACCCCACTGTGTTTTGTGCAGAATGTAATATAAGATATGGACTGGGTCCAACCCACGTTTTATTGTGCAGAATGTAATATAAGATATGGACTGAGTCCAACCCACTGTGTATTGTACAGAATGTAATATAAGATATGGACTGAGTCCACCCCACTCTGTATTGTACAGAATGTAATATAAGATGTGGACTGAGTCCAACCCACTGTGTATTGTACAGATTGTAATATAAGATCTGTTCTGAGTCCACCCCACTGTGTATTGTACAGAATGTAATATAATATATGGACTGAGTCCAACCCACTGTGTGTTGTACAGAATGTAATATAAGATATGGACTGAGTGCATCCCACTGTGTAATGTGCAGAATTTAATAGAAGTTATGGACTGAATCCACCCCACTGTGTAATGTCCAGAATGTAACATAAGATACGGACTGCGTCCAACCCAATGTGTATTGTACAGAATGTAATACAAGATATGGACTGACTCCAACCCAATGTGTAATGTGCAGAATGTAATATAAGATATGGACTGAGTCCAACCCAATGTGTAATGTACAGAATGTAATATAAGATCTGGACTGAGTCCAACCCACTGTGTATTGTGCAGAATGTAATATAAGATATGGGCTGAGTCCAACGCACTGTGTAATGTACAGAATGTAATATAAGATCTGGGCTGAGCCCAACCCACTGTGTATTGTACAGAATGTAATATAAGATTTGGGCTGAGTCCAACGCACTGTGTAATGTACAGAATGTAATATAAGATATGGACTGAGTCCAACCAACCTCGTATTGTGCAGAATGTAATATAAGATATGGACTGAGTTCAACTCACTGTTTATTGTGCAGAATGAATTATAACATATGGACTGAGTCCAACCCACTGGGTATTGCACAGAATGTAATACAAGATATGGACTGAGTCCACCCCACTGTGTATTGTACAGAATGTAATATACTATATGGACTGAGTCCAACCCACTGTGTAATGTACAGAATGTAATATAAGATATGGACTGAGTCCAACCACTGTTTATTGTACAGAATGTAATATACGATATGGACTGAGTCCAACCGACGTTGTATTGTGCAGAATGCAATAGAAGATATGGACTGAGTCCAACCCACTGTGTATTGCACAGAATGTAATATAAGATATGGACTGAGTCCAACCCACTGTGTATTGTACAGATTGTAATATAAGATATGGACTGAGTCCACCCCAATGAGTAATGTACAGAATGTAATATAAGATATGGACTGAGTCAACCCCACTGTGCATTGCACAGAATGTAATATAAGATCTGTTCTGAGTCCACCCCACTGTGTATTGAAAAGAATGTAATATAAGATATGGACTGAGTCCAACCTACTGTGTATTGTGCAGAATGTAATATAAGATCTGTTCTGAGTCCAACCCACTGTGTATTGTACAGAATGTAATGTAAGATATGGACTGATTCCACCCCACTGTGTATTGTATAGAATGTAATATAAAATATGAACTGAGTCCACCCCATTGTGTATTGTACAGAATGTAATATAAGATATGAACTGAGTCCAACCCACGTTGTTTTGTGCAGAATGTAATATAAGATATGGACTGAGTCCACCCCACTGTGTATTGTACAGAATGTAATAAAATATATGGACTGAGTCCAACCCACTGTGTGTTGTACAGAATGTAATATAAGATATGGAGTGAGTCCATCCCACTCTGTAATGTGCAGAATTTAAAAGAAGTTATGGACTGAATCCACCCCACTGTGTAATGTCCAGAATGCAATATAAGATACGGACTGAGTGCAACCCAATGTGTATTGTACAGAATGTAATACAAGATATGGACTGACTCCAACCCAATGTGTAATGTGCAGAATGTAATATAAGATATGGACTGAGTCCAACACTCGTTTTATTGTGCAGAATGTAATACAAGATCTGTTCTGAGTCCACCCCACTGTGTATTGTACAGAATGCAATATAAGATATGGACTGAGTCCAACCCACTATGTTTTGCACAGAATGTAATATAAGATATGGACTGAGTCCAACCCACGTTGTATTGTGCAGAATGTAAAATAAGATATGGACTGAGTCCACCCCACTGTGTATTGTACAGAATGTAATATAAGATATGGACTGAGTCCAACCCACTATGTTTTGTACAGAATGTAATATAAGATATGGACTGAGTCCAACCCACGTTGTATTGTGCAGAATGTAAAATAAGATCTGGACTGAGTCCAACCCATTGTGTTTTGTACAGAATGTAATATAAGATATGGACTGAGTCCAACCCACGTTGCATTGTGCTAATGTAAAATAAGATATGGACTGAGACAAACCACTGTGTATTGTACAGAATGTAACATAAGATACGGACTGATTCCAACCCACTGTGTATTGTACAGAATGTAATATAATATATGGACTGAGTCCACCTCAACTTGTATTATACAGAATGTAATATAAGATATGGACTGAGTCCACCCCACTGTGTATTGTACAGAATGTAACATAAAATATGGACTGAGTCCACCCCATTGTGTATTGTACAGAATGTAATATAAGATATGAATTGAGTCCACCCCACTGTGTATTGTACAGACTGTAATATTAGATATGGACTGAGTCCACCCCACTCTTTATTGTACAGAATGAATATGAGATATGGACTGAGTCCAACCCACTGTGTAATGTACAGGATGTAATATAAGATATGGACTGAGTCCAACCAACCTCGAATTGTTCAGAATGTAATATAAGATATGGACTGAGTCTACCCCACTGTGTATTGGAGAGAATGTAATATACCATATGGACTGAGTCCAACTCACTGTTTATTGTGCAGAATGAATTATAAGATATGGACTGTGTCGAACCCACTGTGTATTGTACAGAACGTAATGTAAGATATGGACTCAGTCCAACCCACTGTGTATTGTACAGAATGTAATAAAATATATGGACTGAATCCACCCCACTGTGTTTTGTGCAGAATTTAATATAAGATATGGACTGGGTCCACCCTACTGTGTAATGTACAGAATGTAATATAAGATCTGTACTGAGTCCACCCCACTGTGTATTGTACAGAATGTAATATAAGATATGGACTGAGTCCAACCCACTGTGTATTGTACAGAATGTAATATAAGATATGGACTGAGTCTACCCCACTGTGTATTGGAGAGAATGTAATATACTATATGGACTGAGTCCAACTCACTGTTTATTGTGCAGAATGAATTATAAGATATGGACTGTGTCCAACCCACTGTGTATTGCACAGAATGAAATGTAAGATATGGACTGAGTCGAATCCACTGTGTATTGTACAGAACGTAATTATAAGATATGGACTGTGTCCAACAAACCTTGTATTGTACAGAATGCAATATCAGATTTGGATTGAGTCCAACCCACTGTGTATTGTACAGAACGTAATGTAAGATATGGACTGAGTCCAACCCACTGTGTATTGTACAGAATGTAATAAAAGATATGGACTGAATCCACCCCACTGTGTTTTCTGCAGAATTTAATATAAGATATGGACTGGGTCCACCCTACTGTGTAATGTACAGAATGTAATGTAAGATCTGTACTGAGTCCACCCCACTGTGTGTTGTACAGAATGTAATATAAGATATGGACTGAGTCCAACCCACTGTGTTTTGTACAGAATGTAATATAAGATATGGACTGAGTCCAACCCACGTTGTATTGTGCAGAATGTAAAATAAGATATGGACTGAGTCCAACCCACTGTGTTTTGTACAGAATGTAATATAAGATATGGACTGAGTCCAACCCACTGTGTAATGTACAGTATGTAATATAAGATATGGACTGCGTCCACCCCACTGTGCAATGTACCGAATGTAATATAAGATCTGTTCTGAGTCCAGCCCACAGTGTATTGTACATAATTTAATACAAGATATGGACTGAGTCCACCCCACTGTGTATTGTACAGAATGTAATATAAGACGTGGACGGAGTCCGCCCCATTGTGTATTGTACAGAATGTAATGTAAGATATGGACTGAGTCCAACCCACTGTGCATTGTACAGAATGTAATATAAGAACTGTTCTGAGTCCAACCCACTGTGTATTGTACAGAATGTAATATAAGATATGGACTGAGTCCAACCCACTTTGTATTGTGCAGAATGTAATATAAGATATTGACTGAGTCCAACCCACTGTGTATTGTGGAGAATGTTATATAAGATATGGAGTGAGTCCAACCCAATGTGCATTGTACAGAATGTAATATAAGATATGGACTGAGTCCAACCCACGTTTTATTGTGCAGAATGTAATACAAGATATGGACTGAGTCCAACCCACTGTGTATTGTACAGAATGTAATATAAGATATGGACTGATTCCAACCCACTGTGTATTGTACAAAATGTAATATAATATATGGACTGAGTCCACCTCAACTTGTATTATACAGCATGTAATATAAGATCTGGACTGAGTCCAACCCACTGTGTAATGTACATAATGTAAAATAAGATATGGACTGAGTCCAACCAACCTAGTATTGTGCAGAATGTAATATAAGATATGGACTGAGTCCAACCCACTGTGTATTGTACAGAATGTAATATAAGATATGGACTGAGTCCAACTCACTGTTTATTGTGCAGAATGAATTATAAGATACGGACTGAGTCCAACCCATTGTGTATTGCAACGAATGTAATATAAGATATGGACTGAGTCCACCTCACTGTGTATTGTACAGAATGTAATATACTATATGGACTGAGTCCAACCCACTGTGTAACGTACAGAATGTAACATAAGATATGGACTGAGTCCAACCAACCTTGTATTGTACAGAATGTAATATAAGATATGGACTGAGTCCAACCCTCTGTGTATTGTGCAGAATGTAATAAAAGATATGGACTGTGTCCAACAAACCTTGTATTGTACAGAATGCAATATCAGATTTGGATTGAGTCCAACCCACTGTGTAATGTACAGAATGTAATATAAGATATGGACTGAGTCCACCCCACTGTGTATTGTACAGAATGTAAAAAAGATATGGACTGAGTCCAACCACTGTTTATTGTACAGAATGTAATATACGATATGGACTGAGTCCAACCGACATTGTATTGTGCAGAATGCAATAGAAGATATGGACTGAGTCCAACCCACTGTGTATTGCACAGAATGGAATATAAGATATGGACTGAGTCCAACCCACTGTGTATTGTACAGATTGTAATATAAGATATGCACTGAGTCCAACTCACTGTTTATTGTGCAGAATGAATTATAAGATACGGACTGAGTCCAACCCATTGTGTATTGCAACGAATGTAATATAAGATATGGACTGAGTCCACCTCACTGTGTATTGTACAGAATGTAATATACTATATGGACTGAGTCCAACCCACTGTGTAACGTACAGAATGTAACATAAGATATGGACTGAGTCCAACCGACGTTGTATTGTGCAGAATGCAATAGAAGATATGGACTGAGTCCAACCCACTGTGTATTGCACAGAATGTAATATAAGATATGGACTGAGTCCAACCCACTGTGTATTGTACAGATTGTAATATAAGATATGGACTGAGTCCAACCTACTGTGTATTGTACAGAATGTAATATAAGATCTGTTCTGATTCCAACCCACTGTGTATTGTACAGAATGCAATATAAGATATGGACTGAGTCCACCCCACTGTGTATTGTACAGAATGTAATATAAAATATGAACTGAGTCCACCCCATTGTGTATTGTACAGAATGTAATATAAGATATGAACTGAGTCCAACCCACGTTGCATTGTGCAGAATGTAATATAAGATCTGTTCTGAGTCCAACCCACTGTGTATTGTACAGAATGTAAAATAAGATATGGACTGAGTCCAACCCACTGTGTTTTGTACAGAATGTAATATAAGATATGGACTGAGTCCAACCCACTGTGTATTGTACAGAATGTAATGTAAGATATGGACTGAGTCCAACCCACTGTGTATTGTGCAGAATGTAATATAAGATTTGGACTGAGTCCAACCGACGATGCATTGTGCAGAATGAAATATAAGATATGGATTGAGTCCACCCCACTGTGTATTGTGCAGACTGTAATATAAGATATGGACTGATTCCAACCCACTGTGTATTGTACAGAATGTAAAAAAGATATGGACTGAGTCCAACCACTGTGTATTGTACAGAATGTAATATACGATATGGACTGAGTCCAACCGACGGTGTATTGTGCAGAATGCAATAGAAGATATGGACTGAGTCCACCCCACTGAGTAATGTACAGAATGTAATATAAGATATGGACTGATTCCAACCCACTGTGTATTGTACAGAATGTAATATAATATATGGACTGAGTCCACCTCAACTTGTATTATACAGAATGTAATATAAGATATGGACTGAGTCCAGCCCACTGTGTATTGTACAGAATGTAATATAAGATATGGATTGAGTCCACCCCACTGTGTATTGTACAGACTGTAATATAAGATATGGACTGAGTCCACCCCACTGTGTATTGTACACAATGAATATAAGATATGGACTGAGTCCAACCCACTGTGTAATGTACAGAATGTAATATAAGATATGGACTGAGTCCAACCAACCTAGAATTGTTCAGAATGTAATATAAGATATGGACTGAGTCCAACCCACTGTGTATTGCACAGAATGAAATATAAGATATGGACTGAGTCCACCCCACTGTGTATTGGAGAGAATGTAATATACTATATGGACTGAGTAATGTACAGAATGTAATATAAGATATGGACTGAGTCCAACCAACCTTGTATTGTACAGAATGTAATATAAGATATGGACTGAGTCTAACCCTCTGTGCATTGTGCAGAATGTAATATAAGATATGGACTGAGTCCATCACACCTTGTGTTGTGCAGAATGTAATATAAGATTTGGACTGAATCCAACCCACTGTGAAATGTACAGAATGTAATATAAGATATGGACTGAGTCCAACCAACCTTGTATTGTACAGAATGTAATATAAGATATGGACTGAGTCCACCCCACTTTGTATTGTACAGAATGTAATCTAAGATATGGACTGAGTCGACCCCACTGTGTATTGTACAGAATGTAATATACTTTATGGACTGAGTCCAACCGACGATGCATTGTGCAGAATGCAATGTAAGATATGGAGTGAGTCCAACCCACTTTGTATTGTGCAGAATGTAATATAAGATATTGACTGAGTCCAACCCACTGTGTATTGTGGAGAATGTAATATAAGATATGGAATGAGTCCAACCCAATGTGCATTGTACAGAATGTAATATAAGATATGGACTGAGTCCAACCCACGTTTTATTGTGCAGAATGTAATACAAGATATGGACTGAGTCCAACCCACTGTGTATTGTACAGAATGTAATATAAGATATGGACTGATTCCAACCCACTGTGTATTGTACAGAATGTAATATAATATATGGACTGAGTCCACCTCAACTTGTGTTATACAGCATGTAATATAAGATCTGGACTGAGTCCAACCCACTGTGTAATGTACAGAATGTAATATAAGATATGGACTGAGTCCAACCAACCTAGTGTTGTGCAGAATGTAATATAAGATATGGACTGAGTCCAACACACTGTGTATTGTACAGAATGTAATATAAGATATGGACTGAGTCCAACTCACTGTTTATTGTGCAGAATGAATTATAATATACGGACTGAGTCCAACCCACTGTGTATTGCAAAGAATGTAATATAAGATATGGAATGAGTCCAACCCAATGTGCATTGTACAGAATGTAATATAAGATATGGACTGAGTCCAACCCACGTTTTATTGTGCAGAATGTAATATAAGATATGGACTGAGTCCAACACACCTTGTATTGTGCAGAATGCAATATAAGATTTGGACTGAATCCAACCCACTGTGAAATGTACAGAATGTAATATAAGATATGGACTGAGTCCAACCCACTTTGTATTGTGCAGAATGTAATATAAGATATTGACTGAGTCCAACCCACTGTGTATTGTGGAGAATGTAATATAAGATATGGAATGAGTCCAACCCAATGTGCATTGTACAGAATGTAATATAAGATATGGACTGAGTCCAACCCACGTTTTATTGTGCAGAATGTAATACAATATATGGACTGAGTCCAACCCACTGTGTATTGTACAGAATGTAATATAAGATATGGACTGATTCCAACCCACTGTGTATTGTACAGAATGTAATATAATATATGGACTGAGTCCACCTCAACTTGTATGATACAGCATGTAATATAAGATCTGGACTGAGTCCAACCCACTGTGTAATGTACAGAATGTAATATAAGATATGGACTGAGTCCAACCAACATAGTGTTGTGCAGAATGTAATATAAGATATGGACTGAGTCCAACCCACAGTGTATTGTACAGAATGTAATATAAGATATGGACTGAGTCCAACTCACTGTTTATTGTGCAGAATGAATTATAAGATACGGACTGAGTCCAACCCACTGTGTATTGCAAAGAATGTAATATAAGTTATGGACTGAGTCCACCCCACTGTGTATTGTACAGAATGTAATATACTATATGGACTGAGTCCAACCCACTGTGTAACGTACAGAATGTAATATAAGATATGGACTGAGTCCAACCCACTGTGTAATGTACAGAATGTAATATAAGATATGGACTGAGTCCACCCCACTGTGTATTGTACAGAATGTAAAAAAGATATGGACTGAGTCCAACCACTGTTTATTGTACAGAATGTAATATACGATATGGACTGAGTCCAACCGACGTTGTATTGTGCAGAATGCAATAGAAGATATGGACTGAGTCCAACCCACTGTGTATTGCACAGAATGGAATATAAGATATGGACTGACTCCAACCCACTGTGTATTGTACAGATTGTAATATAAGATATGGACTGAGTCCACCCCAATGAGTAATGTACAGAATGTAATATAAGATATGGACTGAGTCAACCCCACTGTGCATTGCACAGAATGTAATATAAGATCTTTTCTGAGTCCACCCCACTGTGTGTTGAAAAGAATGTAATATAAGATATGGACTGAGTCCAACCTACTGTGTATTGTACAGAATGTAATATAAGATCTGTTCTGATTCCAACCCACTGTGTATTGTGCAGAATGCAATATAACATATGGACTGAGTCCACCCCACTGTGTATTGTACAGAATGTAATATAAAATATGAACTGAGTCCACCCCATTGTGTATTGTACAGAATGTAATATAAGATATGAAC
Organism: Heptranchias perlo; assembly: GCF_035084215.1. NCBI lineage: Eukaryota > Metazoa > Chordata > Chondrichthyes > Hexanchiformes > Hexanchidae > Heptranchias > Heptranchias perlo. Next base: position 2,464,493 of record NW_027139516.1, on the reverse strand, counting down.
TGAGTCCAACCCACGTTGCATTGTGCAGAATGTAATATAAGATCTGTTCTGAGTCCAACCCACTGTGTATTGTACAGAATGTAAAATAAGATATGGACTGAGTCCAACCCACTGTGTTTTGTACAGAATGTAATATAAGATATGGACTGAGTCCAACCCACTGTGTATTGTACAGAATGTAATATAAGATATGGACTGAGTCCAACCCACTGTGTATTGTGCAGAATGTAATATAAGATTTGGACTGAGTCCAACCGATGATGCATTGTGCAGAATGCAATATAAGATATGGATTGAGTCCACCCCACTGTGTATTGTACAGACTGTAATATAAGATATGGACTGATTCCAACCTACTGTGTATTGGAGAGAATGTAATATACTAAATGGACTGAGTCCAACCCACTGTGTAATGTACAGAATGTAATATAAGATATGGACTGAGTCCAACCAACCTTGTATTGTACAGAATGTAATATAAGATATGGACTGAGTCTAACCCTCTGTGTATTGTGCAGAATGTAATATAAGATATGGACTGAGTCCAACACACCTTGTATTGTGCAGAATGTAATATAAGATTTGGACTGAATCCAACCCACTGTGAAATGTACAGAATGTAATATAAGATATGGACTGAGTCCAACCAACCTTGTATTGTGCAGAATGTAATATAAGATATGGACTGAGTCCACCCCACTGTGTATTGTACAGAATGTAATATAAGATATGGACTGAGTCGACCCCACTGTGTATTGTACAGAATGTAATATACTTTATGGACTGAGTCCAACCGACGATGCATTGTGCAGAATGCAATATAAGATATGGACTGAGTCCAACCCACTTTGTATTGTGCAGAATGTAATATAAGATATTGACTGAGTCCAACCCACTGTGTATTGTGGAGAATGTAATATAAGATATGGAATGAGTCCAACCCAATGTGCATTGTACAGAATGTAATATAAGATATGGACTGAGTCCAACCCACGTTTTATTGTGCAGAATGTAATACAATATATGGACTGAGTCCAACCCACTGTGTATTGTACAGAATGTAATATAAGATATGGACTGATTCCAACCCACTGTGTATTGTACAGAATGTAATATAATATATGGACTGAGTCCACCTCAACTTGTATTATACAGCATGTAATATAAAATCTGGACTGAGTCCAACCCACTGTGTAATGTACAGAATGTAATATAAGATATGGACTGAGTCCAACCAACCTAGTGTTGTGCAGAATGTAATATAAGATATGGACTGAGTCCAACCCACAGTGTATTGTACAGAATGTAATATAAGATATGGACTGAGTCCAACTCACTGTTTATTGTGCAGAATGAATTATAAGATACGGACTGAGTCCAACCCACTGTGTATTGCAAAGAATGTAATATAAGTTATGGACTGAGTCCACCCCACTGTGTATTGTACAGAATGTAATATACTATATGGACTGAGTCCAACCCACTGTGTAACGTACAGAATGTAATATAAGATATGGACTGAGTCCAACCCTCTGTGTATTGTGCAGAACGTAATAAAAGATATGGACTGTGTCCAACAAACCTTGTATTGTACAGAATACAATATCAGATTTGGACTGAGTCCAACCCACTGTGTAATGTACAGAATGTAATATAAGAAATGGACTGAGTCCACCCCACTGTGTATTGTACAGAATGTAATATACGATATGGACTGAGTCCATCCGACGTTGTATTGTGCAGAATGCAATAGAAGATATGGACTGAGTCCAACCCACTGCGTATTGCACAGAATGTAATATAAGATATCGACTGAGTCCACCCCACTGTGTATTGTACAGAATGTAATATAAGATATGGACTGAGTCCAACCCACTCTGTATTGTACAGATTGTAATATAAGATATGGACTGAGTCCACCTCAACTTGTATTATACAGAATGTAATATAAGATATGGACTGAGTCCAGCCCACTGTGTATTGTACAGAATGTAATATAAGATATGGATTGAGTCCACCCCACTGTGTATTGTACTGACTGTAATATAAGATATGGACTGAGTCCACCCCACTGTGTATTGTACAGAATGAATATAAGATATGGACTGAGTCCAACCCACTGTGTAATGTACAGAGTGTAATATAAGATATGGACTGAGTCCAACCAACCTAGAATTGTTCAGAATGTAATATAAGATATGGACTGAGTCTAACCCACTGTGCATTGTACAGAATGTAATATAAGATATGGACTGAGTCCAACTCACTGTTTATTGTGCAGAATGAATTATAAGATATGGACTGAGTCCAACCCACTGTGTATTGCACAGAATGAAATATAAGATATGGACTGAGTCCACCCCACTGTGTATTGGAGAGAATGTAATATACCATATGGACTGAGTCCAACCCACTGTGTAATGTACAGAATGTAATATAAGATATGGACTGAGTGCAACCAACCTTGTATTGTACAGAATGTAATATAAGATATGGACTGAGTCTAACCCTCTGTGTATTGTGCAGAATGTAATATAAGATATGGACTGAGTCCAACACACCTTGTATTGTGCAGAATGTAATGTAAGATTTGGACTGAATCCAACCCACTGTGAAATGTACAGAATGTAATATAAGATATGGACTGAGTCCAACCAACCTTGTATTGTACAGAATGTAATATAAGAAATGGACTGAGTCCACCCCACTGTTTATTGTACAGAATGTAATATAAGATATGGACTGAGTCGACCCCACTGTGTATTGTACAGAATGCAATATACTTTATGGACTGAGTCCAACCGACGATGCATTGTGCAGAATGCAATATAAGATATGGATTGAGTCCACCCCACTGTGTATTGTACAGACTGTAATATAAGATATGGACTGAGTCCAACCGACGTTGTATTGTGCAGAATGCAATAGAAGATATGGACTGAGTCCAACCCACTGTGTATTGCACAGAATGTAATATAAGATATGGACTGAGTCCAACCCACTGTGTATTGCACAGAATGTAATATAAGATTATGGACTGAGTCCAACCCACTGTTTAATGTACAGAATGTAATATAAGATATGGACTGAGTCCAACCCACTGTGCATTGTACAGAATGTAATATAAGATATGGACTGAGTCCAACTCACTGTTTATTGTGCAGAATGAATTATAAGATATGGACTGAGTCCAACCCACTGTGTATTGCACAGAATGAAATATAAGATATGGACTGAGTCCACCCCACTGTGTATTGGAGAGAATGTAATACACTATATGGACTGAGTCCAACCCACTGTGTAATGTACAGAATGTAATATAAGATATGGACTGAGTCCAACCAACCTTGTATTGTACAGAATGTAATATAAGATATGGACTGAGTCCACCCCACTGTGTATTGTACAGAATGTAATACAAAATATGGACTGAGTCCACCCCACTGTGTATTGTACAGAATGTAATATACTTTATGGACTGAGTCCAACCGACGATGCATTGTGCAGAATGCAATATAAGATATGGATTGAGTCCACCCCACTGTGTATTGTACAGAATGCAATATAAGATATGGACTGAGTTCACCCCACTGTGTATTGTACAGAATGTAATATAAAATATGAACTGAGGCAACCCCATTGTGTATTGTACAGAATGTAATATAAGATATGAACTGAGTCCAACCCACGTTGCATTGTGCAGAATGTAATATAAGATATGGACTGAGTCCAACCCACTGTGTACTGTACAGAATGTAAAATAAGATATGGACTGAGTCCAACCCACTGTGTTTTGTACAGAATGTAATATAAGATATGGACTGAGTCCAACCCACTGTGTATTGTACAGAATGTAATATAAGATATGGACTGAGTCCAACCCACTGTGTATTGAGCAGAATGTAATATAAGATTTGGACTGAGTCCAACCGACGATGCATTGTGCAGAATGCAATATACGATATGGATTGAGTCCACCCCACTGTGTATTGTACAGACTGTAATATAAGATATGGACTGATTCCAACCCACTGTGTATTGTACAGAATGTAAAAAAGATATGGACTGAGTCCAACCACTGTGTATTGTACAGAATGTAATATACGATATGGACTGAGTCCAACCGACGTTGTATTGTGCAGAATGCAATAGAAGATATGGACTGAGTCCAACCCACTGCGTATTGCACAGAATGTAATGTAAGATATGGACTGATTCCACCCCACTGTGTATTGTACAGAATGTAATATAAGATATGGACTGAGTCCAAACCACTCTGTATTGTACAGATTGTAATATAAGATATGGACTGAGTCCACCCCACAGAGTAATGTACAGAATGTAATATAAGATATGGACTGATTCCAACCCACTGTGTATTGTACAGAATGTAATATAATATATGGACTGAGTCTTCCTCAACTTGTATTATACAGAATGTAATATAAGATATGGACTGAGTCCAGCCCACTGTGTATTGTACAGAATGTAATATATGATATGGATTGAGTCCACCCCACTGTGTATTGTACAGACTGTAATATAAGATATGGACTGAGTCCACCCCACTGTGTATTGTACAGAATGAATATAAGATATGGACTGAGTCCAACCCACTGTGTAATGTACAGAATGTAATATAAGATATGGACTGAGTCCAACCAACCTAGAATTGTTCAGAATGTAATATAAGAAATGGACTGAGTCCAACACACTGTGCATTGTACAGAATGTAATATAAGATATGGACTGAGTCCAACTCACTGTTTATTGTGCAGAATGAATTATAAGATATGGACTGAGTCCAACCCACTGTGTATTGCACAGAATGAAATATAAGATATGGACTGAGTCCACCCCACTGTGTATTGGAGAGAATGTAATATACTATATGGACTGAGTCCAACCCACTGTGTAATGTACAGAATGTAATATAAGATATGGACTGAGTCTAACCTTCTGTGTATTGTGCAGAATGTAATATAAGATATGGACTGAGTCCAACACACCTTGTATTGTGCAGAATGTAATATAAGATTTGGACTGAGTCTCACCATCTGTGTATTGTGCAGAATGTAATATAAGATATGGACTGAGTCCAACACACCTTGTATTGTGCAGAATGTAATATAAGATTTGGACTGAATCCAACCCACTGTGAAATGGACAGAATGTAATATAAGATATGGACTGAGTCCAACCAACCTTGTATTGTACAGAATGTAATATAAGATATGGACTGAGTCCACCCCACTGTGTATTGTACAGAATGTAATATACTTTATGGACTGAGTCCAACCGACGATGCATTGTGCAGAATGCAATATAAGATATGGATTGAGTCCACCCCACTGTGTATTGTACAGAATGTAAAAAAGATATGGACTGATTCCAACCACTGTGTATTGTACAGAATGTAATATACGATATGGACTGATTCCAACCGACGTTTTATTGTGCAGAATGCAATAGAAGATATGGACTGAGTCCAACCCACTGTGTATTGCACAGAATGTAATATAAGATATGGACTGAGTCCAACCCACTGTGTATTGTACAGATTGTAATATAAGATATGGACTGAGTCCACCCCACTGAGTAATGTACAGAATGTAATATAAGATCTGTTCTGATTCCAACCCACTGTGTATTGTACAGAATGCAATATAAGATATGGACTGAGTCCACCCCACTGTGTATTGTACAGAATGTAATATAAAATATGAACTGAGTCCACCCCATTGTGTATTGTACAGAATGTAATATAAGATATGGACTGAGTCCACCCCACTGTGTATTGTACAGAATGTAATATACGATATGGACTGAGTCCATCCGACGTTGTATTGTGCAGAATGCAATAGAAGATATGGACTGAGTCCAACCCACTGCGTATTGCACAGAATGTAATATAAGATATCGACTGAGTCCAACCCACTCTGTATTGTACAGATTGTAATATAAGATATGGACTGAGTCCACCTCAACTTGTATTATACAGAATGTAATATAAGATATGGACTGAGTCCAGCCCACTGTGTATTGTACAGAATGTAATATAAGATATGGATTGAGTCCACCCCACTGTGTATTGTACTGACTGTAATATAAGATATGGACTGAGTCCACCCCACTGTGTATTGTACAGAATGAATATAAGATATGGACTGAGTCCAACCCACTGTGTAATGTACAGAGTGTAATATAAGATATGGACTGAGTCCAACCAACCTAGAATTGTTCAGAATGTAATATAAGATATGGACTGAGTCTAACCCACTGTGCATTGTACAGAATGTAATATAAGATATGGACTGAGTCCAACTCACTGTTTATTGTGCAGAATGAATTATAAGATATGGACTGAGTCCAACCCACTGTGTATTGCACAGAATGAAATATAAGATATGGACTGAGTCCACCCCACTGTGTATTGGAGAGAATGTAATATACCATATGGACTGAGTCCAACCCACTGTGTAATGTACAGAATGTAATATAAGATATGGACTGAGTGCAACCAACCTTGTATTGTACAGAATGTAATATAAGATATGGACTGAGTCTAACCCTCTGTGTATTGTGCAGAATGTAATATAAGATATGGACTGAGTCCAACACACCTTGTATTGTGCAGAATGTAATGTAAGATTTGGACTGAATCCAACCCACTGTGAAATGTACAGAATGTAATATAAGATATGGACTGAGTCCAACCAACCTTGTATTGTACAGAATGTAATATAAGAAATGGACTGAGTCCACCCCACTGTTTATTGTACAGAATGTAATATAAGATATGGACTGAGTCGACCCCACTGTGTATTGTACAGAATGCAATATACTTTATGGACTGAGTCCAACCGACGATGCATTGTGCAGAATGCAATATAAGATATGGATTGAGTCCACCCCACTGTGTATTGTACAGAATGTAAAAAAGATATGGACTGATTCCAACCACTGTGTATTGTACAGAATGTAATATACGATATGGACTGATTCCAACCGACGTTTTATTGTGCAGAATGCAATAGAAGATATGGACTGAGTCCAACCCACTGTGTATTGCACAGAATGTAATATAAGATATGGACTGAGTCCAACCCACTGTGTATTGTACAGATTGTAATATAAGATATGGACTGAGTCCACCCCACTGAGTAATGTACAGAATGTAATATAAGATCTGTTCTGATTCCAACCCACTGTGTATTGTACAGAATGCAATATAAGATATGGACTGAGTCCACCCCACTGTGTATTGTACAGAATGTAATATAAAATATGAACTGAGTCCACCCCATTGTGTATTGTACAGAATGTAATATAAGATATGGACTGAGTCCACCCCACTGTGTATTGTACAGAATGTAATATACGATATGGACTGAGTCCATCCGACGTTGTATTGTGCAGAATGCAATAGAAGATATGGACTGAGTCCAACCCACTGCGTATTGCACAGAATGTAATATAAGATATCGACTGAGTCCAACCCACTCTGTATTGTACAGATTGTAATATAAGATATGGACTGAGTCCACCTCAACTTGTATTATACAGAATGTAATATAAGATATGGACTGAGTCCAGCCCACTGTGTATTGTACAGAATGTAATATAAGATATGGATTGAGTCCACCCCACTGTGTATTGTACTGACTGTAATATAAGATATGGACTGAGTCCACCCCACTGTGTATTGTACAGAATGAATATAAGATATGGACTGAGTCCAACCCACTGTGTAATGTACAGAGTGTAATATAAGATATGGACTGAGTCCAACCAACCTAGAATTGTTCAGAATGTAATATAAGATATGGACTGAGTCTAACCCACTGTGCATTGTACAGAATGTAATATAAGATATGGACTGAGTCCAACTCACTGTTTATTGTGCAGAATGAATTATAAGATATGGACTGAGTCCAACCCACTGTGTATTGCACAGAATGAAATATAAGATATGGACTGAGTCCACCCCACTGTGTATTGGAGAGAATGTAATATACCATATGGACTGAGTCCAACCCACTGTGTAATGTACAGAATGTAATATAAGATATGGACTGAGTGCAACCAACCTTGTATTGTACAGAATGTAATATAAGATATGGACTGAGTCTAACCCTCTGTGTATTGTGCAGAATGTAATATAAGATATGGACTGAGTCCAACACACCTTGTATTGTGCAGAATGTAATGTAAGATTTGGACTGAATCCAACCCACTGTGAAATGTACAGAATGTAATATAAGATATGGACTGAGTCCAACCAACCTTGTATTGTACAGAATGTAATATAAGAAATGGACTGAGTCCACCCCACTGTTTATTGTACAGAATGTAATATAAGATATGGACTGAGTCGACCCCACTGTGTATTGTACAGAATGCAATATACTTTATGGACTGAGTCCAACCGACGATGCATTGTGCAGAATGCAATATAAGATATGGATTGAGTCCACCCCACTGTGTATTGTACAGACTGTAATATAAGATATGGACTGAGTCCAACCGACGTTGTATTGTTCAGAATGCAATAGAAGATATGGACTGAGTCCAACCCACTGTGTATTGCACAGAATGTAATATAAGATATGGACTGAGTCCAACCCACTGTGTATTGCACAGAATGTAATATAAGATATGGACTGAGTCCAACCCACTGTTTAATGTACAGAATGTAATATAAGATATGGACTGAGTCCAACCCACTGTGCATTGTACAGAATGTAATATAAGATATGGACTGAGTCCAACTCACTGTTTATTGTGCAGAATGAATTATAAGATATGGACTGAGTCCAACCCACTGTGTATTGCACAGAATGAAATATAAGATATGGACTGAGTCCACCCCACTGTGTATTGGAGAGAATGTAATACACTATATGGACTGAGTCCAACCCACTGTGTAATGTACAGAATGTAATATAAGATATGGACTGAGTCCAACCAACCTTGTATTGTACAGAATGTAATATAAGATATGGACTGAGTCCACCCCACTGTGTATTGTACAGAATGTAATACAAAATATGGACTGAGTCCACCCCACTGTGTATTGTACAGAATGTAATATACTTTATGGACTGAGTCCAACCGACGATGCATTGTGCAGAATGCAATATAAGATATGGATTGAGTCCACCCCACTGTGTATTGAAAAGAATGTAATATAAGATATGGACTGAGTCCAACCTACTGTGTATTGTACAGAATGTAATATAAGATCTGTTCTGAGTCCAACCCACTGTTTATTGTACAGAATGCAATATAAGATATGGACTGAGTTCACCCCACTGTGTATTGTACAGAATGTAATATAAAATATGAACTGAGGCAACCCCATTGTGTATTGTACAGAATGTAATATAAGATATGAACTGAGTCCAACCCACGTTGCATTGTGCAGAATGTAATATAAGATATGGACTGAGTCCAACCCACTGTGTACTGTACAGAATGTAAAATAAGATATGGACTGAGTCCAACCCACTGTGTTTTGTACAGAATGTAATATAAGATATGGACTGAGTCCAACCCACTGTGTATTGTACAGAATGTAATATAAGATATGGACTGAGTCCAACCCACTGTGTATTGAGCAGAATGTAATATAAGATTTGGACTGAGTCCAACCGACGATGCATTGTGCAGAATGCAATATACGATATGGATTGAGTCCACCCCACTGTGTATTGTACAGACTGTAATATAAGATATGGACTGATTCCAACCCACTGTGTATTGTACAGAATGTAAAAAAGATATGGACTGAGTCCAACCACTGTGTATTGTACAGAATGTAATATACGATATGGACTGAGTCCAACCGACGTTGTATTGTGCAGAATGCAATAGAAGATATGGACTGAGTCCAACCCACTGCGTATTGCACAGAATGTAATGTAAGATATGGACTGATTCCACCCCACTGTGTATTGTACAGAATGTAATATAAGATATGGACTGAGTCCAAACCACTCTGTATTGTACAGATTGTAATATAAGATATGGACTGAGTCCACCCCACAGAGTAATGTACAGAATGTAATATAAGATATGGACTGATTCCAACCCACTGTGTATTGTACAGAATGTAATATAATATATGGACTGAGTCTTCCTCAACTTGTATTATACAGAATGTAATACAAGATATGGACTGAGTCCAGCCCACTGTGTATTGTACAGAATGTAATATATGATATGGATTGAGTCCACCCCACTGTGTATTGTACAGACTGTAATATAAGATATGGACTGAGTCCACCCCACTGTGTATTGTACAGAATGAATATAAGATATGGACTGAGTCCAACCCACTGTGTAATGTACAGAATGTAATATAAGATATGGACTGAGTCCAACCAACCTAGAATTGTTCAGAATGTAATATAAGAAATGGACTGAGTCCAACACACTGTGCATTGTACAGAATGTAATATAAGATATGGACTGAGTCCAACTCACTGTTTATTGTGCAGAATGAATTATAAGATATGGACTGAGTCCAACCCACTGTGTATTGCACAGAATGAAATATAAGATATGGACTGAGTCCACCCCACTGTGTATTGGAGAGAATGTAATATACTATATGGACTGAGTCCAACCCACTGTGTAATGTACAGAATGTAATATAAGATATGGACTGAGTCTAACCTTCTGTGTATTGTGCAGAATGTAATATAAGATATGGACTGAGTCCAACACACCTTGTATTGTGCAGAATGTAATATAAGATTTGGACTGAGTCTCACCATCTGTGTATTGTGCAGAATGTAATATAAGATATGGACTGAGTCCAACACACCTTGTATTGTGCAGAATGTAATATAAGATTTGGACTGAATCCAACCCACTGTGAAATGGACAGAATGTAATATAAGATATGGACTGAGTCCAACCAACCTTGTATTGTACAGAATGTAATATAAGATATGGACTGAGTCCACCCCACTGTGTATTGTACAGAATGTAATATACTTTATGGACTGAGTCCAACCGACGATGCATTGTGCAGAATGCAATATAAGATATGGATTGAGTCCACCCCACTGTGTATTGTACAGAATGTAAAAAAGATATGGACTGATTCCAACCACTGTGTATTGTACAGAATGTAATATACGATATGGACTGATTCCAACCGACGTTTTATTGTGCAGAATGCAATAGAAGATATGGACTGAGTCCAACCCACTGTGTATTGCACAGAATGTAATATAAGATATGGACTGAGTCCAACCCACTGTGTATTGTACAGATTGTAATATAAGATATGGACTGAGTCCACCCCACTGAGTAATGTACAGAATGTAATATAAGATATGGACTGAGTCCAACCCACGTTGCATTGTGCAGAATGTAATATAAGATATGGACTGAGTCCAACCCACTGTGTATTTTACAGAATGTTACATAAGATATGGACTGATTCCAACTCACTGTGTATTGTACAGAATGCAATAAAATATATGGACTGAGTCCACCTCAACTTGTATTATACAGAATGTAATATAAGATATGGACTGAGTCCACCCCACTGTGTATTGTACAGAATGTAATATAAAATATGGGCTGAGTCCACCCCACTGTATATTGTACAGAATGTAATATAAGATATGGATTGAGTTCACCCCACTGTGTATTGTACAGACTGTAATATAAGATATGGACTGAGTCCACCCCACTGTGTATTGTACAGAATGAATATAAGATATGGACTGAGTCCAACCCACTGTGTAATGTACAGAATGTAATATAAGATATGGACTGAGCCCAACCAACCTAGAATTGTTCAGAATGTAATATAAGATATGGACTGAGTCCAACCCACTGTGTATTGTACAGAATGTAATATAAGATATGGACTGAGTCCAACTCACTGTTTATTGTGCAGAATGAATTATAAGATATGGATTGAGTCCAACCAACTGTGTATTGCATAGAATGAAATATAAGACATGGACTGAGTCCACCCCACTGTGTATTGTAGAGAATGTAATATACCATATGGACTGAGTCCAACCCACTGTGTAATGTACAGAATTTAATATTAGATATGGACTGAGTCCAACCAACCTTGTATTGTACAGAATGTAATATAAGATATGGACTGAGTCCAACCCTCTGTGTATTGTGCAGAATGTAATATAAGATATGGACTGAGTCCAACACACCTTGTATTGTGCAGAATGTAATATAAGATTTGGACCGAGTCCAAACCACTGTGAAATGTGCAGAATGTAATATAAGACATGGACTGAGTCCACCCCACTGTGTATTGGACAGAATGTAATATAAGATATGGATTGAGCCCACCCCACTGTGTATCGTACAGACTGTAATATAAGATATGGACTGATTCCAACCCACTGTGTATTGTACAGAATGTAAAAAAGATATGGACTGAGTCCAACCACTGTGTATTGTACAGAATGTAATCTGCGATATGGACTGAGTCCAACCGACGTTGTATTGTGCAGAATGCAATCGAAGATATGGACTGAGTCCAACCCACTGTGTATTGCACAGAATGTAATATAAGATATGGACTGAGACCAACCCACTGTGCATTGTACAGAATGTAACATAAAATATGAACTGAGTCCACCCCATTGTGTATTGTACAGAATGTAAAATAAGATATGGACTGAGTCCAACACACCTTGCATTGTGCAGAATGTAATATAAGATTTGGACTGAATCCAACCCACTGTGAAATGTACAGAATGTAATATAAGATATGGACTGAGTCCAACCAACCTTGTATTGTACAGAATGTAAAATAAGATATAGACTGAGTACACCCCACTGTGTATTGTACAGAATGTAATATACTTTATGGACTGAGTACAACCGACGATGCATTGTGCAGAATGTAATATAAGATATGGATTGAGCCCACCCCACTGTGTATCGTACAGACTGTAATATAAGATATGGACTGATTCCAACCCACTGTGTATTGTACAGAATGTAAAAAAGATATGGACTGAGTCCAACCACTGTGTATTGTACAGAATGTAATCTGCGATATGGACTGAGTCCAACCGACGTTGTATTGTGCAGAATGCAATCGAAGATATGGACTGAGTCCAACCCACTGTGTATTGCACAGAATGTAATATAAGATATGGACTGAGACCAACCCACTGTGCATTGTACAGAATGTAACATAAAATATGAACTGAGTCCACCCCATTGTGTATTGTACAGAATGTAAAATAAGATATGAACTCAGTCCAACCCACGTTGTTTTGTGCAGAATGTAATAAAAGATATGGACTGTGTCCAACCCACGTTGTATTGTGCTGAATGTAATATAAGATATGGACTGAGTCCAACCCACTGTGTATTGTACAGAATGTAATATAAGATATGGACTGAGTCCAACCAACCTAGAATTGTTCAGAATGTAATTTAAGATATGAACTGAGTTAGACCCACTGTGCATTGTACAGAATGTAATATGAGATATGGACTGAGTCCAACTCACTGTTTATTGTGCAGAATGAATTATAAGATATGGACTGAGTCCAGCCCACTTCGTATTGTACAGAATGTAATATAAGATATGGACTGAGTCTAACCCACTGTGTATTGTACAGAATGTAATATAAGATATGGACTGAGTCCACCCCACTGTGTTTTGTACAGAATGTAAAATAATATATGGACTGAGTCCAACCCACTGCGTGTTGTACAGAATGTAATATAAGATATGGACTGAGTCCACCCCACTGTGTAATGTGCAGAATGTAATATAAGATATGTACTGAATCCAACCCACGTTGTATTGTGCAGAATGTAATAAAAGATATGGACTGAATCCAACCCACTGTGTATTGTACAGAATGTAATATTAGATATGGACTGAGTCCAACCCACTGTGTATTGTTACAGAAAGTAATATAATATATGGACTGAGTCCACATCACCTTGTATTATACAGAATGTAATATAAGATATCGACTGAGTCCAACCCTCTGTGTGTTGTGCAGAATGTAATATAAGATATGGACTGAGTCCAACAAACCTTGTATTGTCAGAATGTTATATAAGATTTGGACTGAGTCCAACCCACTGTGTAATGTACAGAATGTAATATAAGATATGGACTGAGTCCACCCCACTGTGTATTGTGCAGAATGTAATATACTATATGGACTGAGTCCAACCGACGTTGTATTGTGCAGCATGCAATATAAGATATGGACTGAGTCTACCCCACTGTGCATTGTACAGAATGTAATATAAGATCTCTTCTGAGTCCACCCCACTGTGTACTGTAAAGAATGTAATATAAGATATGGACTGAGTCCCACCCACTGTGTATTGTACAGAAAGTAATATAAGATCTGTTCTGAGTCCAACCCACTGTGTATTGTACAGAATGTAATATAAGATCTGTTCGGAGTCCAACCCACTGTGTATTGTACAGAATGTAATATAAGATATGGACTGAGTCCACCCCACTGTGTATTGTACAGAATGTAATAGAAAATATGAACTGAGTCCACCCCACTGTGTATTGTGCAGAATGTAATATAAGATATGGACTGAGTCCAACCCACGTTGTATTGTGCAGAATGTAATATAAGATATGGACTGAGTCCACCCCACTGTGTATTGTACAGAATGTAATATAATATATGGACTGAGTCCAACCCACTGTGTGTTGTACAGAATGTAATATAAGATACGGACTGAGTCCACCCCACTGTGTAATGTGCAGAATTTAATAGAAGATATGGACTGAATCCACCTCATTGTGTAATGTGCAGAATGTAATATAATATATGGACTGAGTCCAACCCACTGTGTAATGTACAGAATGTTATATAAGATATGGACTGATTCCAACCCACGTTGTATTGTGCAGAATGTAATAAAAGATATGGACTGAATCCAACCCACTGTGTACTGTACAGAATGTAAGATAAGATATGGACTGAGTCCAACCCACTGTGTATTGTTACAGAATGTAATATAATATATGGACTGAGTCCACCTCACCTTGTATTATACAGAATGTAATATAAGATATGGACTGAGTCCACCCCAATGTATATTGCACAGAATGTAATATTAGATATGGACTGTGTCCACCCCACTGTGTATTGTACAGATTATAATATAAGATATGGATTTAGTGCACCCCACTGTGTATTGTACAGATTGTAATATAAGATATGGACTGAATCCACCCGACTGAGTATTGTACAGAATGAAATAAAATATATGGAGTGAGTCCAACCCACTGTGTAACGGACAGAATGTAATATAAGATATGGACCAAGTCCACCCCACTGTGTATTGTACAGAATGTAATATAAGATATGGACTGAATCCAACTCACTGTTTATTGTGCAGAATGAATTATAAGATATGGACTGAGTCCAACCCACTGTCTATTGTACAGAATGTAATATCAGATATGGACTGAGTCCACCCCACTGTGTGTTGTACAGAATGTAATATACTATACGGACTGAGTCCAACCCACTTTGTATTGTGCAGAATGTAATATAAGATATGGACTGAGTCCAACCAACCTAGAAGTGTTCAGAATGTAATTTAAGATATGAACTGAGTTAGACCCACTGTGCATTGTACAGAATGTAATATGAGATATGGACTGAGTCCAACTCACTGTTTATTGTGCAGAATGAATTATAAGATATGGACTGAGTCCAGCCCACTTCGTATTGTACAGAATGTAATATAAGATATGGACTGAGTCCAACCCACTGTGTATTGTACAGAATGTAATATAAGATATGGACTGAGTCCACCCCACTGTGTAATGTGCAGAATGTAATATAAGATATGTACTGAGTCCAACCCACGTTGTATTGTGCAGAACGTAATAAAAGATATGGACTGAATCCAACCCACTGTGTATTGTACAGAATGTAATATTAGATATGGACTGAGTCCAACCCACTGTGTATTGTTACAGAAAGTAATATAATATATGGACTGAGTCCACCTCACCTTGTATTATACAGAATGTAATATAAGATATCGACTGAGTTCAACCCTCTGTGTGTTGTGCAGAATGTAATATAAGATATGGACTGAGTCCAACAAACCTTGTATTGTCAGAATGTAATATAAGATTTGGACTGAGTCCAACCCACTGTGTAATGTACAGAATGTAATATAAGATATGGACTGAGTCCACCCCACTGTGTATTGTGCAGAATGTAATATACTATATGGACTGAGTCCAACCGACGTTGTATTGTGCAGCATGCAATATAAGATATGGACTGAGTCGACCCCACTGTGCATTGTACAGAATGTAATATAAGATCTCTTCTGAGTCCACCCCACTGTGTATTGTAAAGAATGTAATATAAGATATGGACTGAGTCCCACCCACTGTGTATTGTACAGAATGTAATATAAGATCTGTTCTGAGTCCAACCCACTGTGTATTGTACAGAATGTAATATAAGATCTGTTCTGAGTTCAACCCACTGTGTATTGTACAGAATGTAATAAAAGATATGAACTGAGTCCAACCCACTGTGTATTGTTACAGAATGTAATA
Source organism: Heptranchias perlo (assembly GCF_035084215.1). NCBI lineage: Eukaryota > Metazoa > Chordata > Chondrichthyes > Hexanchiformes > Hexanchidae > Heptranchias > Heptranchias perlo. Next base: position 2,447,911 of record NW_027139516.1, on the reverse strand, counting down.
TAATATATGGACTGAGTCCACCTCACCTTGTATTATACAGAATGTAATATAAGATATGGACTGAGTCCACCCCAATGTATATTGCACAGAATGTAATATTAGATATGGACTGTGTCCACCCCACTGTGTATTGTACAGATTATAATATAAGATATGGATTTAGTGCACCCCACTGTGTATTGTACAGATTGTAATATAAGATATGGACTGAATCCACCCGACTGAGTATTGTACAGAATGAAATAAAATATATGGAGTGAGTCCAACCCACTGTGTAACGGACAGAATGTAATATAAGATATGGACCAAGTCCACCCCACTGTGTATTGTACAGAATGTAATATAAGATATGGACTGAATCCAACTCACTGTTTATTGTGCAGAATGAATTATAAGATATGGACTGAGTCCAACCCACTGTCTATTGTACAGAATGTAATATCAGATATGGACTGAGTCCACCCCACTGTGTGTTGTACAGAATGTAATATACTATACGGACTGAGTCCAACCCACTTTGTATTGTGCAGAATGTAATATAAGATATGGACTGAGTCCAACCAACCTAGAAGTGTTCAGAATGTAATTTAAGATATGAACTGAGTTAGACCCACTGTGCATTGTACAGAATGTAATATGAGATATGGACTGAGTCCAACTCACTGTTTATTGTGCAGAATGAATTATAAGATATGGACTGAGTCCAGCCCACTTCGTATTGTACAGAATGTAATATAAGATATGGACTGAGTCCAACCCACTGTGTATTGTACAGAATGTAATATAAGATATGGACTGAGTCCACCCCACTGTGTAATGTGCAGAATGTAATATAAGATATGTACTGAGTCCAACCCACGTTGTATTGTGCAGAACGTAATAAAAGATATGGACTGAATCCAACCCACTGTGTATTGTACAGAATGTAATATTCGATATGGACTGAGTCCAACCCACTGTGTATTGTTACAGAAAGTAATATAATATATGGACTGAGTCCACCTCACCTTGTATTATACAGAATGTAATATAAGATATCGACTGAGTTCAACCCTCTGTGTGTTGTGCAGAATGTAATATAAGATATGGACTGAGTCCAACAAACCTTGTATTGTCAGAATGTAATATAAGATTTGGACTGAGTCCAACCCACTGTGTAATGTACAGAATGTAATATAAGATATGGACTGAGTCCACCCCACTGTGTATTGTGCAGAATGTAATATACTATATGGACTGAGTCCAACCGACGTTGTATTGTGCAGCATGCAATATAAGATATGGACTGAGTCTACCCCACTGTGCATTGTACAGAATGTAATATAAGATCTCTTCTGAGTCCACCCCACTGTGTATTGTAAAGAATGTAATATAAGATATGGACTGAGTCCCACCCACTGTGTATTGTACAGAATGTAATATAAGATCTGTTCTGAGTCCAACCCACTGTGTATTGTACAGAATGTAATATAAGATCTGTTCTGAGTTCAACCCACTGTGTATTGTACAGAATGTAATATAAGATATGAACTGAGTCCACCCCACTGTGTATTGTGCAGAATGTAATATAAGATATGGACTGAGTCCAACCCACGTTGTATTGTGCAGAATGTAATATAAGATATGGACTGAGTCCATCCCACTGTGCATTGTATGGAATGTAATATAAGATATGGAATGAGTCCACCCCACTGTGTATTGCACAGAATGTAATATAATATATGCACTGAGTCCAACCCACTGTGTGTTGTTACAGAATGTAATATAAGATATGGACTCAGTCCACCCCACTGTGTAATGTCCAGAATTTAATATGAGATATAGACTGAGTCCACCCCACTGTGTAATGTTCAGAATGTAATATAAGATACGGACTGAGTCCAACCCAATGTGTATTGTACACAATGTAATATAAGTTAAGGACTGACTCCACCCCACTGTGTAATGTGCAGAATGTAATAGAAGATCTGGAATGAGTCCAAACCACTGTGCAATGCACAGAATGTAATATAAGATATGGATTGAGTCCAACCCACGTTGTATTGTACAGAATGTAATATAAGATATGGGCTGAGTCCAACCCACGTTGTATTGTGCAGAATGTAATATAAGATATGGACTGAGTCCAACCCACTGTGTATTGTATAGAATGTAATATAAGATATGGACTGAGTCCACCCCTCTGTGTATTGTACAGAATGTAATATAATATATGGACTGAGTCCAACCCACTGTGTGTTCTGCAGAATGTAATATAAGATATGGACTCAGTCCACCGCACTGAGTAATGTCTCGAATTTAATATGAGATATGGACTGAGTCCACCCCACTGTGTTACGTGCAGAATGTAATATAAGATATGGAATGAGTCCAAACCACTGTGCAATGTACAGAATGTAATATAAGATATGGACTGAGTCCAACCCACTGTGTATTGTACAGAATGTAATATATGAACTGTTCTGAGTCCAACCCACTATGTAATGTACAGAATGTAATATAAGATATGGACTGAGTCCAACCAACCTAGAATTGTTCAGAATGTAATATAAGATATGGACTGAGTCCAACCCACTGTGCATTGTACAGAATGTAATATCAGATATGGACTGAGTCCAACTCACTGTTTATTTTGCAGAATGAATTATAAGATATGGACTGAGTCCAACCCACTGTGTATTGCACAGAATGAATTATAAGATATGGACTGAGGCAACCCACTGTGTATTGTACAGAATGAATATAAGATATGGACTGAGTCCAACCCACTGTGTAATGTATAGAATGAAATATAAGATATGGACTGAGTCCAACCAACGTAGAATTGTTCAGAATGTAATATAAGATATGGAATGAGTCCAACCCACTGTGTATTGTATAGAATGTTATATAAGATATGGACTGAGTCCAACTCACTGTTTATTGTGCAGAATGAAATATAAGATATGGACTGAGTCCACCCCACTGTGTATTGTAGAGAATGTAATATACTTTCTGGACTGAGTCCAACCCACTGTGTAATGTACAGAATGTAATATTAGATATGGACTGAGTCCAACCAACCTTGTATTGTACAGAATGTAATATAAGATATGGACTGAGTCCAACACACCTTGTATTGTGCAGAATGTAATATAGATTTGGACTGAGTCCAACCCACTGTGAAAAGTACAGAATGTAATATAAGATATGGACTGAGTCCACCCCACTGTGTATTGGACAGAATGTAATATAAGATATGGACTGAGTCCACCCCACTGTGTATTGTACAGAATGTAATATACTTTATGGACTGAGTCCAACCGACGATGTATTGTGCAGAATGTAAAAAGATCTGGACTGAGTCCAACCACTGTGTATTGTACAGAATGTAATATAAGATATGGACTGAGTCCAACCGACGTTGTATTGTGCAGAATGCAATCGATGATATGGACTGAGTCCAACCCACGTTGTATTGTGCTGAATGTAATATAAGATATGGACTGAGTCCAACCCACTGTGTATTGTACAGAATGTAATATAAGATATGGACTGAGTCCACACCACTGTGTATTGTACAGAATGTAATATAATATATGGACTGAGTCCAACCCACTGTGTGTTGTACAGAATGTAATATAAGATATGGACTGAGTCCACCCCACTGTGTAATGTGCAGAATTTAATAGAAGATATGGACTGAATCCACCTCACTGTGTAATGTGCAGAATGTAATATAATATATGGACTGAGTCCAACCCACTGTGTAATGTACAGAATGTAATATAAGATATGGACTGATTCCAACCCACGTTGTATTGTGCAGAATGTAATATAAGATATGGACTGAATCCAACCCACTGTGTATTGTACAGAATGTAACATAAGATATGGACTGAGTCCAACCCACTGTGTATTGTTACAGAATGTAATGTAATATATGGACTGAGTCCACCTCACCTTGTATTATAGAGAATGTAATATAAGATATGGACTGAGTCCACCCCACTGTGTATTGTACAGAATGTAATAGAAAATATGAACTGAGTCCACCCCACTGTGTATTGTACAGAATGTAATATAAGATATGGACTGAGTCCAACCCACGTTGTAATGTGCAGAATGTAATATAATATATGCACTGAGTCCAACCCACTGTGTGTTGTTACAGAATGTAACATAAGATATGGACTCAGTCCACCCCACTGTGTAATGTCCAGAATTTAATATGAGATAAGGACTGAGTCCACCCCACTGTGTAATGTACAGAATGTAATATAAGATACGGACTGAGTCCAACCCAATGTGTATTGTACACAATGTAATATAAGTTAAGGACTGACTCCACCCCACTGTGTAATGTGCAGAATGTAATAGAAGATATGGAATGAGTCCAAACCACTGTGCAATGTACAGAATGTAATATAAGATATGGTCTGAGTCCAACCCACGTTGTATTGTACATAATGTAATATAAGATATGGACTGAGTCCAACCCACGTTGTATTGTCCGGAATGTAATATAAGATATGGATTGAGTCCAACCCACTGTGTATTGTTTTGAATGTAATATAAGATATGGTCTGAGTCCACCCCACTGTGTATTGTACAGAATGTAATATAATATATGGACTGAGTCCAACCCACTGTGTGTTGTGCAGAATGTAATGTAAGATATGGACTCAGTCCACCCCACTGTGTAATGTCTAGAATTTAATATGTGATATGGACTGAGTCCACACCACTGTGTTATGTGCAGAATGTAATATAAGATATGGAATGAGTCCAAACCACTGTGCAATGTAGAGAATGTAATATAAGATATGGACTGAGTCCAACCCACTCTGTATTGTACAGAATGTAATATGAGATAAGGACTGAGTCCACCCCACTGTGTAATGTACAGAATGTAATATAAGATACGGACTGAGTCCAACCCAATGTGTATTGTACACAATGTAATATAAGTTAAGGACTGACTCCACCCCACTGTGTAATGTGCAGAATGTAATAGAAGATATGGAATGAGTCCAAACCACTGTGCAATGTACAGAATGTAATATAAGATATGGTCTGAGTCCAACCCACGTTGTATTGTACATAATGTAATATAAGATATGGACTGAGTCCAACCCACGTTGTATTGTCCGGAATGTAATATAAGATATGGATTGAGTCCAACCCACTGTGTATTGTTTTGAATGTAATATAAGATATGGACTGAGTCCACCCCACTGTGTATTGTACAGAATGTAATATAATATATGGACTGAGTCCAACCCACTGTGTGTTGTGCAGAATGTAATGTAAGATATGGACTCAGTCCACCCCACTGTGTAATGTCTAGAATTTAATATGTGATATGGACTGAGTCCACACCACTGTGTTATGTGCAGAATGTAATATAAGATATGGAATGAGTCCAAACCACTGTGCAATGTAGAGAATGTAATATAAGATATGGACTGAGTCCAACCAACGTAGAATTGTTCAGAATGTAATATAAGATATGGAATGAGTCCAACCCACTGTGTATTGTATAGAATGTTATATAAGATATGGACTGAGTCCAACTCACTGTTTATTGTGCAGAATGAAATATAAGATATGGACTGAGTCCACCCCACTGTGTATTGTAGAGAATGTAATATACTTTCTGGACTGAGTCCAACCCACTGTGTAATGTACAGAATGTAATATTAGATATGGACTGAGTCCAACCAACCTTGTATTGTACAGAATGTAATATAAGATATGGACTGAGTCCAACACACCTTGTATTGTGCAGAATGTAATATAGATTTGGACTGAGTCCAACCCACTGTGAAAAGTACAGAATGTAATATAAGATATGGACTGAGTCCACCCCACTGTGTATTGGACAGAATGTAATATAAGATATGGACTGAGTCCACCCCACTGTGTATTGTACAGAATGTAATATACTTTATGGACTGAGTCCAACCGACGATGTATTGTGCAGAATGTAAAAAGATCTGGACTGAGTCCAACCACTGTGTATTGTACAGAATGTAATATAAGATATGGACTGAGTCCAACCGACGTTGTATTGTGCAGAATGCAATCGATGATATGGACTGAGTCCAACCCACGTTGTATTGTGCTGAATGTAATATAAGATATGGACTGAGTCCAACCCACTGTGTATTGTACAGAATGTAATATAAGATATGGACTGAGTCCACACCACTGTGTATTGTACAGAATGTAATATAATATATGGACTGAGTCCAACCCACTGTGTGTTGTACAGAATGTAATATAAGATATGGACTGAGTCCACCCCACTGTGTAATGTGCAGAATTTAATAGAAGATATGGACTGAATCCACCTCACTGTGTAATGTGCAGAATGTAATATAATATATGGACTGAGTCCAACCCACTGTGTAATGTACAGAATGTAATATAAGATATGGACTGATTCCAACCCACGTTGTATTGTGCAGAATGTAATATAAGATATGGACTGAATCCAACCCACTGTGTATTGTACAGAATGTAACATAAGATATGGACTGAGTCCAACCCACTGTGTATTGTTACAGAATGTAATGTAATATATGGACTGAGTCCACCTCACCTTGTATTATAGAGAATGTAATATAAGATATGGACTGAGTCCACCCCACTGTGTATTGTACAGAATGTAATAGAAAATATGAACTGAGTCCACCCCACTGTGTATTGTACAGAATGTAATATAAGATATGGACTGAGTCCAACCCACGTTGTAATGTGCAGAATGTAATATAATATATGCACTGAGTCCAACCCACTGTGTGTTGTTACAGAATGTAACATAAGATATGGACTCAGTCCACCCCACTGTGTAATGTCCAGAATTTAATATGAGATAAGGACTGAGTCCACCCCACTGTGTAATGTACAGAATGTAATATAAGATACGGACTGAGTCCAACCCAATGTGTATTGTACACAATGTAATATAAGTTAAGGACTGACTCCACCCCACTGTGTAATGTGCAGAATGTAATAGAAGATATGGAATGAGTCCAAACCACTGTGCAATGTACAGAATGTAATATAAGATATGGTCTGAGTCCAACCCACGTTGTATTGTACATAATGTAATATAAGATATGGACTGAGTCCAACCCACGTTGTATTGTCCGGAATGTAATATAAGATATGGATTGAGTCCAACCCACTGTGTATTGTTTTGAATGTAATATAAGATATGGACTGAGTCCACCCCACTGTGTATTGTACAGAATGTAATATAATATATGGACTGAGTCCAACCCACTGTGTGTTGTGCAGAATGTAATGTAAGATATGGACTCAGTCCACCCCACTGTGTAATGTCTAGAATTTAATATGTGATATGGACTGAGTCCACACCACTGTGTTATGTGCAGAATGTAATATAAGATATGGAATGAGTCCAAACCACTGTGCAATGTAGAGAATGTAATATAAGATATGGACTGAGTCCAACCCACTCTGTATTGTACAGAATGTAATATATGAAATGTTCTGAGTCCAACCCATTATGTAATGTTCAGAATGTAATATAAGATATGGACTGAGTCCAACCAACCTAGAATTGTTCAGAATGTAATATAAGATATGGACTGAGTCCAACCCACTATGGATTGTACAGAATGTAATATAAGATATGGACTGAGTCCAACTCACTCTTTATTGTGCAGAATGAATTATAAGATATGGACTGAGTCCAACCCACTGTGTATTGCACAGAATGAAATATAAGATATGGACTGAGTCCACCCCACTGTCTATTGGAGAGAATGTAATATACTATATGGACTGAGTCCAACCCACTGTGTAATGTACAGAATGTAATATAAGATATGGACTGAGTCCAACCCATTGTGTATTGTACAGAATGTAATATAAGATATGGACTGAGTCCACCCCACTGTGTATTGTACAGAATGAATATAAGATATGGACTGATTCCAACCCGCTGTGTAATGTACAGAATGTAATATAAGATATGCACTGAGTCCACCCCACTGTCTATTGTACAGACTGTAATATAAGATATGGACTGAGTCCAACCAACCTTGTATTGTACAGAATGTAATATAAGATATGGACTGAGTCCAACCCTCTGTGTATTGTGCAGAATGTAATATAAGATATGGACTGAGTCCAACAAACCTTGTATTGTCAGAATGTAATATAAGATTTGGACTGAGTCCAACCCACTGTGTAATGTACAGAATGTAATATAAGATATGGACTGAGTCCATCCCACTGTGTTTTGTAAAGAATGTAATATAAGATATCGACTGAGTCCAACCCACTGTGTATTGTACAGAATGTAATATAAGATCTCTTCTGAGTCCACCCCACTGTGTATTGTAAAGAATGTAATATAAGATATGGACTGAGTCCCACCCACTGTGTATTGTACAGTATGTAATATAAGATCTGTTCTGAGTCCAACCCACTGTGTAATGAACAGAACGTAATATAAGATCTGTTCTGAGTCCAACCCACTGTGTACTGTACAGAATGTAATATAAGATATGGACTGAGTCCACCCCACTGTGTATTGTACAGAATGTAATAGAAAATATGAACTGAGTCCACCCCACTGTGTATTGTACAGAATGTAATATAAGATATGGACTGAGTCCAACCCACGTTGTATTGTGCAGAATGTAATATAAGATATGGACTGAGTCCAACCCACTGTGTATTGTATAGAATGTAATATAAGATATGGACTGAGTCCACCCCACTGTGTATTGCACAGAATGTAATATAATATATGCACTGAGTCCAACCCACTGTGTGTTGTTACAGAATGTTATGTAAGATATGGACTCAGTCCACCCCACTGTGTAATGTCCAGAATTTAATATGAGATATGGACTGAGTCCACCCCACTGTGTAATGTGCAGAAGGTAATATAAGATACGGACTGAGTCTAACCCAATGTGTAATGTGCAGAATGTAATATAAGATATGTACTGAGTCCAACCCACTGTGTATTGTACAGAACGTAATATAAGATATGGACTGAGTCCAACCCACTGTGTATTGTACAGAATGTAATATAAGAACCGTTCTGAGTCCAATCCACTGTGTATTGTACATAATGTAATATAAAATATGAACTGATTCCCACCCACTGTGTATTGTACAGAATGTAATATAAGATCTGTTCTGAGTCCAACCCACTGTGTATTGTACAGAATGTAATAGAAGATATGGACTGAGTCCACCCCACTGTGTATTGTACAGAATGTAATATAAAATATGAACTGAGTCCACCCCACTGTGTATTGTACAGAATGTAAGATAAGATATGGACTGAGTCCAACCCACTTTGTATTGTGCAGAATGTAATATAAGATATGGACTGAGTCCAACCCACTGTGTATTGTATAGAATGTGATATAAGATATGGACTGAGTCCACCCCACTGTGTATTGTACAGAATGTAATATAATATCTGGACTGAGTCCAACCCACTGTGTGTTGTGCAGAATGTAATATAAGATATGGACTCAGTCCAACCAACCTTGTATTGTACAGAATGTAATATAAGATATGGACTGAGTCCAACCCTCTGTGTATTGTGCAGAATGTAATATAAGATATGGACTGAGTCCAACAAACCTTGTATTGTCAGAATGTAATATAAGATTTGGACTGAGTCCAACCCACTGTGTAATGTACAGAATGTAATATAAGATATGGACTGAGTCCATCCCACTGTGTTTTGTAAAGAATGTAATATAAGATATCGACTGAGTCCAACCCACTGTGTATTGTACAGAATGTAATATAAGATCTCTTCTGAGTCCACCCCACTGTGTATTGTAAAGAATGTAATATAAGATATGGACTGAGTCCCACCCACTGTGTATTGTACAGTATGTAATATCAGATCTGTTCTGAGTCCAACCCACTGTGTAATGAACAGAACGTAATATAAGATCTGTTCTGAGTCCAACCCACTGTGTACTGTACAGAATGTAATATAAGATATGGACTGAGTCCACCCCACTGTGTATTGTACAGAATGTAATAGAAAATATGAACTGAGTCCACCCCACTGTGTATTGTACAGAATGTAATATAAGATATGGACTGAGTCCAACCCACGTTGTATTGTGCAGAATGTAATATAAGATATGGACTGAGTCCAACCCACTGTGTATTGTATAGAATGTAATATAAGATATAGACTGAGTCCACCCCACTGTGTATTGCACAGAATGTAATATAATATATGCACTGAGTCCAACCCACTGTGTGTTGTTACAGAATGTTATGTAAGATATGGACTCAGTCCACCCCACTGTGTAATGTCCAGAATTTAATATGAGATATGGACTGAGTCCACCCCACTGTGTAATGTGCAGAAGGTAATATTAGATACGGACTGAGTCTAACCCAATGTGTAATGTGCAGAATGTAATATAAGATATGTACTGAGTCCAACCCACTGTGTATTGTACAGAACGTAATATAAGATATGGACTGAGTCCAACCCACTGTGTATTGTACAGAATGTAATATAAGAACCGTTCTGAGTCCAATCCACTGTGTATTGTACAGAATGTAATATAAAATATGAACTGATTCCCACCCACTGTGTATTGTACAGAATGTAATATAAGATCTGTTCTGAGTCCAACCCACTGTGTATTGTACAGAATGTAATAGAAGATATGGACTGAGTCCACCCCACTGTGTATTGTACAGAATGTAATATAAAATATGAACTGAGTCCACCCCACTGTGTATTGTACAGAATGTAAGATAAGATATGGACTGAGTCCAACCCACTTTGTATTGTGCAGAATGTAATATAAGATATGGACTGAGTCCAACCCACTGTGTATTGTATAGAATGTGATATAAGATATGGACTGAGTCCACCCCACTGTGTATTGTACAGAATGTAATATAATATCTGGACTGAGTCCAACCCACTGTGTGTTGTGCAGAATGTAATATAAGATATGGACTCAGTCCACCCCACTGTGTAATGTCCAGAATTTAATATGAGATATGGACTGAGTCCAAACCACTGTGCAATGTGCAGAATGTAATATAAGATATGGACTGAGTCCAACCCACTGTGTATTGTACAGAATGTAATATAAGATATGGACTGAGTCCAACCAACCTAGAATTGTTCAGAATGTAATATAAGATATGGACTGAGTCCAACCCACTGTGCATTGTACAGAATGTAATATAAGATATGGACTGAGTCCAACTCACTGTTTATTGTGCAGAATGAATTATAAGATGTGGACTGAGTCCAACCCACTGTGCATTGCACACAATGAAATATAAGATATGAACTGAGTCCACCCAACTGTCTATTGGAGAGAATGTAATATACTATATGGACTGAGTCCAACCCACTGTGCCATGTACAGAATGTAATATAAGATATGGACTGAGTCCAACCAACCTTGTATTGTACAGAATGTAATATAAGATATGGACTGAGTCCACCCCACTGTGTATTGTACAGAATGTAATATAAGATATGGACTGAGTCCAACCCACGTTGTATTTTGCAGAATGTAATATAAGATATGGACTGAGTCCAACCCACTGTGTATTGTATAGAATGTAATATAAGATATGGACTGAGTCCACCCCACTGTGTATTGCACAGAATGAAATATAATATATGCACTGAGTCCAACCCACTGTGTGTTGTTACAGAATGTTATGTAAGATATGGACTCAGTCCACCCCACTGTGTAATGTCCAGAATTTAATATGAGATATGGACTGAGTCCACCCCACTGTGTAATGTGCAGAAGGTAATATAAGATACGGACTGAGTCCAACCCAATGTGTAATGTGCAGAATGTAATATAAGATATGTACTGAGTCCAACCCACTGTGTATTGTACAGAACGTAAAATAAGATATGGACTGAGTCCAACCCACTGTGTATTGTACAGAATGTAATGTAAGAACCGTTCTGAGTCCAATCCACTGTGTATTGTACAGAATGTAATATAAAATATGAACTGATTCCCACCCACTGTGTATTGTACAGAATGTAATATAAGATATGGACTGAGTCCAACCCACTGTGTATTGTATAGAATGTAATATAAGATATGGACTGAGTCCACCCCACTGTGTATTGTACAGAATGTAATATAATATATGGACTGAGTCCAACCAACTGTGTGTTGTGCAGTATGTAATATAAGATATGGACTCAGTCCACCCCACTGTGTAATGTCCAGAATTTAATATGAGATATGGACTGAGTCCACACCACTGTGTTATGTGCAGAATGTAATATAAGATATGGAATGAGTCCAAACCACTGTGCAATGTGCAGAATGTAATATAAGATATGGACTGAGTCCAACCCACTGTGTATTGTACAGAATGTAATATAAGATATGGACTGAGTCCAACCAACCTAGAATTCTTCAGAATGTAATTTAAGATATGGACTGAGTTAGACCCACTGTGCATTGTACAGAATGTAATATAAGATATGGACTGAGTCCAACCCACTGGGTATTGCACAGAATGTAAGATAAGATATGGACTGAGTCCACCCCACTGTGTATTGTACAGAATGTAATATACTATATGGACTGAGTCCAACCCACTGTGTAATGTACAGAATGTAATATAAGATATGGACTGAGTCCAACCAACCTTGCATTGTACAGAATGTAATATAAGATATGGACTGAGTCCAACCCTCTGTGTATTGTGCAGAATGTAATACAAGATATGGACTGAGTCCAACACACCTTGTATTGTGCAGAATGTAATATAAGATTTGGACTGAGTCCAACCCACTGTGTATTGTACAGAATGTAAAAAAGATATGGACTGAGTCCAACCCACTGTGTATTGTACAGAACGTAAAATAAGATATGGACTGAGTCCAACCCACTGTGTATTGTACAGAATGTAATGTAAGAACCGTTCTGAGTCCAATCCACTGTGTATTGTACAGAATGTAATATAAAATATGAACTGATTCCCACCCACTGTGTATTGTACAGAATGTAATATAAGATATGGACTGAGTCCAACCCACTGTGTATTGTATAGAATGTAATATAAGATATGGACTGAGTCCACCCCACTGTGTATTGTAAAGAATGTAATATAATATATGGACTGAGTCCAACCAACTGTGTGTTGTGCAGTATGTAATATAAGATATGGACTCAGTCCACCCCACTGTGTAATGTCCAGAATTTAATATGAGATATGGAATGAGTCCAAACCACTGTGCAATGTGCAGAATGTAATATAAGATATGGACTGAGTCCAACCCACTGTGTATTGTACAGAATGTAATATAAGATATGGACTGAGTCCAATCAACCTAGAATTCTTCAGAATGTAATTTAAGATATAGACTGAGTTAGACCCACTGTGCATTGTACAGAATGTAATATAAGATATGGACTGAGTCCAACCCACTGGGTATTGCACAGAATGTAAGATAAGATATGGACTGAGTCCACCCCACTGTGTATTGTACAGAATGTAATATACTATATGGACTGAGTCCAACCCACTGTGTAATGTACAGAATGTAATATAAGATATGGACTGAGTCCAACCAACCTTGCATTGTACAGAATGTAATATAAGATATGGACTGAGTCCAACCCTCTGTGTATTGTGCAGAATGTAATACAAGATATGGACTGAGTCCAACACACCTTGTATTGTGCAGAATGTAATATAAGATTTGGACTGAGTCCAACCCACTGTGTATTGTACAGAATGTAAAAAAGATATGGACTGAGTCCAACCACTATGTATTGTACAGAATGTAATATAAGATATGGACTGAGTCCAACCGACTTTGTATTGTGCAGAATGCAATAGAAGATATGGACTGAGTCCAACCCACTGTGTATTGCACAGAATGTAATATAAGATATGGACTGAGTCCAACCCACTGTCTATTGTACAGAATGTAATATCAGATATGGACTGAGTCCAACCAACTGTGTATTGTGCAGATTGTAATGTAAGATATGGACTGAGTCCACCCCACTGAGTAATGTACAGAATGTAATATAAGATATGGACTGAGTCCACCCCACTGTGTTTTGTAAAGAATGTAATATAAGATATCGACTGAGTCCAACCCACTGTGTATTGTACAGAATGTAATATAAGATCTCTTCTGAGTCCACCCCACTGTGTATTGTAAAGAATGTAATATAAGATATGGACTGAGTCCCACCCACTGTGTATTGTACAGTATGTAATATAAGATCTGTTCTGAGTCCAACCCACTGTGTAATGAACAGAACGTAATATAAGATCTGTTCTGAGTCCAACCCACTGTGTACTGTACAGAATGTAATATAAGATATGGACTGAGTCCACCCCACTGTGTATTGTACAGAATGTAATAGAAAATTTGAACTGAGTCCACCCCACTGTGTATTGTACAGAATGTAATATAAGATATGGACTGAGTCCAACCCACGTTGTATTGTGCAGAATGTAATATAAGATATGGACTGAGTCCAACCCACTGTGTATTGTATAGAATGTAATATAAGATATGGACTGAGTCCACCCCACTGTGTATTGCACAGAATGTAATATAATATATGCACTGAGTCCAACCCACTGTGTGTTGTTACAGAATGTTATGTAAGATATGGACTCAGTCCACCCCACTGTGTAATGTCCAGAATTTAATATGAGATATGGACTGAGTCCACCCCACTGTGTAATGTGCAGAAGGTAATATAAGATACGGACTGAGTCTAACCCAATGTGTAATGTGCAGAATGTAATATAAGATATGTACTGAGTCCAACCCACTGTGTATTGTACAGAACGTAATATAAGATATGGACTGAGTCCAACCCACTGTGTATTGTACAGAATGTAATATAAGAACCGTTCTGAGTCCAATCCACTGTGTATTGTACAGAATGTAATATAAAATATGAACTGATTCCCACCCACTGTGTATTGCACAGAATGTAATATAAGATCTGTTCTGTGTCCAACCCACTGTGTATTGTACAGAATGTAATAGAAGATATGGACTAAGTCCACCCCACTGTGTATTGTGCAGAATGTAATATAAAATATGAACTGAGTCCACCCCACTGTGTATTGTACAGAATGTAAGATAAGATATGGACTGAGTCCAACCCACTTTGTATTGTGCAGAATGTAATATAAGATATGGACTGAGTCCAACCCACTGTGTATTGTATAGAATGTGATATAAGATATGGACTGAGTCCACCCCACTGTGTATTGTACAGAATGTAATATAATATCTGGACTGAGTCCAACCCACTGTGTGTTGTGCAGAATGTAATATAAGATATGGACTCAGTCCACCCCACTGTGTCATGTCCAGAATTTAATATGAGATATGGACTGAGTCCAAACCACTGTGCAATGTGCAGAATGTAATATAAGATATGGACTGAGTCCAACCCACTGTGTATTGTACAGAATGTAATATAAGATATGGACTGAGTCCAACCAACCTAGAATTGTTCAGAATGTAATATAAGATATGGACTGAGTCCAACCCACTGTGCATTGTACAGAATGTAATATAAGATATGGACTGAGTCCAACTCACTGTTTATTGTGCAGTATGAATTATAAGATGTGGACTGAGTCCAACCCACTGTGCATTGCACACAATGAAATATAAGATATGAACTGAGTCCACCCAACTGTCTATTGGATTGAATGTAATATACTATATGGACTGAGTCCAACCCACTGTGCCATGTACAGAATGTAATATAAGATATGGACTGAGTCCAACCAACCTTGTATTGTGCAGAATGTAATATAAGATATGGACTGAGTCCAACCCTCTGTGTATTGTGCAGAATGTAATATAAGATATGGACTGAGTCCAACCAACCTTGTATTGCACAGAATGTAATATAAGATATGGACTGAGTCCACCCCACTGTGTATTGTACAGAATGTAATATAAGATATGGACTGAGTCCAACCCACGTTGTATTTTGCAGAATGTAATATAAGATATGGACTGAGTCCAACCCACTGTGTATTGTATAGAATGTAATATAAGATATGGACTGAGTCCACCCCACTGTGTATTGCACAGAATGTAATATAATATATGCACTGAGTCCAACCCACTGTGTGTTGTTACAGAATGTTATGTAAGATATGGACTCAGTCCACCCCACTGTGTAATGTACAGAATTTAATATGAGATATGGACTGAGTCCACCCCACTGTGTAATGTGCAGAATGTAATATAAGATACGGACTGAGTCCAACCCAATGTGTAATGTGCAGAATGTAATATAAGATATGTACTGAGTCCAACCCACTGTGTATTGTACAGAACGTAAAATAAGATATGGACTGAGTCCAACCCACTGTGTATTGTACAGAATGTAATGTAAGAACCGTTCTGAGTCCAATCCACTGTGTATTGTACAGAATGTAATATAAAATATGAACTGATTCCCACCCACTGTGTATTGTACAGAATGTAATATAAGATATGGACTGAGTCCAACCCACTGTGTATTGTATAGAATGTAATATAAGATATGGACTGAGTCCACCCCACTGTGTATTGTACAGAATGTAATATAATATATGGACTGAGTCCAACCAACTGTGTGTTGTGCAGAATGTAATATAAGATATGGACTCAGTCCACCCCACTGTGTAATGTCCAGAATTTAATATGAGATATGGACTGAGTCCACACCACTGTGTTATGTGCAGAATGTAATATAAGATATGGAATGAGTCCAAACCACTGTGCAATGTGCAGAATGTAATATAAGATATGGACTGAGTCCAACCCACTGTGTATTGTACAGAATGTAATATAAGATATGGACTGAGTCCAACCAACCTAGAATTCTTCAGAATGTAATTTAAGATATGGACTGAGTTAGACCCACTGTGCATTGTACAGAATGTAATATAAGATATGGACTGAGTCCAACCCACTGGGTATTGCACAGAATGTAAGATAAGATATGGACTGAGTCCACCCCACTGTGTATTGTACAGAATGTAATATACTATATGGACTGAGTCCAACCCACTGTGTAATGTACAGAATGTAATATAAGATATGGACTGAGTCCAACCAACCTTGTATTGTACAGAATGTAATATAAGATATGGACTGAGTCCAACCCTCTGTGTATTGTGCAGAATGTAATACAAGATATGGACTGAGTCCAACACACCTTGTATTGTGCAGAATGTAATATAAGATTTGGACTGAGTCCAACCCACTGTGTATTGTACAGAATGTAAAAAAGATATGGACTGAGTCCAACCACTATGTATTGTACAGAATGTAATATAAGATATGGACTGAGTCCAACCGACTTTGTATTGTGCAGAATGCAATAGAAGATATGGACTGAGTCCAACCCACTGTGTATTGCACAGAATGTAATATAAGATATGGACTGAGTCCAACCCACTGTCTATTGTACAGAATGTAATATCAGATATGGACTGAGTCCAACCAACTGTGTATTGTGCAGATTGTAATATAAGATATGGACTGAGTCCACCCCACTGAGTAATGTACAGAATGTAATATAAGATATGGACTGAGTCCAATCCACGTTGCATTGTGCAGAATGTAATATAAGATATGGACTGAGTCCAACCCATTGTGTATTGTACAGAATGTAACATAAGATATGGACTGAGTCCAACCCACTGTGTATTGTACAGAATGTAATATAAGATATGGACTGAGTCCAACCCTCTGTGTATTGTGCAGAATGTAATACAAGATATGGACTGAGTCCAACACACCTTGTATTGTGCAGAATGTAATATAAGATTTGGACTGAGTCCAACCCACTGTGTATTGTACAGAATGTAAAAAAGATATGGACTGAGTCCAACCACTATGTATTGTACAGAATGTAATATAAGATATGGACTGAGTCCAACCGACTTTGTATTGTGCAGAATGCAATAGAAGATATGGACTGAGTCCAACCCACTGTGTATTGCACAGAATGTAATATAATATATGGACTGAGTCCAACCCACTGTCTATTGTACAGAATGTAATATCAGATATGGACTGAGTCCAACCAACTGTGTATTGTGCAGATTGTAATATAAGATATGGACTGAGTCCACCCCACTGAGTAATGTACAGAATGTAATATAAGATATGGACTGAGTCCACCCCACTGTGTTTTGTAAAGAATGTAATATAAGATATCGACTGAGTCCAACCCACTGTGTATTGTACAGAATGTAATATAAGATCTCTTCTGAGTCCACCCCACTGTGTATTGTAAAGAATGTAATATAAGATATGGACTGAGTCCCACCCACTGTGTATTGTACAGTATGTAATATAAGATCTGTTCTGAGTCCAACCCACTGTGTAATGAACAGAACGTAATATAAGATCTGTTCTGAGTCCAACCCACTGTGTACTGTACAGAATGTAATATAAGATATGGACTGAGTCCACCCCACTGTGTATTGTACAGAATGTAATAGAAAATATGAACTGAGTCCACCCCACTGTGTATTGTACAGAATGTAATATAAGATATGGACTGAGTCCAACCCACGTTGTATTGTGCAGAATGTAATATAAGATATGGACTGAGTCCAACCCACTGTGTATTGTATAGAATGTAATATAAGATATGGACTGAGTCCACCCCACTGTGTAATGTGCAGAATGTAATATAAGATATGTACTGAGTCCAACCCACTGTGTATTGTACAGAACGTAATATAAGATATGGACTGAGTCCAACCCACTGTGTATTGTACAGAATGTAATATAAGAACCGTTCTGAGTCCAATCCACTGTGTATTGTACAGAATGTAATATAAAATATGAACTGATTCCCACCCACTGTGTATTGCACAGAATGTAATATAAGATCTGTTCTGTGTCCAACCCACTGTGTATTGTACAGAATGTAATAGAAGATATGGACTAAGTCCACCCCACTGTGTATTGTGCAGAATGTAATATAAAATATGAACTGAGTCCACCCCACTGTGTATTGTACAGAATGTAAGATAAGATATGGACTGAGTCCAACCCACTTTGTATTGTGCAGAATGTAATATAAGATATGGACTGAGTCCAACCCACTGTGTATTGTATAGAATGTGATATAAGATATGGACTGAGTCCACCCCACTGTGTATTGTACAGAATGTAATATAATATCTGGACTGAGTCCAACCCACTGTGTGTTGTGCAGAATGTAATATAAGATATGGACTCAGTCCACCCCACTGTGTCATGTCCAGAATTTAATATGAGATATGGACTGAGTCCAAACCACTGTGCAATGTGCAGAATGTAATATAAGATATGGACTGAGTCCAACCCACTGTGTATTGTACAGAATGTAATATAAGATATGGACTGAGTCCAACCAACCTAGAATTGTTCAGAATGTAATATAAGATATGGACTGAGTCCAACCCACTGTGCATTGTACAGAATGTAATATAAGATATGGACTGAGTCCAACTCACTGTTTATTGTGCAGTATGAATTATAAGATGTGGACTGAGTCCAACCCACTGTGCATTGCACACAATGAAATATAAGATATGAACTGAGTCCACCCAACTGTCTATTGGATTGAATGTAATATACTATATGGACTGAGTCCAACCCACTGTGCCATGTACAGAATGTAATATAAGATATGGACTGAGTCCAACCAACCTTGTATTGTGCAGAATGTAATATAAGATATGGACTGAGTCCAACCCTCTGTGTATTGTGCAGAATGTAATATAAGATATGGACTGAGTCCAACCAACCTTGTATTGCACAGAATGTAATATAAGATATGGACTGAGTCCACCCCACTGTGTATTGTACAGAATGTAATATAAGATATGGACTGAGTCCAACCCACGTTGTATTTTGCAGAATGTAATATAAGATATGGACTGAGTCCAACCCACTGTGTATTGTATAGAATGTAATATAAGATATGGACTGAGTCCACCCCACTGTGTATTGCACAGAATGTAATATAATATATGCACTGAGTCCAACCCACTGTGTGTTGTTACAGAATGTTATGTAAGATATGGACTCAGTCCACCCCACTGTGTAATGTTCAGAATTTAATATGAGATATGGACTGAGTCCACCCCACTGTGTAATGTGCAGAATGTAATATAAGATACGGACTGAGTCCAACCCAATATGTAATGTGCAGAATGTAATATAAGATATGTACTGAGTCCAACCCACTGTGTATTGTACAGAACGTAAAATAAGATATGGACTGAGTCCAACCCACTGTGTATTGTACAGAATGTAATGTAAGAACCGTTCTGAGTCCAATCCACTGTGTATTGTACAGAATGTAATATAAAATATGAACTGATTCCCACCCACTGTGTATTGTACAGAATGTAATATAAAATATGGACTGAGTCCAACCCACTGTGTATTGTATAGAATGTAATATAAGATATGGACTGAGTCCACCCCACTGTGTATTGTACAGAATGTAATATAATATATGGACTGAGTCCAACCAACTGTGTGTTGTGCAGAATGTAATATAAGATATGGACTCAGTCCACCCCACTGTGTAATGTCCAGAATTTAACATGAGATATGGACTGAGTCCACACCACTGTGTTATGTGCAGAATGTAATATAAGATATGGAATGAGTCCAAACCACTGTGCAATGTGCAGAATGTAATATAAGATATGGACTGAGTCCAAAACACTGTGTATTGTACAGAATGTAATATAAGATATGGACTGAGTCCAACCAACCTAGAATTCTTCAGAATGTAATTTAAGATATGGACTTAGTTAGACCCACTGTGCATTGTACAGAATGTAATATAAGATATGGACTGAGTCCAACCCACTGGGTATTGCACAGAATGTAAGATAAGATATGGACTGAGTCCACACCACTGTGTATTGTTCAGAATGTAATATACTATATGGACTGAGTCCAACCCACTGTGTAATGTACAGAATGTAATATAAGATATGGACTGAGTCCAACCAACCTTGTATTGTACAGAATGTAATATAAGATATGGACTGAGTCCAACCCTCTGTGTATTGTGCAGAATGTAATACAAGATATGGACTGAGTCCAACACACCTTGTATTGTGCAGAATGTAATATAAGATTTGGACTGAGTCCAACCCACTGTGTATTGCACAGAATGTAATATAAGATATGGACTGAGTCCAACCCACTGTCTATTGTACAGAATGTAATATCAGATATAGACTGAGTCCAACCAACTGTGTATTGTGCAGATTGTAATATAAGATATGGACTGAGTCCACCCCACTGAGTAATGTACAGAATGTAATATAAGATATGGACTGAGTCCAATCCACGTTGCATTGTGCAGAATGTAATATAAGATATGGACTGAGTCCAACCCATTGTGTATTGTACAGAATGTAACATAAGATATGGACTGAGTCCAACCCACTGTGTATTGTACAAAATGTAATATAATATACGGACTGAGTCGACCTCAACTTGTGTTATACAGAATGTAATATAAGATATGGACTGAGTCCACCCCACTGTGTATTGTACAGAATGTAGTATAAAATATGGTCTGAGTCCACCCCACTGTGTATTGTACAGAATGTAATATAAGATATGGATTGAGTCCACCCCACTGTGTATTGTACAGACTGTAATATAAGATATGGACTGAGTCCAACCCACTGTGCAATGAACAGAATGTAATATAAGATATGGACTGAGTCCAACCAACCTAGAATTGTTCAAAATGTAATATAAGATATGGACTGAGTCCAACCCACTGTGTATTGTACAGAATGTAATATAAGATATGGACTGAGTCCAAATCACTGTTTATTTTGCAGAATGAATTATAAGATATGGACTGAGTCCAACCCACTGTGTATTGCACAGAATGAAATATAAGATATGGACTGAGTCCACCCCACTGTGTATTGTAGAGAATGTAATATACTATATGGACTGAGTCCAACCCACTGTGTAATGTACAGAATGTAATATAAGATATGGACTGAGTCCAACCAACCTTGTATTGTACAGAATGTAATATAAGATATCGACTGAGTCCAACACACCTTGTATTGTGCAGAATGTAATATAAGATTTGGACTGAGTCCAACCCACTGTGAAATGTACAGAATGGAATATAAGATATGGACTGAGTCCACCCCACTGTGTATTGTACATAATGTAATATAAGATATGGACTGAGTCCACCCCACTGTGTATTGTACAGAATGTAATATACTTTATGGACTGAGTCCAACCGACGATGTATTGTGCAGAATGCAATATAAGATATGGATTGAGTCCACCCCACTGTGTATCGTACAGACTGTAATATAAGATATGGACTGATTCCAACCCACTGTGTATTGTACAGAAAGTAAAAAAGATATCGACTGAGTCCAACCACTGTGTATTGTACAGAATGTAACATACGATATGGACTGAGTACAACCGACGTTGTATTGTGCAGAATGCAATAGAAGATATGGACTGAGTCCAACCCACTGTGTATTGCACAGAATGTAATATAAGATATGGACTGAGTCCAACCCACTGTATATTGTACAGAATGTAATATCAGATATGGACTCAGTCCAACCCATTGTGTATTCTACAGATTGTAATATAAGATATGGACTGAGTCCACCCCACTGAGTAATGTACAGAATGTAATATAAGATATGGACTGAGTCCAATCCACGTTGCATTGTGCAGAATGTAATATAAGACATGGACTGAGTCCAACCCATTGTGTATTGTACAGAATGTAACATAAGATATGGACTGATTCCAACCCACTGTGTATTGTACAGAATGTAATATAATATACGGACTGAGTCGACCTCAACTTGTGTTATACAGAATGTAATATAAGATATGGACTGAGTCCACCCCACTGTGTATTGTACAGAATGTAATATAAAATATGGTCTGAGTCCACCCCACTGTGTATTGTACAGAATGTAATATAATATATGGAGTGATTCCAACCCACTGTGTAATGTGCAGAATTTAATAGAAGATATGGACTGAGTCCAACCCACTGTGTAATGTACAGAATGTAATATACGATATGGACCGAGTCCACCCCACTGTGTATTGTACAGAATGTAATATAAGATATGGACTGAGTCCTACTCACTGTTTATTGTGCAGAATGAATTATAAGATATGGACTGAGTCCACCCCACTGTGTGTTGTACAGAATGTAATATACCATATGGACTGAGTCCAACCCACGTTGTATTGTGCAGAATGTAATATAAGATATGGACTGAGTCCAACCAACCTAGAATTGTTCAGAATGTAATTTAAGATATGGACTGAGTTGGACCCACTGGGCATTGCACAGAATGTAATATAAGATATGGACTGAGTCCAACTCACTGTTTATTGTGCAGAATGAATTATAACATATGGACTGAGTCCAACCCACTGTGTATTGTACAGAATGTAATATACTATATGGACTGAGTCCAACCCACTGTGTAATGTTCAGAATGTCATATAAGATATGGACTGAGTCCAACCAACCTTGTATTGTACAGAATGTAATATAAGATATGGACTGAGTCCAACCCTCTGTGTATTGTGCAGAATGTAATATAAGATATGGACTGAGTCCAACAAACCTTGTCTTGTCAGAATGTAACATATGATTTGGACTGAGTACAACCCACTGTGTAATGTACAGAATGTAATTTTAGATATGGACTGAGTCCAACCCACTGTGTATTGTACAGAATGTAATATAAAATATGAACTGAGTCCACCCCACTGTGTATTGTACAGAATGTAATATAAGATATGGACTGAGTCCAACCCACGTTGTATTGTGCAGAATGTAATATAAGATATGGACTGAGTCCAACCCACTGTGTATTGTATAGAATGTAATATAAGATATGGACTGAGTCCACGCCACTGTGCATTGTACAGAATGTAATATAATATATGCACTGTGTCCAACCCACTGTGTATTGTACAGAACGTAAAATAAGATATGGACTGAGTCCAACCCACTGTGCATTGTACAGAATGTAATGTAAGAACCGTTCTGAGTCCAATCCACTGTGTATTGTACAGAATGTAATATAAAATATGAACTGATTCCCACCCACTGTGTATTGTACAGAATGTAATATAAGATATGGACTGAGTCCAACCCACTGTGTATTGTATAGAATGTAATATAAGATATGGACTGAGTCCACCCCACTGTGTATTGTACAGAATGTAATATAATATATGGACTGAGTCCAACCAACTGTGTGTTGTGCAGAATGTTATATAAGATATGGACTCAGTCCACCCCACTGTGTAATGTCCAGAATTTAATATGAGATATGGACTGAGTCCACACCACTGTGTTATGTGCAGAATGTAATATAAGATATGGAATGAGTCCAAACCACTGTGCAATGTGCAGAATGTAACATAAGATATGGACTGAGTCCAACCCACTGTGTATTGTACAGAATGTAATATAAGATATGGACTGAGTCCAACCAACCTAGAGTTCTTCAGAATGTAATTTAAGATATGGACTGAGTTAGACCCACTGTGCATTGAACAGAATGTAATATAAGATATGGACTGAGTCCAACCCACTGGGTATTGCACAGAATGTAAGATAAGATATGGACTGAGTCCACCCCACTGTGTATTGTACAGAATGTAATATACTATATGGACTGAGTCCAACCCACTGTGTAATGTACAGAATGTAATATAAGATATGGACTGAGTCCAACCAACCTTGTATTGTACAGAATGTAATATAAGATATGGACTGAGTCCAACCCTCTGTGTATTGTGCAGAATGTAATACAAGATATGGACTGAGTCCAACACACCTTGTATTGTGCAGAATGTAATATAAGATTTGGACTGAGTCCAACCCACTGTGTATTGTACAGAATGTAAAAAAGATATGGACTGAGTCCAACCACTATGTATTGTACAGAATGTAATTTAAGATATGGACTGAGTCCAACCGACTTTGTATTGTGCAGAATGCAATAGAAGATATGGACTGAGTCCAACCCACTGTGTATTGCACAGAATGTAATATAAGATATGGACTGAGTCCAACCCACTGTCTATTGTACAGAATGTAATATCAGATATGGACTGAGTCCAACCAACTGTGTATTGTGCAGATTGTAATATAAGATATGGACTGAGTCCACCCCACTGAGTAATGTACAGAATGTAATATAAGATATGGACTGAGTCCAATCCACGTTGCATTGTGCAGAATGTAATATAAGTTATGGACTGAGTCCAACCCATTGTGTATTGTACAGAATGTAACATAAGATATGGACTGAGTCCAACCCACTGTGTATTGTACAGAATGTAATATAATATACGGACTGAGTCGACCTCAACTTGTGTTATACAGAATGTAATATAAGATATGGACTGAGTCCACCCCACTGTGTATTGTACAGAATGTAATATAAAATATGGTCTGAGTCCACCCCACTGTGTATTGTACAGAATGTAATATAAGATATGGATTGAGTCCACCCCACTGTGTATTGTACAGACTGTAATATAAGATATGGACTGAGTCCAACCCACTGTGCAATGAACAGAATGTAATATAAGATATGGACTGAGTCCAACCAACCTAGAATTGTTCAAAATGTAATATAAGATATGGACTGAGTCCAACCCACTGTGTATTGTACAGAATGTAATATAAGATATGGACTGAGTCCAAATCACTGTTTATTTTGCAGAATGAATTATAAGATATGGACTGAGTCCAACCCACTGTGTATTGCACAGAATGAAATATAAGATATGGACTGAGTCCACCCCACTGTGTATTGTAGAGAATGTAATATACTATATGGACTGAGTCCAACCCACTGTGTAATGTACAGAATGTAATATAAGATATGGACTGAGTCCAACCAACCTTGTATTGTACAGAATGTAATATAAGATATCGACTGAGTCCAACACACCTTGTATTGTGCAGAATGTAATATAAGATTTGGACTGAGTCCAACCCACTGTGAAATGTAGAGAATGGAATATAAGATATGGACTGAGTCCACCCCACTGTGTATTGTACATAATGTAATATAAGATATGGACTGAGTCCACCCCACTGTGTATTGTACAGAATGTAATATACTTTATGGACTGAGTCCAACCGACGATGTATTGTGCAGAATGCAATTTCAGATATGGATTGAGTCCACCCCACTGTGTATCGTACAGACTGTAATATAAGATATGGACTGATTCCAACCCACTTTGTATTGTACAGAAAGTAAAAAAGATATCGACTGAGTCCAACCACTGTGTATTGTACAGAATGTAATATACGATATGGACTGAGTCCAACCGACGTTGTATTGTGCAGAATGCAATAGAAGATATGGACTGAGTCCAACCCACTGTGTATTGCACAGAATGTAATATAAGATATGGACTGAGTCCAACCCACTGTATATTGTACAGAATGTAATATCAGATATGGACTCAGTCCAACCCACTGTGTATTCTACAGATTGTAATATAAGATATGGACTGAGTCCACCCCACTGAGTAATGTACAGAATGTAATATAAGATATGGACTGAGTCCAATCCACGTTGCATTGTGCAGAATGTAATATAAGACATGGACTGAGTCCAACCCATTGTGTATTGTATAGAATGTAACATAAGATATGGACTGATTCCAACCCACTGTGTATTGTACAGAATGTAATATAATATACGGACTGAGTCGACCTCAACTTGTGTTATACAGAATGTAATATAAGATATGTACTGAGTCCACCCCACTGTGTATTGTACAGAATGTAATATAAAATATGGTCTGAGTCCACCCCACTGTGTATTGTACATAATGTAATATAAGATATGGATTGAGTCCACCCCACTGTGTATTGTACAGACTGTAATATAAGATATGGACTGAGTACACCCCACTGTGTATTGTACAGAATGAATAGAAGATATGGACTGAGTCCACCCCACTGTGTATTGCACAGAATGTAATATAATATATGGAGTGATTCCAACCCACTGTGTAATGTGCAGAATTTAATAGAAGATATGGACTGAGTCCAACCCACTGTGTAATGTACAGAATGTAATATACGATATGGACCGAGTCCACCCCACTGTGTATTGTACAGAATGTAATATAAGATATGGACTGAGTCCTACTCACTGTTTATTGTGCAGAATGAATTATAAGATATGGACTGAGTCCACCCCACTGTGTGTTGTACAGAATGTAATATACCATATGGACTGAGTCCAACCCACGTTGTATTGTGCAGAATGTAATATAAGATATGGACTGAGTCCAACCAACCTAGAATTGTTCAGAATGTAATTTAAGATATGGACTGAGTTGGACCCACTGGGCATTGCACAGAATGTAATATAAGATATGGACTGAGTCCAACTCACTGTTTATTGTGCAGAATGAATTATAACATATGGACTGAGTCCAACCCACTGGGTATTGCACAGAATGTAAGATAAGATATGGACTGAGTACACCCCACTGTGTATTGTACAGAATGTAATATACTATATGGACTGAGTCCAACCCACTGTGTAATGTTCAGAATGTCATATAAGATATGGACTGAGTCCAACCAACCTTGTATTGTACAGAATGTAATATAAGATATGGACTGAGTCCAACCCTCTGTGTATTGTGCAGAATGTAATATAAGATATGGACTGAGTCCAACAAACCTTGTATTGTCAGAATGTAACATAAGATTTGGACTGAGTACAACCCACTGTGTAATGTACAGAATGTAATTTTAGATATGGACTGAGTCCAACCCACTGTGTATTGTACAGAATGTAATATAAAATATGAACTGAGTCCACCCCACTGTGTATTGTACAGAATGTAATATAAGATATGGACTGAGTCCAACCCACGTTGTATTGTGCAGAATGTAATATAAGATATGGACTGAGTCCAACCCACTGTGTATTGTATAGAATGTAATATAAGATATGGACTGAGTCCACGCCACTGTGCATTGTACAGAATGTAATATAATATATGCACTGAGTCCAACCCACTGTGTGTTGTTACAGACTGTAATATAAGATAAGGACTGATTCCAACCCACTGTGTATTGTACAGAATGTAACAAAGATATGGACTGAGTCCAACCTCTGTGTATTGTACAGAATGTAATATACGATATGGACTGAGTCCAACCGACGTTGTATTGTGCAGAATGCAATAGAAGATATGGACTGAGTACAACCCACTGTCTACTGCACAGAATGTAATATAAGATATGGACTGATTCCAACCCACTGTGTATTGTACAGAATGTAATATAATATACGGACTGAGTCGACCTCAACTTGTGTAATACAGAATGTAATATAAGATATGGACTGAGTCCACCCCACTGTGTATTGTACAGAATGTAATATAAAGTATGGTCTGAGTCCACCCCACTGTGTATTGTACAGAATGTAATATAAGATATGGATTGAGTCCACCCCACTGTGTATTGTACAGACTGTAATATAAGATATGGACTGAGTCCACCCCACTGTGTATTGTACAGAATTAATATAAGATATGGAATGAGTCCAACCCACTGTGTAATGTACAGAATGTAATATAAGATATGGACTGAGTCCAACCAACCTAGAATTGTTCAAAATGTAATATAAGATATGGACTGAGTCCAACCCACTGTGTATTGTACAGAATGTAATATAAGATATGGACTGAGTCCACCCCACTGTGTATTGTAGAGAATGTAATATACTATATGGACTGAGTCCAACCCACTGTGTATTGTACAGAATGAAATATAAGATATGGACTGAGTCCTCCCCACTGTGTATTGTAGAGAATGTAATATACTATATGGACTGACTCCAACCCACTGTGTAATATACAGAAAGTAATATAAGATATGGACTGAGTCCAACCAACCTTGTATTGTACAGAATGTAATATAAGATATGGACTGAGTCCAACCCTCTGTGTATTGTGCAGAATGTAATATAAGATATGGACTGAGTCCAACACACCTTGTATTGTGCAGAATGTAATATAAGATTTGGACTGAGTCCAACCCACTGTGAAATGTACAGAATGTAATATAAGATATGGACTGAGTCCACCCCACTGTGTATTGTACAGAATGTAATATAAGATATGGACTGAGTCCACCCCACTGTGTATTGTACAGAATGTAATATACTTTATGGACTGAGTCCAACCGACGATGTATTGTGCAGAATGCAATATAAGATATGGATTGAGTCCACCCCACTGTGTATCGTACAGACTGTAATATAAGATATGGACTGATTCCAACCCACTGTGTATTGTACAGAAAGTAAAAAAGATATGGACTGAGTCCAACCACTGTGTATTGTACAGAATGTCATATACGATATGGACTGAGTCCAACCGACGTTGTATTGTGCAGAATGCAATAGAAGATATGGACTGAGTCCAACCCACTGTGTATTGCACAGAATGTAATATAAGATATGGACTGAGTCCAACCCACTGTATATTGTACAGAATGTAATATCAGATATGGACTCAGTCCAACCCACTGTGTATTCTACAGATTGTAATATAAGATATGGACTGAGTCCACCCCACTGAGTAATGTACAGAATGTAATATAAGATATGGACTGAGTCCAATCCACGTTGCATTGTGCAGAATGTAATATAAGACATGGACTGAGTCCAACCCATTGTGTATTGTACAGAATGTAACATAAGATATGGACTGATTCCAACCCACTGTGTATTGTACAGAATGTAATATAATATACGGACTGAGTCGAACTCATCTTGTGTTATACAGAATGTAATATAAGATATGGACTGAGTCCACCCCACTGTGTATTGTACAGAATGTAATATAAAATATGGTCTGAGTCCACCCCACTGTGTATTGTACAGAATGTAATATAAGATATGGATTGAGTCCACCCCACTGTGTATTGTACAGACTGTAATATAAGATATGGACTGAGTCCACCCCACTGTGTATTGTACAGAATGAATATAAGATATGGACTGAGTCCAACCCACTGTGTAATGTACAGAATGTAATATAAGATATGGACTGAGTCCACCCAACCTAGAATTGTTCAAAATGTAATATAAGATATGGACTGAGTCCAACCCACTGTGTATTGTACAGAATGTAATATAAGATATGGACTGAGTCCAACTCACTGTTTATTTTGCAGAATGAATTATAAGATATGGACTGAGTCCAACCCACTGTGTATTGCACAGAATGAAATATAAGATCTGGACTGAGTCCACCCCACTGTGTATTGTAGAGAATGTAATATACTACATGGACTGAGTCCAACCCACTGTGTAATGTACAGAATGTAATATAAGATATGGACTGAGTCCAACCAACCTTGTATTGTACAGAATGTAATATAAGATATGGACTGAGTCCAACCCTCTGTGTATTGTGCAGAATGTAATATAAGATATGGACTGAGTCCAACACGCCTTGTATTGTGCAGAATGTAATATAAGATTTGGACTGAGTCCAACCCACTGTGAAATGTACAGAATGTAATATAAGATATGGACTGAGTCCAACCCACTGTGTATTGTACAGAATGTAATATAAGATATGGACTGAGTCCACCCCACTGTGTATTGTACAGAATGTAATATACTTTATGGACTGAGTCCAACCGACGATGTATTGTGCAGAACACAATAAGATATGGATTGAGTCCACCCCACTGCACAATATAAGATATGGATTGAGTCCACCCCACTGTGTATCATACAGACTGTAATATAAGATATGGACTGATTCCAACCCACTGTGTATTGTACAGAAAGTAAAAAAGATATGGACTGAGTCCAACCACTGTGTATTGTATAGAATGTAATATACGATATGGACTGAGTCCAACCGACGTTGTGTTGTGCAGAATGCAATAGAAGATATGGACTGAGTCCAACCCACTGTGTATTGCACAGAATGTAATATAAGATATGGACTGAGTCCAACCCAGTGTGTATTGTACAGAATGTAATATAAAATATGAACTGAGTCCACCCCACTGTGTATTGTACAGTATGTAATATAAGATATGAACTCAGTCCAACCCACGTTGTTTTGTGCAGAATGTAATATAAGATATGGACTGAGTCCACCCCACTGTGTATTGTACAGAATGTAATATAAGATATGGACTGAGTCCACCCCACTGTGTATTTTACAGAATGTAATATAAAATATGGTCTGAGTCCACCCCACTGTGTATTGTACAGAATGTAATATAAGATATGGATTGAGTCCACCCCACTGTGTATTGTACAGACTGTGATATAAGATATGGACTGAGTCCACCCCACTGTGTATTGTACAGAATGTAATATAATATATGGAGTGATTCCAACCCACTGTGTAATGTGCAGAATTTAATAGAAGATATGGACTGAGTCCAACCCACTGTGTAATGTACAGAATATAATATACGATATGGACCGAGTCCACCCCACTGTGTATTGTACAGAATGTAATATAAGATATGGACTGAGTCCTACTCACTGTTTATTGTGCAGAATGAATTATAACATATGGACTGAGTCCAACCCACTGGGTATTGCACAGAATGTAAGATAAGATATGGACTGAGTCCACCCCACTGTGTGTTGTACAGAATGTAATATACCATATGGACTGAGTCCAACCCACGTTGTATTGTGCAGAATGTAATATAAGATATGGACTGAGTCCAACCAACCTAGAATTGTTCAGAATGTAATTTAAGATATGGACTGAGTTGGACCCACTGTGCATTGCACAGAATGTAATATAAGATATGGACTGAGTCCAACTCACTGTTTATTGTGCAGAATGAATTATAACATATGGACTGAGTCCAACCCACTGGTTATTGCACAGAATGTAAGATAAGATATGGACTGAGTCCACTCCACTGTGTATTGTACAGAATGTAATATACTATATGGACTGAGTCCAACCCACTGTGTAATGTTCAGAATGTCATATAAGATATGGACTGAGTCCAACCAACCTTGTATTGTACAGAATGTAATATAAGATTTGGACTGAGTCCAACCCACTGTGAAATGTACAGAATGTAATATAAGATATGGACTGAGTCCACCCCACTGTGTATTGTACAGAATGTAATATAAAATATGGTCTGAGTCCACCCCACTGTGTATTGTACAGAATGTAATATAAGATATGGATTGAGTCCACCCCACTGTGTATTGTACAGACTGTAATATAAGATATGGACTGAGTCCACCCCACTGTGTATTGTACAGAATGTAATATAATATATGGAGTGATTCCAACCCACTGTGTAATGTACAGAATGTAATATAAGATTTGGACTGAGTCCAACCCACTGTGAAATGTACAGAATGTAATATAAGAGATGGACTGAGTCCACCCCACTGTGTATTGTACAGAATGTAATATAAGATATGGACTGAGTCCACCCCACTGTGTATTGTACAGAATGTAATATACTTTATGGACTGAGTCCAACCGACGATGTATTGTGCAGAATGCAATATAAGATATGGATTGAGTCCACCCCACTGTGTATCGTACAGACTGTAATATAAGATATGGACTGATTCCAACCCACTTTGCATTGTACAGAAAGTAAAAAAGATATGGACTGAGTCCAACCACTGTGTATTGTATAGAATGTAATATACGATATGGACTGAGTCCAACCGACGTTGTGTTGTGCAGAATGCAATAGAAGATATGGACTGAGTCCAACCCACTGTGTATTGCACAGAATGTAATATAAGATATGGACTGAGTCCAACCCAGTGTGTATTGTACAGAATGTAATATAAAATATGAACTGAGTCCACCCCACTGTGTATTGTACAGTATGTAATATAAGATATGAACTCAGTCCAACCCACGTTGTTTTGTGCAGAATGTAATATAAGATATGGACTGAGTCCACCCCACTGTGTATTGTACAGAATGTAATATAAGATATGGACTGAGTCCAACCCACTGTGTATTGTACAGAATGTAATATAAAATATGGTCTGAGTCCACCCCACTGTGTATTGTACAGAATGTAATATAAGATATGGATTGAGTCCACCCCACTGTGTATTGTACAGACTGTAATATAAGATATGGACTGAGTCCACCCCACTGTGTATTGTACAGAATGTAATATAATATATGGAGTGATTCCAACCCACTGTGTAATGTGCAGAATTTAATAGAAGATATGGACTGAGTCCAACCCACTGTGTAATGTACAGAATGTAATATACGATATGGACCGAGTCCACCCCACTGTGTATTGTACAGAATGTAATATAAGATATGGACTGAGTCCTACTCACTGTTTATTGTGCAGAATGAATTATAAGATATGGACTGAGTCCAACCCACTGTCTATTGTGCAGAATGTAATATAAGATATGGACTGAGTCCACCCCACTGTGTGTTGTACAGAATGTAATATACCATCTGGACTGAGTCCAACCCACGTTGTATTGTGCAGAATGTAATATAAGATATGGACTGAGTCCAACCAACCTAGAATTGTTCAGAATGTAATTTAAGATATGGACTGAGTTGGACCCACTGTGCATTGCACAGAATGTAATATAATATATGGACTGAGTCCACCCCACTGTGTATTGTACAGAATGTAATATACTATATGGACTGAGTCCAACCCACTGTGTAATGTTCAGAATGTCATATAAGATATGGACTGAGTCCAACCAACGTTGTATTGTACAGAATGTAAGATAAGATATGGACCGAGTCCAACCCTCTGTGTATTGTGCAGAATGTAATATAAGATATGGACTGAGTCCAACAAACCTTGTCTTGTCAGAATGTAACATAAGATTTGGACTGAGTACAACCCACTGTGTAATGTACAGAATGTAATTTTAGATATGGACTGAGTCCAACCCACTGTGCATTGTACAGAATGTAATATAAAATATGAACTGAGTCCACCCCACTGTGTATTGTACAGAATGTAATATAAGATATGGACTGAGTCCAACCCACGTTGTATTGTGCAGAATGTAATATAAGATATGGACTGAGTCCAACCCACTGTGTATTGTATAGAATGTAATATAAGATATGGACTGAGTCCACCCCACTGTGCATTGTACAGAATGTAATATACGATATGGACTGAGTCCAACCGACGTTGTATTGTGCAGAATGCAATAGAAGATATGGACTGAGTACAACCCACTGTCTATTGCACAGAATGTAATATAAGATATGGACTGATTCCAACCCACTGTGTATTGTACAGAATGTAATATAATATACGGACTGAGTCGACCTCAACTTGTGTTATACAGAATGTAATATAAGATATGGACTGAGTCCACCCCACTGTGTATTGTACAGAATGTAATACAAAGTATGGTCTGAGTCCACCCCACTGTGTATTGTACAGAATGTAATATAAGATATGGATTGAGTCCACCCCACTGTGTATTGTACAGACTGTAATATAAGATATGGACTGAGTCCACCCCACTGTGTATTGTACAGAATTAATATAAGATATGGACTGAGTCCAACCCACTGTGTAATGTACAGAATGTAATATAAGATATGGACTGAGTCCAACCAACCTAGAATTGTTCAAAATGTAATATAAGATATGGACTGATTCCAACCCACTGTGTATTGTACAGAATGTAATATAAGATATGGACTGAGTCCACCCCACTGTGTATTGTAGAGAATGTAATATACTATATGGACTGAGTCAAACCCACTGTGTATTGCACAGAATGAAATATAAGATATGGACTGAGTCCACCCCACTGTGTATTGTAGAGAATGTAATATACTATATGGACTGAGTCCAACCCACTGTTTAATGTACAGAATGTAAAATAAGATATGGACTGAGTCCAACCAACCTTGTATTGTACAGAATGTAATATAAGATATGGACTGAGTCCAACCCTCTGTGTATTGTGCAGAATGTAATATAAGATATGGACTGAGTCCAACACACCTTGTATTGTGCAGAATGTAATATAAGATTTGGACTGAGTCCAACCCACTGTGAAATGTACAGAATGTAATATAAGATATGGACTGAGTCCACCCCACTGTGTATTGTACAGAATGTAATATAAGATATGGACTGAGTCCACCCCACTGTGTATTGTACAGAATGTAATATACTTTATGGACTGAGTCCAACCGACGATGTATTGAGCAGAATGCAATATATGATATGGATTGAGTCCACCCCACTGTGTATCGTACAGACTGTAATATAAGATATGGACTGATTCCAACCCACTGTGTATTGTACAGAAAGTAAAAAAGATATGGACTGAGTCCAACCACTGTGTATTGTACAGAATGTAATATACGAAATGGACTGAGTCCAACCGACGTTGTATTGTGCAGAATGCAATAGAAGATATGGACTGAGTCCAACCCACTGTGTATTGCACAGAATGTAATGTAAGATATGGACTGAGTCCAACCCACTGTATATTGTACAGAATGTAATATCAGATATGGACTCAGTCCAACCCACTGTGTATTCTACAGATTGTAATATAAGATATGGACTGAGTCCACCCCACTGAGTAATGTACAGAATGTAATATAAGATATGGACTGAGTCCAATCCACGTTGCATTGTGCAGAATGTAATATAAGACATGGACTGAGTCCAACCCATTGTGTATTGTACAGAATGTAACATAAGATATGGACTGATTCCAACCCACTGTGTATTGTACAGAATGTAATATAATATACGGACTGAGTCGACCTCAACTTGTGTTATACAGAATGTAATATAAGATATGGACTGAGTCCACCCCACTGTGTATTGTACAGAATGCAATATAAAATATGGTCTGAGTCCACCCCACTGTGTATTGTACAGAATGTAATATAAGATATGGATTGAGTCCACCCCACTGTGTATTGTACAGACTGTAATATAAGATATGGACTGAGTCCACCCCACTGTGTATTGTACAGAATGAATATAAGATATGGACTGAGTCCAACCCACTGTGTCATGTACAGAATGTAATATAAGATATGGACTGAGTCCAACCCACTGTGTATTGTACAGAATGTAATATAAGATATGGACTGAGTCCAACTCACTGTTTATTTTGCAGAATGAATTATAAGATATGGACTGAGTCCAACCCACTGTGTATTGCACAGAATGAAATATAAGATCTGGACTGAGTCCACCCCACTGTGTATTGTAGAGAATGTAATATACTACATGGACTGAGTCCAACCCACTGCGTAATGTACAGAATGTAATATAAGATATGGACTGAGTCCAACCAACCTTGTATTGTACAGAATGTAATATAAGATATGGACTGAGTCCAACTCTCTGTGCATTGTGCAGAATGTAATATAAGATATGGACTGAGTCCAACACGCCTTGTATTGTGCAGAATGTAATATAAGATTTGGACTGAGTCCAACCCACTGTGAAATGTACAGAATGTAATATAAGATATGGACTGAGTCCACCCCACTGTGTATTGTACAGAATACAATATAAGATATGGACTGAGTCCACCCCACTGTGTTTTGTACAGAATGTAATATACTTTATGGACTGAGTCCAACCGACGATGTATTGTGCAGAATGCAATATAAGATATGGATTGAGTCCACCCCACTGTGTATCGTACAGACTGTAATATAAGATATGAACTCAGTCCAACCCACGTTGTTTTGTGCAGAATGTAATATAAGATATGGACTGAGTCCACCCCACTGTGTATTGTACAGAATGTAATATAAGATATGGACTGAGTCCAACCCACTGTGTATTGTACAGAATGTAATATAAAATATGGTCTGAGTCCACCCCACTGTGTATTGTACAGAATGTAATATAAGATATGGATTGAGTCCACCCCACTGTGTATTGTACAGACTGTAATATAAGATATGGACTGAGTCCACCCCACTGTGTATTGTACACAATGTAATACAATATATGGAGTGATTCCAACCCACTATGTAATGTGCAGAATTTAATAGAAGATATGGACTGAGTCCAACCCACTGTGTAATGTACAGAATGTAATATACGATATGGACCGAGTCCACCCCATTGTGTATTGTACAGAATGTAATATAAAATATGGTCTGAGTCCACCCCACTGTGTATTGTACAGAATGTAATATAAGATATGGATTGAGTCCACCCCACTGTGTATTGTACAGACTGTAATATAAGATATGGACTGAGTCCACCCCACTGTGTATTGTACAGAATGTAATATAATATATGGAGTGATTCCAACCCACTGTGTAATGTGCAGAATTTAATAGAAGATATGGACTGAGTCCAACCCACTGTGTATTGCACAGAATGTAATATAAGATATGGACTGAGTCCAACCCAGTGTGTATTGTACAGAATGTAATATAAAATATGAACTGAGTCCACCCCACTGTGTATTGTACAGTATGTAATATAAGATATGAACTCAGTCCAACCCACGTTGTTTTGTGCAGAATGTAATATAAGATATGGACTGAGTCCACCCCACTGTGTATTGTACAGAATGTAATATAAGATATGGACTGAGTCCAACCCACTGTGTATTGTACAGAATGTAATATAAAATATGGTCTGAGTCCACCCCACTGTGTATTGTACAGAATGTAATATAAGATTTGGATTGAGTCCACCCCACTGTGTATTGTACAGACTGTAATATAAGATATGGACTGAGTCCACCCCACTGTGTATTGTACAGAATGTAATATAATATATGGAGTGATTCCAACCCACTGTGTAATGTGCAGAATTTAACAGAAGATATGGACTGAGTCCAACCCACTGTGTAATGTACAGAATGTAATATACGATATGGACCGAGTCCACCCCACTGTGTATTGTACAGAATGTAATATAAGATATGGACTGAGTCCTACTCACTGTTTATTGTGCAGAATGAATTATAAGATATGGACTGAGTCCAACCCACTGTCTATTGTGCAGAATGTAATATAAGATATGGACTGAGTCCACCCCACTGTGTGTTGTACAGAATGTAATATACCATATGGACTGAGTCCAACCCACGT
The DNA here is from genome assembly GCF_035084215.1 of Heptranchias perlo. NCBI lineage: Eukaryota > Metazoa > Chordata > Chondrichthyes > Hexanchiformes > Hexanchidae > Heptranchias > Heptranchias perlo. Next base: position 2,409,711 of record NW_027139516.1, on the reverse strand, counting down.
TGTATTGTGCAGAATGTAATATAAGATATGGACTGAGTCCAACCAACCTAGAATTGTTCAGAATGTAATTTAAGATATGGACTGAGTTGGACCCACTGTGCATTGCACAGAATGTAATATAATATATGGACTGAGTCCACCCCACTGTGTATTGTACAGAATGTAATATACTATATGGACTGAGTCCAACCCACTGTGTAATGTTCAGAATGTCATATAAGATATGGACTGAGTCCAACCAACGTTGTATTGTACAGAATGTAAGATAAGATATGGACTGAGTCCAACCCTCTGTGTATTGTGCAGAATGTAATATAAGATATGGACTGAGTCCAACAAACCTTGTCTTGTCAGAATGTAACATAAGATTTGGACTGAGTACAACCCACTGTGTAATGTACAGAATGTAATTTTAGATATGGACTGAGTCCAACCCACTGTGTATTGTACAGAATGTAATATAAAATATGAACTGAGTCCACCCCACTGTGTATTGTACAGAATGTAATATAAGATATGGACTGAGTCCAACCCACGTTGTATTGTGCAGAATGTAATATAAGATATGGACTGAGTCCAACCCACTGTGTATTGTATAGAATGTAATATAAGATATGGACTGAGTCCACCCCACTGTGCATTGTACAGAATGTAATATAATATATGCACTGAGTCCAACCCACTGTGTGTTGTTACAGACTGTAATATAAGATAAGGACTGATTCCAACCCACTGTGTATTGTACAGAATGTAACAAAGGTATGGACTGAGTCAAACCACTGTGTATTGTACAGAATGTAATATACGATATGGACTGATTCCAACCGACGTTGTATTGTGCAGAATGCAATAGAAGATATGGACTGAGTACAACCCACTGTCTATTGCACAGAATGTAATATAAGATATGGACTGATTCCAACCCACTGTGTATTGTACAGAATGTAATATAATATACGGACTGAGTCGACCTCAACTTGTGTTATACAGAATGTAATATAAGATATGGACTGAGTCCACCCCACTGTGTATTGCACAGAATGTAATACAAAGTATGGTCTGAGTCCACCCCACTGTGTATTGTACAGAATGTAATATAAGATATGGATTGAGTCCACCCCACTGTGTATTGTACAGACTGTAATATAAGATATGGACTGAGTCCACCCCACTGTGTATTGTACAGAATTAATATAAGATATGGACTGAGTCCAACCCACTGTGTAATGTACAGAATGTAATATAAGATATGGACTGAGTCCAACCAACCTAGAATTGTTCAAAATGTAATATAAGATATGGACTGATTCCAACCCACTGTGTATTGTACAGAATGTAATATAAGATATGGACTGAGTCCACCCCACTGTGTATTGTAGAGAATGTAATATACTATATGGACTGAGTCAAACCCACTGTGTATTGCACAGAATGAAATATAAGATATGGACTGAGTCCACCCACTGTGTATTGTAGAGAATGTAATATACTATATGGACTGAGTCCAACCCACTGTGTAATGTACAGAATGAAAAATAAGATATGGACTGAGTCCAACCAACCTTGTATTGTACAGAATGTAATATAAGATATGGACTGAGTCCAACCCTCTGTGTATTGTGCAGAATGTAATATAAGATATGGACTGAGTCCAACACACCTTGTATTGTGCAGAATGTAATATAAGATTTGGACTGAGTCCAACCCACTGTGAAATGTACAGAATGTAATATAAGATATGGACTGAGTCCACCCCACTGTGTATTGTACAGAATGTAATATATGATATGGACTGAGTCCACCCCACTGTGTCTTGTACAGAATGTAATATACTTTATGGACTGAGTCCAACCGACGATGTATTGTGCAGAATGCAATATAAGATATGGATTGAGTCCACCCCACTGTGTATCGTACAGACTGTAATATAAGATATGGACTGATTCCAACCCACTGTGTATTGTACAGAAAGTAAAAAAGATATGGACTGAGTCCAACCACTGTGTATTGTACAGAATGTAATATACGAAATGGACTGAGTCCAACCGACGTTGTATTGTGCAGAATGCAATAGAAGATATGGACTGAGTCCAACCCACTGTGTATTGCACAGAATGTAATGTAAGATATGGACTGAGTCCAACCCACTGTATATTGTACAGAATGTAATATCAGATATGGACTCAGTCCAACCCACTGTGTATTCTACAGATTGTAATATAAGATATGGACTGAGTCCACCCCACTGAGTAATGTACAGAATGTAATATAAGATATGGACTGAGTCCAATCCACGTTGCATTGTGCAGAATGTAATATAAGACATGGACTGAGTCCAACCCATTGTGTATTGTACAGAATGTAACATAAGATATGGACTGATTCCAACCCACTGTGTATTGTACAGAATGTAATATAATATACGGACTGAGTCGACCTCAACTTGTGTTATACAGAATGTAATATAAGATATGGACTGAGTCCACCCCACTGTGTATTGTACAGAATGCAATATAAAATATGGTCTGAGTCCACCCCACTGTGTATTGTACAGAATGTAATATAAGATATGGATTGAGTCCACCCCACTGTGTATTGTACAGACTGTAATATAAGATATGGACTGAGTCCACCCCACTGTGTATTGTACAGAATGAATATAAGATATGGACTGAGTCCAACCCACTGTGTCATGTACAGAATGTAATATAAGATATGGACTGAGTCCACCCAACCTAGAATTGTTCAAAATGTAATATAAGATATGGACTGAGTCCAACCCACTGTGTATTGTACAGAATGTAATATAAGATATGGACTGAGCCCAACTCACTGTTTATTTTGCAGAATGAATTATAAGATATGGACTGAGTCCAACCCACTGTGTATTGCACAGAATGAAATATAAGATCTGGACTGAGTCCACCCCACTGTGTATTGTAGAGAATGTAATATACTACATGGACTGAGTCCAACCCACTGTGTAATGTACAGAATGTAATATAAGATATGGACTGAGTCCAACCAACCTTGTATTGTACAGAATGTAATATAAGATATGGACTGAGTCCAACTCTCTGTGCATTGTGCAGAATGCAATATAAGATATGGACTGAGTCCAACACGCCTTGTATTGTGCAGAATGTAATATAAGATTTGGACTGAGTCCAACCCACTGTGAAATGTACAGAATGTAATATAAGATATGGACTGAGTCCACCCCACTGTGTATTGTACAGAATATAATATAAGATATGGACTGAGTCCACCCCACTGTGTTTTGTACAGAATGTAATATACTTTATGGACTGAGTCCAACCGACGATGTATTGTGCAGAATGCAATATAAGATATGGATTGAGTCCACCCCACTGTGTATCGTACAGACTGTAATATAAGATATGGACTGATTCCAACCCACTGTGTATTGTACAGAAAGTAAAAAAGATATGGACTGAGTCCAACCACTGTGTATTGTACAGAATGTAATATACGATATGGACTGAGTCCAACCGACGTTGTGTTGTGCAGAATGCAATAGAAGATATGGACTGAGTCCAACCCACTGTGTATTGCACAGAATGTAATATAAGATATGGACTGAGTCCAACCCAGTGTGTATTGTACAGAATGTAATATAAAATATGAACTGAGTCCACCCCACTGTGTATTGTACAGTATGTAATATAAGATATGAACTCAGTCCAACCCATGTTGTTTTGTGCAGAATGTAATATAAGATATGGGCTGAGTCCAACCCACGTTGTATTGTGCAGAATGTAATATAAGATAGGGACTGAGTCCAACCCACTGTGTATTGTACAAAATGTAATATAATATATGGAGTGATTCCAACCCACTGTGTAATGTGCAGAATTTAATAGAAGATATGGACTGAGTCCAACCCACTGTGTAATGTACAGAATGTAATATACGAAATGGACCGAGTCCACCCCACTGTGTATTGTACAGAATGTAATATAAGATATGGACTGAGTCCTACTCACTGTTTATTGTGCAGAATGAATTATAAGATATGGACTGAGTCCAACCCACTGTCTATTGTGCAGAATGTAATATAAGATATGGACTGAGTCCAACCCACTGTGTATTGTACATAATTTAACACAAGATATGGACTGAGTCCAACCCACCTTGTAATGTGCAGAATGTAATATCAGATATGGACTGAGTCCAACCCACTGTGTATTGTACAGAATGTAATATAAGATATGGACTGAGTCCAACCAACCGTGTGATGTGCAGAATGCAATATAAGATATTTACTGAGTCCAATCCACCTTGTATTGTACAGAATGTAATTTAAGATATGGACTGAGTCCAACCCACCTTGTAATGTGCAGAATATGATATAAGATATGTACTGAGTCCACCCCACTGTGTATTGTCCAGAATGTAAAATAAGATATGGACTGAGTCCACCCCACTGTGTATTGTACAGAATGTAATGTAAGATTTCTACTGAGTCCAACCCACTGTGTATTGTACAGAATGTAAAATAAGATATGGACTGAGTCCAACCCACCTTGTAATGTGCAGAATGTAATTTCAGATATGGACTGAGTCCAACCCACCTTGTAATGTGCAGAATGTAATATAAGATATGGACTGAGTCCAACCCACTGCGTAATGTGCGGAATGTAATATAAGATATGGACTGAGTCGAACCCACCTTGTAATGTGCAGAATGTGATATAAGATATGTACTGAGTCGAACCCACTGTGTAATATGCAGAATGTAATATCAGATATGGACTGAGTCAAACCCACCTTGTAATGTGCAGAATGTAATTTCAGATATGGACTGAGTCCAACCCACCTTGTAATGTGCAGAATGTGATATAAGATATGTCCTGAGTCCAACCCACTGTGTAATGTGCAGAATGTAATATCAGATATGGACTGAGTCCAACCCACCTTGTAATGTGCAGAATGTAATTTCAGATATGGACTGAGTCCAACCCACCTTGTAATGTGCAGAATGTAACATAAGATATGGACTGAGTCCAACCCACTGCGTAATGTGCAGAATGTAATTTCAGATATGGACTGAGTCCAACCCACCTTGTAATGTGCAGAATGTAACATAAGATATGGACTGAGTCCAACCCACTGCGTAATGTGCAGAATGTAAAATAAGATATGTACTGAGTCCAACCCACTGCGTAATGTGCAGAATATAATATAAGATATGGACTGAGTCCAACCCACTGTGTATTGTCCAGAATGTAAAATAAGATATGTACTGAGTCCGACCCACTGCGTAATGTGCAGAATGTAATATATGATATGGACTGAGTCCACCCCACTGTGTATTGTACAGAATGTAATATAAGATATGGACTGAGTCCAACCAACCTTGTGATGTGAAGAATGCAATATAAGATATTTACTGAGTCCAACCCACCTTGTATTGTACAGAATGTAATATAAGATATGGACTGAGTCCAACCCACCTTGTAATGTGCAGAATGTGATATAAGATATGTACTGAGTCCACCCCACTGTGTATTGTCCAGAATGTAAAATAAGATATGGGCTGAGTCCAACCCACTGTGTATTGTACAGAATGTAATATAAGATATGGACTGAGTCCAACCCACCTTGTAATGTGCAGAATGTAATTTCAGATATGGACTGAGTCCAACCCACTGCGTCATGTGCGGAATGTAATATAAGATATGGACTGAGTCCAACCCACCTTGTAATGTGCAGAATGTCAAATAAGATATGTACTGAGTCCAACCCACTGCGTAATGTGCAGAATGTAATATAAGATATGGACTGAGTCCAACCCACCTTGTAATGTGCAGAATGTAAAATAAGATATGTACTGAGTCCAACCCACTGCGTAATGTGCAGAATGTAATATAAGATATGGACTGAGTCCAACCCACTGTGTATTGAACAGAATGTAATATAAGGTATGGACTGAGTCCAACCCACTGTGTATTGTACAGAATGTAATATAAGATATGGACTGAGTCCAACCCACCTTGTAATGTGCAGAATGTAATTTCAGATATGGACTGAGTCCAACCCACCTTCTAATGTGCAGAATGTAATATAAGATATGGGCTGAGTCCAACCCACTATGTAATGTGCGGAATGAAATATAAGATATGGACTGAGTCCACCCCACTGTGTATTGTCCAGAATGTAAAATAAGATATGGAGTGAGTCCAACCCACTGCGTAATGTGCAGAATGTAATATAAGATATGGAGTGAGTCCAACCCACTGTGTATTGTACAGAATGTAATATAATATATGGACTGAGTCCAACCCACCTTGTAATATACAGAATGTAATATAAGATATGGACTGAGTCCAACCAACCGTGTATTGTGCAGAATGTAATATAAGATATGGACTGAGTCCAACCCACTGTGTAATGTGCAGAATGTAACATAAGATATGTACTGAGTCCAACCCACTGTGTAATGTACAGAATGTAATATAAGATATGGACTGAGTCCACCCCACTGTGTGATGTCCAGAATGAAATATAAGATATGGTCTGAGTCCAACCCACTGTGTATTGTACATAATTTAACACAAGATATGGACTGAGTCCAACCCACCTTGTAATGTGCAGAATGTAATATCAGATATGGACTGAGTCCAACCCACTGTGTATTGTACAGAATGTAATATAAGATATGGTCTGAGTCCAATCCACTGTGTATTGTACGGAATGTAATCTAAGATATGGACTGAGTCCAACCCACTGCGTAATGTGCGGAATGTAATATAAGATATGGACTGAGTCCACCCCACTGTGTATTGTACAGAATGTAATATAAGATATGGACTGAGTCCAACCAACCGTGTGATGTGCAGAATGCAATATAAGATATTTACTGAGTCCAATCCACCTTGTATTGTCCAGAATGTAATTTAAGATATGGACTGAGTCCAACCCACCTTGTAATGTGCAGAATGTGATATAAGATATGTACTGAGTCCACCCCACTGTGTATTGTCCAGAATGTAAAATAAGATATGGACTGAGTCCACCCCACTGTGTATTGTACAGAATGTAATGTAAGATTTCTACTGAGTCCAACCCACTGTGTATTGTACAGAATGTAAAATAAGATATGGACTGAGTCCAACCCACCTTGTAATGTGCAGAATGTAATTTCAGATATGGACTGATTCCAACCCACCTTGTAATGTGCAGAATGTAATATAAGATATGGACTGAGTCCAACCCACTGCGTAATGTGCGGAATGTAATATAAGATATGTACTGAGTAATATGCAGAATGTAATATAGAATCATAGAATCATAGAATCATAGAAGTTACAACATGGAAACAGGCCCTTCGGCCCAACATGTCCATGTCGCCCAGTTTATACCACTAAGCTAGTCCCAATTGCCTGCACTTGGCCCATATCCCTCGATACCCATCTTCCCCATGTAACTGTCCAAATGCTTTTTAAAAGACAAAATTGTACCCGCCTCTACTACTGCCTCTGGCAGCTCGTTCCAGACACTCACCACCCTTTGAGTGAAAAAATTCCCCCTCTGGATCCTTTTGTATCTCTCCCCTCTCACCTTAAATCTATGTACCCTCGTTATAGACTCCCCTACCTTTGGGAAAAGATTTTGACTATCGACCTTATCTATGCCCCTCATTATTTTATAGACTTCTATAAGATCACCCCTTAACCTCCTACTCTCCAGGGAATAAAGTCCCAGTCTGTCTAACCTCTCCCTGTAAGTCAAACCATCAAGTCCCGGTAGCATCCTAGTAAATCTTTTCTGCACTCTTTCTAGTTTAATAATATCCTTTCTATAATCGGGTGACCAGAACTGTACACAGTACTCCAAGTGTGGCCTCACCAATGCCCTGTACAACTTCAACAAGACATCCCAACTCCTGCATTCAATGTTCTGACCAATGAAACCAAGCATGCTGAATGCCTTCTTCACCACCCTATCCACCTGTGACTCCACTTTCAAGGAGCTATGAATCTGTACTCCTAGATCTCTTTCTTCTATAACTCTCCCTAACGCCCTACCATTAACGGAGTTGGTCCTGGCCCGATTCGATCTTCCAAAATGCATCACCTCACATTTATCTAAATTAAACTCCATCTGCCATTCATCGGCCCACTGGCCCAATTTATCAAGATCCCGTTGCAATCCTAGATAACCTTCTTCACTGTCCACAATGCCACCAATCTTGGTGTCATCTGCAAACTTACTAACCATGCCTCCTAAATTCTCATCCAAATCATTAATATAAATAACAAATAACAGCGGACCCAGCACCGATCCCTGAGGCACACCGCTGGACACAGGCATCCAGTTTGAAAAACAACCCTCGACAACCACCCTCTGTCTTCTGTCGTCAAGCCAATTTTGTATCCAATTGGCTACCTCACCTTGGATCCCATGAGATTTAACCTTATGTAACAACCTACCATGCGGTACCTTGTCAAATGCTTTGCTGAAGTCCATGTAGACCACGTCTACTGCACAGCCCTCATCTATCTTCTTGGTTACCCCTTCAAAAAACTCAATCAAATTCGTGAGACATGATTTTCCTCTCACAAAACCATGCTGACTGTTCCTAATTAGTTCCTGCCTCTCCAAATGCCTGTAGATTCTGTCCCTCAGAATACCCTCTAACAACTTACCCACTACAGATGTCAGGCTCACTGGTCTGTAGTTCCCAGGCTTTTCCCTGCCGCCCTTCTTAAACAAAGGCACAACATTTGCTCCCCTCCAATCTTCAGGCACCTCACCTGTCGCGGTGGATGATTCAAATATCTCTGCTAGGGGACCCGCAATTTCCTCCCTAACCTCCCATAACGTCCTGGGATACATTTCATCAGGTCCCGGAGATTTATCTACCTTGATGCGCGTTAAGACTTCCAGCACCTCCCTCTCTGTAATATGTACACTCCTCAAGACATCACTATTTATTTCCCCAAGTTCCCTAACATCCATGCCTTTCTCAACCGTAAATACCGATGTGAAATATTCATTCAGGATCTCACCCATCTCTTGTGGTTCCGCACATAGATGACCTTGTTGATCCTTAAGAGGCCCTACTCTCTCCCTTGTTACCCTTTTGCCCTTTATGTATTTGTAGAAGCTCTTTGGATTCACCTTTGCCTGATCTGCCAAAGCAATCTCATATCCCCTTTTTGCCCTCCTGATTTCTCTCTTAACTCTACTCCGGCAATCTCTATACTCTTCAAGGGATCCACTTGATCCCAGCTGCCTATGCATGTCATATGCCTCCTTCTTATTTTTGACTAGTGCCTCAATCTCCCGAGTCATCCAAGGTTCCCTACTTCTACCAGCCTTGCCCTTCACTTTATAAGGAATGTGCTTACACTGAACCCTGGTTAACACACTTTTGAAAGCCTCCCACTTACCAGACGTCCCTTTGCCTGCCAACAGACTCTCCCAATCAACTTCTGAAAGTTCCTGTCTAATACCATCAAAATTGGCCTTTCCCCAATTTAGAATTTTAACTTTTGGGCCAGACCTATCCTTCTCCATAGCTATCTTAAAACTAATGGAATTATGATCACTGGTCCCAAAGTGATCCCTCACTAACACTTCTGTCACCTGCCCTTCCTTATTTCCCAAGAGGAGGTCAAGTTTTGCCCCCTCTCTAGTCGGGCCATCCACATACTGAATGAGAAATTCCTCCTGAATACACACAACAAATTTCTCTCCATCCAAGCCCCTAATGCTATGGCTGTCCCAGTCAATGTTGGGAAAGTTAAAGTCCCCTACTATTACCACCCTATTTTTCTTGCAGCTGTCTGTAATCTCCTTACATATTTGCTCCTCAATTTCCCGTTGACTATTTGGGGGTCTGTAGTACAATCCTATCAAAGTGATCTCTCCCTTCTTATTTTTCAGTTCTACCCATATGGACTCAGTGGGCGAACCCTCGGATATATCCCCTCTCACTACTGCCGTGATGTTCTCCCTAATCAAGAACGCAACTCCCCCTCCTCTCTTACCTCCTGCTCTATCTTTCCTATAGCATCTGTACCCTGGAACATTGAGCTGCCAGTCCTGCCCCTCCCTTAGCCATGTTTCAGTAATAGCTATAACATCCCAGTCCCATGTACCCATCCATGCCCTGAGTTCATCTGCCTTGCCCATCAGACTTCTTGCATTGAAATAAATGCAGTTTAATCTAGTCTTCCCTTGGTCTTTGCTCTGCTTTCTCAGACCATCTGTCCGGTCATGTTCTGTACACTCTCCCTTACTGCCTTTTGTTTCTGTCACCACTTTATTTCCCACTGACTTCCTGCATCGGTTCCCATCCCCCTGCCACATTAGTTTAAACCCTCCCCAACAGCACTAGCAAACACTCCCCCTAGGACATTGGTTCCAGTCCTGCCCAGATGCAGACCGTCCAATTTGTACTGGTCCCACCTCCCCCAGAACCGGTTCCAATGGCCCAAGAATTTGAATCCCTCCCTCTTGCACCATCTCTCAAGCCACGTATTCATCTTAGCTATCCTGTCATTCCTACTCTGACTAGCCCGTGGCACTGGTAGCAATCCTGAGATTACTATCTTTGAGGTCCTACTCTTTAGTTTAACTCCTAACTCCCTAAATTCAGCTTGTAGGACCTCATCCTGTTTTTTACCTATATCGTTGGTGCCTATATGCACCACGACAACTGGCTGTTCACCCTCCCCCTCCAGAATGTCCTGCAGCCGCTCCGAGACATCCTTGACCCTTGCACCAGGGAGGCAACATACCATCCTGGAGTCTCAGTTGCGTCCGCAGAAACGCCTGTCTATTCCCCTTACAATCGAGTCCCCTATCACTATAGCTCTGCCACTCTTTTTCCTGCCCTCCTGTGCAGCAGAGCCAGCCACGGTGCCATGAACCTGGCCACTGCCACCTTCCCCTGGTGAGCCATCTCCGCCAACAGTATCCAAAACGGTATACCTGTTTTGGAGGGAGATGACCGCAGGGGACCCCTGCACTGCCTTCCTACTCTTCCTCTGTCTGTTGGTCACCCATTCACTATCTCCCTCAGTAATTTTTATCTGCGGTGTGACCAACTCACTGAACGTGCTATCCACGACTTTCTCAGCATCGCGGATGCTCCAAAGTGAGTCCATCCGCAGCTCCAGAGCCGTCAAGCGGTCAAACAATAGCTGCAGCTGGACACACTTCCCGCAGGTGAAGGAATCAGGGATACAGGAAGGAGCCCTGAATTCCCACATCCCACAAGAGGAACATGACACGGCGCTGGGATCTCCTGCCATGACGTAACCCTTAAATTAGCTTAAGAACAACTACAATGTCAAGAGAAAAAAAAAGGAAAGAAAAACTACTTACCACTCCCTTTAAGGAGTTTACTCCTTTAAATTGTTCTCAATTTAGAGAATGTTAACTACACTAGGGACCTTGATTCACTAAAAAATAAACGCTACTTCCTATAAGACCTGCAGACCTTCCCTTTCCTTTTACTTCTGTTACTGTAGATAAGGAGAAATACTCACCTGAACCTACTCACCAATCAGGTGCCTCCCCTGTGTCGCGTCCCGATCTGATTCCTGACGTCACTTCGAACTCGGTCGCAGCTCCTCTCAGCTGTTCTCAGCGCTCTGAAATCCCGCCTTTTATCGGACGCTCCCTCCGCTCGGCTCGGCTCCTCTCAGCTGTTCTCAGCGCTCTGAAATCCCGCCTTTTATCGGACGCTCCCTCCGCTCCGCTCGGCTCCTCTCAGCTGTTCTCAGCGCTCTGAAATCCCGCCTTTTATCGGACGCTCCCTCCGCTCGGCTCGGCTCCTCTCAGCGCTCTGAAATCCCGCCTTTTATCGGACGCTCCCTCCGCTCGGCTCGGCTCCTCTCAGCGCTCTGAAATCCCGCCTTTTATCGGACGCTCCCTCCGCTCGGCTCGGCTCCTCTCAGCTGTTCTCAGCGCTCTGAAATCCCGCCTTTTATCGGACGCTCCCTCCGCTCGGCTCGGCTCCTATCTTCTATTAAATTCTGCACATTACACAGTGGGGTGGACTCAGTCTATATCTTATGTTACATTCTGTACAACACACAGTGGCTTTGAATCACTCCATATATTATATTACATTCTGTACAATACACAGTGGGGTGGACTCAGTCCATATCTTATATTACATTCTGTACAATACACAGTGGGTTGGACTCAGTCCATATCTTATATTACATTCTGCACAATACAACGTGGGTTGGACTCAGTCCATATCTTATATTACATTCTGCACAAAACAACGTGGGTTGGACTGAGTTCATATCTTATATTACATACTGTACAATACACAGTGGGGTGGACTCAGTTCATATTTTATATTACATTCTGTACAATATACACTGGGTTGGACTCAGTCCATATCTTATATTACATTCTGTACAATAGACAGTGGGTTGTACTCAGTCCATATCTTCTATTGCATTCTGCACAATACAACGTCGGTTGGACTCAGTCCATATCGTATATTACATTCTGTACAATACACAGTGGTTGGACTCAGTCCATATCTTTGTTACATTCTGTACAATACACAGTGGGTTGGAATCAGTCCTTATCTAATATTACAGTCTGTAACAACACACAGTGGGTTGGACTCAGTGCATATATTATATTACATTCTGTACAATGCACAGTGGGGTGGACTCAGTTCATATCTTATATTACATTCTATACAATACACAGTGGGTTGGACTCAGTCCATATCTTATATTACATTCTGCACAATACAACGTGGGTTGGACTCAGTCCATATCTTATATTACATTCTGTACAATACACAGTGGGGTGGACTCAGTTCATAGTTTATATTACATTCTGTACAATACACAGTGGGGTGGACTCAGTCCATATCTTATATTACATTCTGTACAATACACAGTGGGTTGGACTCAGCAAAGATCTGATATTACATTCTGTGCAATACACAGTGGGTTGGACTCAGAACAGATCTTATATTACATTCTGTACAATACACAGTGGGTGGGACTCAGTCCATATCTTATATTACATTCTTTACAATACACAGTGGGGTGGACTCAGAAGAGATCTTATCTTACATTCTGTACAATGCACACTGGGTGGGACTCAGTCCATATCTTATATTGCATGCTGCACAATACAACGTCGGTTGGACTCAGTCCATATAGTATATTACATTCTGTACAATACACAGTGGGGTGGACTCAGTCCATATCTTAAATTACATTCTGTACAATACACAGTGGGTTGGACTCAGTCCATATCTAAAATTACATTCTGTACAATACACAGTGGGTTGGACTCAGAACAGATCTTATATTACATTCTGTACAATACACAGTGGGTTGGACTCAGAACAGATCTTATATTACATTCTGTACAATACACAGTGGGTTGGACTCAGATCAGATCTTATATTACATTCTGTAACAACATACAGTGGGTTGGACTTAGTGCATATATTATATTACATTCTGTACAATACACAGTGGGGTGGACTCAGTCCATATCTTATATTACATTCTGTACAATACACAGTGGGGTGGACTCAGTTCATATTTTATATTACATTCTGTACAATACACAGTGGGGTGGACTCAGTCCATATCTTATATTACATTCTGTACAATACACAGTGGTTGGGACTCAGTCCATATCTTATATTACATTCTTTACAATACACAGTGGGGTGGACTCAGAAGAGATCTTATCTTACATTCTGTACAATGCACAGTGGGTGGGACTCAGTCCATATCTTATATTGCATGCTGCACAATACAACGTCGGTTGGACTCAGTCCATATAGTATATTACATTCTGTACAATACAAAGTGGGGTGGACTCAGTCCATATCTTATATTACATTCTGTACAATACACAGTGGGTTGGACTCAGAACAGATCTTATATAACATTCTGTACAATACACAGTGGGTTGGACTCAGATCAGATCTTATATTACATTCTGTACAATACACAGTGGGTTGGACTCAGAACAGATCTTATATTACATTCTGTACAATACACAGTGGGTTGGACTCAGTCCATATCTTATATTACATTCTGTACAATACAAGGTTGGTTGGACTCAGTCCATATCTTATATGACATTCTGTACATGACACAGTGGGTTGGACTCAGTCCAAAGAGTATATTACATTCTGCACAATACACAGTGGGGTGGACTCAGTCCATATCTTATCTTACATTCTGTGCAATACCCAGTGGGTTGGACTCAGTCCATATGTTATAATTCATTCTGCACAATAAACAGTGAGTTGGACTCAGTCCATATCTTATGTTACATTCTGTGCAATGCACAGTGGGTCTAACTCAGTCCATATCTTAAATTACATTCTGAACAATTCTCGGTTGGTTGGACTCAGTCCATATCTGATATTACATTCTGCACAATACAACGTGTGTTGGACTCAGTCCATATATTATATTACATTATGTACAACACACATTGGGGTGGACTCAGTCCATATCTTATATTACATTCTGCACAATAGACAGTGGGTTGGACTCAGTCCATATCTTATAATTCATTCTGCACAATAAACAGTGAGTAGGACTCAGTCCATAACTTATATTACATTCTGTACAATACACAGTGGGGTGGACTCAGTCCATATCTTATATTACATTCTGTACAATACACATTGGGTTGGACTCAGTCCATATCTTATATTACATTCTGCACAATACAACGTGGGTTGGACTCAGTCCATATCTTATATTACATTCTGCACAAAACAACGTGGGTTGGACTGAGTTCATATCTTATATTACATACTGTACAATACACAGTGGGGTGGACTCAGTTCATATTTTATATTACATTCTGTACAATACACACTGGGTTGGACTCAGTCCATATCTTATATTACATTCTGTGCAATAGGCAGTGGGTTGTACTCAGTCCATATCTTCTATTGCATTCTGCACAATACAACGTCGGTTGGACTCAGTCCATATCGTATATTACATTCTGTACAATACACAGTGGTTGGACTCAGTCCATATCTTTGTTACATTCTGTACAATACACAGTGGGTTGGAATCAGTCCTTATCTTATATTACAGTCTGTAACAACACACAGTGGGTTGGACTCAGTGCATATATTATATTACATTCTGTACAATGCACAGTGGGGTGGACTCAGTCCATATCTTATATTACATTCTATACAATACACAGTGGGTTGGACTCAGTCCATATCTTATATTACATTCTGCACAATACAACGTGGGTTGGACTCAGGCCATATCTTATATTACATTCTGTACAATACACAGTGGGGTGGACTCAGTTCATATTTTATACTACATTCTGTACAATACACAGTGGGGTGTACTCAGTCCATATCTTATATTACATTCTGTACAATACACAGTGGGTTGGACTCAGCAAAGATCTTACATTACATTCTGTGCAATACACAGTGGGTTGGACTCAGAACAGATCTTATATTACATTCTGTACAATACACAGTGGGTGGGACTCAGTCCATATCTTATATTGCATGCTGCACAAAACAACGTCGGTTGGACTCAGTCCATATAGTATATTACATTCTGTACAATACACAGTGGGGTGGACTCAGTCCATATCTTATATTACATTCTGTACAATACACAGTGGGTTGGACTCAGTCCATATCTAAAATTACATTCTGTACAATACACTGTGGGTTGGACTCAGTCCATATCTTATATTACATTCTGTACAATGCACAGTGGGTTGGACTCAGAACAGATCTTATATTACATTCTGTACAATACACAGTGGGTTGGACTCAGAACAGATCTTATATAACATTCTGTACAATACACAGTGGGTTGGACTCAGAACAGATCTTATATTACATTCTGTAACAACATGCAGTGGGTTGGACTCAGTGCATATATTATATTACATTCTGTACAATACACAGTGGGGTGGACTCAGTCCATATCTTATATTACATTCTATACAATACACAGTGGGTTGGACTCAGTCCATATCTTATATTACATTCTGCACAATACAACGTGGGTTGGACTCAGTCCATATCTTATATTACATTCTGTACAATACACAGTGGGGTGGACTCAGTTCATATTTTATATTACATTCTGTACAATACACAGTGGGGTGGACTCAGTCCATATCTTATATTACATTCTGTACAATACACAGTGGGTTGGACTCAGTCCATATCTTATATTACATTCTGTGCAATACACAGTGGGTTGGACTCAGAACAGATCTTATGTTACATTCTGTACAATACACAGTGGGTGGGACTCAGTCCATATCTTATATTACATTCTTTACAATACACAGTGGGGTGGACTCAGAAGAGATCTTATCTTACATTCTGTACAATGCAAAGTGGGTGGGACTCAGTCCATATCTTATATTGCATGCTGCACAATACAACGTCGGTTGGACTCAGTCCATATAGTATATTACATTCTGTACAATACAAAGTGGGGTGGACTCAGTCCATATCTTATATTACATTCTGTACAATACACAGTGGGTTGGACTCAGAACAGATCTTATATAACATTCTGTACAATACACAGTGGGTTGGACTCAGATCAGATCTTATATTACATTCTGTACAATACACAGTGGGTTGGACTCAGAACAGATCTTATATTACATTCTGTACAATACACAGAGGGTTGGACTCAGTCCATGTCTTATATTACATTCTGTACAATACAA
This sequence comes from Heptranchias perlo, assembly GCF_035084215.1. NCBI lineage: Eukaryota > Metazoa > Chordata > Chondrichthyes > Hexanchiformes > Hexanchidae > Heptranchias > Heptranchias perlo. The sequence goes on along the minus strand of NW_027139516.1, from coordinate 2,392,980 downwards.
GGTTGGTTGGACTCAGTCCATATCTTATATGACATTCTGTACATGACACAGTGGGTTGGACTCAGTCCATATAGTATATTACATTCTGCACAATACACAGTGGGGTGGACTCAGTCCATATGTTATCTTACATTCTGTGCAATACCCAGTGGGTTGGACTCAGTCCATATGTTATAATTCATTCTGCACAATAAACAGTGAGTTGGACTCAGTCCATAACCTATGTTACATTCTGCGCAATGCACAGTGGGTCGAACTCAGTCCATATCTTAAATTACATTCTGAACAATTCTCGGTTGGTTGGACTCAGTCCATATCTTATATTACATTCTTTACAATACACAGTGGGGTGGACTCAGAAGAGATCTTATCTTACATTCTGTACAATGCACAGTGGGTGGGACTCAGTCCATATCTTATATTGCATGCTGCACAAAACAACGTCGGTTGGACTCAGTCCATATAGTATATTACATTCTGTACAATACACAGTGGGTTGGACTCAGTCCATATCTTATGTTACATTCTGTACAATACACAGTGGGTTGGACTCAGTCCATATCTAAAATTACATTCTGTACAATACACAGTGGGTTGGACTCAGTCCATATCTTATATTACATTCTGTACAATACACAGTGGGTTGGACTCAGAACAGATCTTATATTACATTCTGTACAATACACAGTGGGTTGGACTCAGAACAGATCTTATATAACATTCTGTACAATACACAGTGGGTTGGACTCAGATCAGATCTTATATTACATTCTGTACAATACACAGTGGGTTGGACTCAGAACAGATCTTATATTACATTCTGTAACAACATACAGTGGGTTGGACTCAGTGCATATATTATATTACATTCTGTACAATACACAGTGGGGTGGACTCAGTCCATATCTTATATTACATTCTATACAATACACAGTGGGTTGGACTCAGTCCATATCTTATATTACATTCTGCACAATACAACGTGGGTTGGACTCAGTCCATATCTTATATTACATTCTGTACAATACACAGTGGGGTGGACTCAGTTCATATTTTATATTACATTCTGTACAATACACAGTGGGGTGGACTCAGTCCATATCTTATATTACATTCTGTACAATACACAGTGGGTTGGACTCAGTCCATATCTTATATTACATTCTGTGCAATACACAGTGGGTTGGACTCAGAACAGATCTTATGTTACATTCTGTACAATACACAGTGGGTGGGACTCAGTCCATATCTTATATTACATTCTTTACAATACACAGTGGGGTGGACTCAGAAGAGATCTTATCTTACATTCTGTACAATGCACAGTGGGTGGGACTCAGTCCATATCTTATATTGCATGCCGCACAATACAACGTCGGTTGGACTCAGTCCATATAGTATATTACATTCTGTACAATACAAAGTGGGGTGGACTCAGTCCATATCTTATATTACATTCTGTACAATACACAGTGGGTTGGACTCAGAACAGATCTTATATAACATTCTGTACAATACACAGTGGGTTGGACTCAGATCAGATCTTATATTACATTCTGTACAATACACAGTGGGTTGGACTCAGAACAGATCTTATATTACATTCTGTACAATACACAGAGGGTTGGACTCAGTCCATATCTTATATTACATTCTGTACAATACAAGGTTGGTTGGACTCAGTCCATATCTTATATGACATTCTGTACATGACACAGTGGGTTGGACTCAGTCCTTATCGTATATTACATTCTGCACAATACACAGTGGGGTGGACTCAGTCCATATCTTATCTTACATTCTGTGCAATACCCAGTGGGTTGGACTCAGTCCATATGTTATAATTCATTCTGCACAATAAACAGTGAGTTGGACTCAGTCCATATCTTATGTTACATTCTGTGCAATGCACAGTGGGTCGAACTCAGTCCATATCTTACATTACATTCTGAACAATTCTCGGTTGGTTGGACTCAGTCCATATCTTATATTACATTCTGCACAATACAACGTGTGTTGGATTCAGTACATATATTATATTACATTCTGTACAACACACATTGGGGTGGACTCAGTCCATATCTTATATTACATTCTGCACAATAGACAGTGGGTTGGACTCAGTCCATATCTTATAATTCATTCTGCACAATAAACAGTGAGTAGGACTCAGTCCATATCTTATATTACATTCTGTACAATACACAGTGGGGTGGACTCGGTCCATATCGTATATTACATTCTGCACATTACACAGTGGGTTGGACTCAGTCCATATCTTCTATTAAATTCTGCACATTACACAGTGGGGTGGACTCAGTCTATATCTTATATTACATTCTGTACAACACACAGTGGCTTTGAATCACTCCATATATTATATTACATTCTGTACAATACACAGTGGGGTGGACTCAGTCCATATCTTATATTACATTCTGTACAATACACAGTGGGTTGGACTCAGTCCATATCTTATATTACATTCTGCACAATACAACGTGGGTTGGACTCAGTCCATATCTTATATTACATTCTGTACAATACACAGTGGGTTGGACTGAGTTCATATCTTATATTACATACTGTACAATACACAGTGGGGTGGACTCAGTCCATATCTTATATTACATTCTGTGCAATAGGCAGTGGGTTGTACTCAGTCCATATCTTCTATTGCATTCTGCACAATACAACGTCGGTTGGACTCAGTCCATATGGTATATTACAATCTGTACAATACACAGTGGTTGGACTCAGTCCATATCTTTGTTACATTCTGTACAATACACAGTGGGTTGGATTCAGTCCTTATCTTATATGACAGTCAGTAACAACACACAGTGGGTTGGACTCAGTGCATATATTATATTACATTCTGTACAATGCACAGTGGGGTGGACTCAGTCCATATCTTATATTACATTCTGTACAATACACAGTGGGGTGGACTCAGTTCATATTTTATATTACATTCTGTACAATACACAGTGGGGTGGACTCAGTCCATATCTTATATTACATTCTGTGCAATACACAGTGGGTTGGACTCAGAACAGATCTTATATTACATTCTGTACAATACACAGTGGGTGGGACTCAGTCCATATCTTATATTACATTCTTTACAATACACAGTGGGGTGGACTCAGAAGAGATCTTATCTTACATTCTGTACAATGCACAGTGGGTGGGACTCAGTCCATATCTTATATTGCATGCTGCACAATACAACGTCGGTTGGACTCAGTCCATATAGTATATTACATTCTGTACAATACACAGTGGGGTGGACTCAGTCCATATCTTATATTACATTCTGTGCAATACACAGTGGGTTGGACTCAGTCCATATCTAAAATTACATTCTGTACATTACACAGTGGGTTGTACTCAGTCCAAATCTTATGTTACATTCTGACAATACAAGGTTTGTTGGACTCAGTCCATATCTTATATTACATTCTGCACAATACACAGAGGGTTGGACTCAGTCCATATCTTATATTACATTCTGTACAATACAAGGTTGGTTGGACTCAGTCCATATCTTATATGACATTCTGTACATTACACAGTGGGTTGGACTCAGTCCATATAGTATATTACATTCTGTACAATACACAGTGGGGTGGACTCAGTCCATATCTTATCTTACATTCTGTGCAATACCCAGTGGGTTGGACTCAGTCCATATGTTATAATTCATTCTGCACAATAAACAGTGAGTTGGACTCAGTCCATATCTTATATTACATTCTGTGCAATGTACAGTGGGTCCAACTCAGTCCATATCTTAAATTACATTCTGAACAATTCTAGGTTGGTTGGACTCAGTCCATATCTTATATTACATTCTGCACAATACAACGTGGGTTGGACTCAGTCCATATAGTATATTACATTCTGTACAACACACAGTGGGTTGGACTCAGTCCATATCTTATATTACATTCTGCACATTACGCAGTGGGTTGGACTCAGTACATATCTTATTTTACATTCTGCACATTACAAGGTGGGTTGGACTCAGTCCATATCTTATATTACATTCTGCACATTACGCAGTGGGTTGGACTCAGTACATATCTTATTTTACATTCTGCACATTACAAGGTGGGTTGGACTCAGTCCATATCTTATATTACATTCCGCACATTACGCAGTGGGTTGGACTCAGTCCATATCTGAAATTACATTCTGCACATTAAAAGGTGGGTTGGACTCAGTCCATATCTTATATTACATTCTGTACAATACACAGTGGGTTGGACTCAGCCCATATCTTATTTTACATTCTGGACAATACACAGTGGGGTGGACTCAGTACATCTCTTATATCACATTCTGCACATTACAAGGTGGGTTGGACTCAGTCCATATCTTATATTACATTCTGTACAATACAAGGTGGGTTGGACTCAGTAAATATCTTATATTGCATTCTTCACATCACAAGGTTGGTTGGACTCAGTACATATCTTATTTTACATTCTGGACAATACACAGTGGGTTGGACTCAGTCCATATCTTATATTACATTCTGCACATTACGCAGTGGGTTGGACTCAGTACATATCTTATTTTACATTCTGCACATTACGCAGTGGGTTGGACTCAGTACATATCTTATGTTACATTCTGCACATTACAAGGTGGGTTGGACTCAGTCCATGTCTGAAATTACATTGTGCACATTACAAGGTGGGTTGGACTCAGTCCATATCTGATAATACATTCTGCACATTACACAGTGGGTTGGACTCAGGACATATCTTATATCACATTCTGCACATTACAAGGTGGGTTGGACTCAGTCCATATCTTATATTACATTCCGCACATTACGCAGTGGGTTGGACTCAGTCCATATCTTATATTACATTCTGCACATTACAAGGTGGGTTGGACTCAGTCCATATCTGAAATTACATTCTGCACATTACAAGGTGGGTTGGGCTCAGTCCATATCTTATATTACATTCTGTACAATACACAGTGGGATGGACTCAGCCCATATCTTATTTTACATTCTGTACAATACACAGTGGGTTGGACTCAGTAGAAATCTTACATTACATTCTGTACAATACACAGTGGGGTGGACTCAGTCCATATCTTATTTTATATTCTGGACAATACACAGTGGGGTGGTCTCAGTACATATCTTATATCACATTCTGCACATTACAAGGTGGGTTGGACTCAGTCCATATCTTAAATTACATTCTGTACAATACAAGGTGGATTGGACTCAGTAAATATCTTATATTGCATTCTGCACATCACACGGTTGGTTGGACTCAGTCCATATCTTGTGTTAAATTATGTACAATACGCAGTGGGTTGGACTCAGACCATATCTTATATTACATTCTGCACATCACACAGTGGGGTGGACTCAGTCCATATCTGATATTACATTCTGCACATTACAAGGTGGGTTGGACTCAGTCCATATCTTATATTACATTCTGTACAATACACAGTGGGTTGGACTCAGTCCATACCTTATATTACATTCTGTTCAATACACAGTGGGGTGGACTCAGTCCATATCTTTTATTGCATTCTGCACATGACACAGTGGGTTGGACTCAGTCCATATCTGATATTACATTCTGTACAATACACAGTGGGTTGGACTCAGTCCATATCTTATATTACATTCTGCACATTACGCAGTGGGTTGGACTCAGGACATATCTTATTTTACATTCTGCACATTACAAGGTGGGTTGGACTCAGTCCATATCTTATATTACATTCTGCACATTACGCAGTGGGTTGGACTCAGTACATATCTTATTTTACATTCTGCACATTACAAGGTGTGTTGGACTCAGTCCATATCTTATATTACATTCCGCACATTACGCAGTGGGTTGGACTCAGTCCATATCTGAAATTACATTCTGCACATGACAAGGTGGGTTGGACTCAGTCCATATCTTATATTACATTCTGTACAATACACAGTGGGTTGGACTCAGCCCATATCTTATTTTACATTCTGGACAATACACAGTGGGGTGGACTCAGTACATATCTTATATCACATTCTGCACATTCCAAGGTGGGTTGGACTCAGTCCATATCTGAAATTACATTCTGCACATTACGCAGTGGGTTGGACTCAGTCCATATCTTATGTTACATTCTGCACATTACAAGGTGGGTTGGACTCAGTCCATATCTGAAATTACATTCTGCACATTACAAGGTGGGTTGGACTCAGTCCATATCTGATATTACATTCTGCACATTACACAGTGGGTTGGACTCATGACATATCTTATATCACATTCTGCACATTACAAGGTGGGTTGGACTCAGTCCATATCTGAAATTACATTCTGCACATTACAAGGTGGGTTTGACTCAGTCCATATCTGATATTACATTCTGCATATTACACAGTGGGTTGGACTCAGTACATATCTTATATCACATTCTGCACATTACAAGGTGGGTTCGACTCAGTCCATATCTTATATTACATTCCGCACATTACGCAGTGGGTTGGACTCAGTCCATATCTTATATTACATTCTGCACATTACAAGGTGGGTTGGACTCAGTCCATATCTGAAATTACATTCTGCACATTACAAGGTGGGTTGGACTCAGTCCATATCTTATTTTACATTCTGTACAATACACAGTGGGTTGGACTCAGTAGAAATCTTACATTACATTCTGTACAATACACAGTGGGGTGGACTCAGTCCATATCTTATTTTACATTCTGGACAATACACAGTGGGGTGGACTCAGTACATATCTTATATCACATTCTGCACATTACAAGGTGGGTTGGACTCAGTCCATATCTTAAATTACATTCTGTACAATACAAGGTGGATTGGACTCAGTAAATATCTTATATTGCATTCTGCACATCACACGGTTGGTTGGACTCAGTCCATATCTTATATTACATTCTGTACAATACACAGTGGGTTGGACTCAGTCCATATCTGATATTACATTCTGCACATTACAAGGTGGGTTGGACTCAGTCCATATCTTGTGTTAAATTATGTACAATACACAGTGGGTTGGACTCAGACCATATCTTATATTACATTCTGCACATCACACAGTGGGGTGGACTCAGTCCATATCTTATATTACATTCTGTAAATTACACAGTGGGTTGGACTCAGTACATATCTTATGTTACATTCTGCACATTACACAGTGGGTTGGACTCAGTCCATATCTTATATTACATTCTGCACAATACACGGTTGGTTGGACTCAGTCCATATCTTATATTACATTCTGTATATTACAAGGTGGGTTGGACTCAGTCCATATATTATATTACATTCTGTACAATACACAGTGGGTTGGACTCACTCCATATCTTATTTTACATTCTGGACAATACACAGTGGGGTGGACTCAGTCCATATCTTATATTTCATTCCGCACATTACGCAGTGGGTTGGACTCAGCCCATATCTTATATTACATTCTGCACATTAGAAGGTGGGTTGGACTCAGTCCATATCTGAAATTACATTCTGCACATTACAAGGTGGGTTGGACTCAGTCCATATCTTATATTACATTCTGTACAATACACAGTGGGTTGGACTCAGTCCATACCTTATATTACATTCTGTTCAATACACAGTGGGGTGGACTCAGTCCATATCTTTTATTGCATTCGGCACATGACACAGTGGGTTGGACTCAGTCCATATCTTATATTACATTCTGTACAATACACAGTGGGTTGGACTCAGTCCATATCTTATATTACATTCTGCACATTACGCAGTGGGTTGGACTCAGTACATATCTTATTTTACATTCTGCACATTACAAGGTGGGTTGGACTCAGTCCATATCTTATATTACATTCTGCACATTACGCAGTGGGTTGGACTCAGTACATATCTTATTTTACATTCTGCACATTACAAGGTGGGTTGGACTCAGTCCATATCTTATATTACATTCCGCACATTACGCAGTGGGTTGGACTCAGTCCATATCTGAAATTACATTCTGCACATTACAAGGTGGGTTGGACTCAGTCCATATCTTATATTACATTCTGTACAATACACAGTGGGTTGGACTCAGCCCATATCTTATTTTACATTCTGGACAATACACAGTGGGGTGGACTCAGTACATCTCTTATATCACATTCTGCACATTACAAGGTGGGTTGGACTCAGTCCATATCTTATATTACATTCTGTACAATACAAGGTGGGTTGGACTCAGTAAATATCTTATATTGCATTCTTCACATCACAAGGTTGGTTGGACTCAGTCCATATCTTATATTACATTCTGTACAATACACAGTGGGGTGGACTCAGTCCATATCATATATTACATTCTGCACATTACGCAGTGGGTTGGACTCAGTACATATCTTATTTTACATTCTGGACAATACACAGTGGGTTGGACTCAGTCCATATCTTATATTACATTCTGCACATTACGCAGTGGGTTGGACTCAGTACATATCTTATTTTACATTCTGCACATTACGCAGTGGGTTGGACTCAGTCCACATCTTATGTTACATTCTGCACATTACAAGGTGGGTTGGACTCAGTCCATATCTGAAATTACATTCTGCACATTACGCAGTGGGTTGGACTCAGTACATATCTTATGTTACATTCTGCACATTACAAGGTGGGTTGGACTCAGTCCATGTCTGAAATTACATTGTGCACATTACAAGGTGGGTTGGACTCAGTCCATATCTGATAATACATTCTGCACATTACACAGTGGGTTGGACTCAGGACATATCTTATATCACATTCTGCACATTACAAGGTGGGTTGGACTCAGTCCATATCTTATATTACATTCCGCACATTACGCAGTGGGTTGGACTCAGTCCATATCTTATATTACATTCTGCACATTACAAGGTGGGTTGGACTCAGTCCATATCTGAAATTACATTCTGCACATTACAAGGTGGGTTGGGCTCAGTCCATATCTTATATTACATTCTGTACAATACACAGTGGGATGGACTCAGCCCATATCTTATTTTACATTCTGTACAATACACAGTGGGTTGGACTCAGTAGAAATCTTACATTACATTCTGTACAATACACAGTGGGGTGGACTCAGTCCATATCTTATTTTATATTCTGGACAATACACAGTGGGGTGGTCTCAGTACATATCTTATATCACATTCTGCACATTACAAGGTGGGTTGGACTCAGTCCATATCTTAAATTACATTCTGTACAATACAAGGTGGATTGGACTCAGTAAATATCTTATATTGCATTCTGCACATCACACGGTTGGTTGGACTCAGTCCATATCTTGTGTTAAATTATGTACAATACGCAGTGGGTTGGACTCAGACCATATCTTATATTACATTCTGCACATCACACAGTGGGGTGGACTCAGTCCATATCTGATATTACATTCTGCACATTACAAGGTGGGTTGGACTCAGTCCATATCTTATATTACATTCTGTACAATACACAGTGGGTTGGACTCAGTCCATACCTTATATTACATTCTGTTCAATACACAGTGGGGTGGACTCAGTCCATATCTTTTATTGCATTCTGCACATGACACAGTGGGTTGGACTCAGTCCATATCTGATATTACATTCTGTACAATACACAGTGGGTTGGACTCAGTCCATATCTTATATTACATTCTGCACATTACGCAGTGGGTTGGACACAGGACATATCTTATTTTACATTCTGCACATTACAAGGTGGGTTGGACTCAGTCCATATCTTATATTACATTCTGCACATTACGCAGTGGGTTGGACTCAGTACATATCTTATTTTACATTCTGCACATTACAAGGTGTGTTGGACTCAGTCCATATCTTATATTACATTCCGCACATTACGCAGTGGGTTGGACTCAGTCCATATCTGAAATTACATTCTGCACATGACAAGGTGGGTTGGACTCAGTCCATATCTTATATTACATTCTGTACAATACACAGTGGGTTGGACTCAGCCCATATCTTATTTTACATTCTGGACAATACACAGTGGGGTGGAATCAGTACATATCTTATATCACATTCTGCACATTCCAAGGTGGGTTGGACTCAGTCCATATCTTATATTACATTCTGTACAATACAAGGTGGGTTGGACTCAGTAAATATCTTATATTGCATTCTTCACATCACAAGGTTGGTTGGACTCAGTCCATATCTTATATTACATTCTGTACAATACACAGTGGTGTGGACTCAGTCCATATCATATATTACATTCTGCACATTACGCAGTGGGTTGGACTCAGTACATATCTTATTTTACATTCTGGACAATACACAGTGGGTTGGACTCAGTCCATATCTTATATTACATTCTGCACATTACGCAGTGGGTTGGACTCAGTACATATCTTATTTTACATTCTGCACATTACGCAGTGGGTTGGACTCAGTCCATATCTTATGTTACATTCTGCACATTACAAGGTGGGTTGGACTCAGTCCATATCTGAAATTACATTCTGCACATTACGCAGTGGGTTGGACTCAGTCCATATCTTATGTTACATTCTGCACATTACACAGTGGGTTGGACTCAGTCCATATCTTATATTACATTCTGCACATTACAAGGTGGGTTGGACTCAGTCCATATCTTGTGTTAAATTATGTACAATACACAGTGGGTTGGACTCAGACCATATCTTATATTACATTCTGCACATCACACAGTGGGGTGGACTCAGTCCATATCTTATATTACATTCTGTACATTACACAGTGGGTTGGACTCAGCACATATCTTATATTACATTCTGCACATTACACAGTGGGTTGTACTCAGTCCATATCTTATGTTACATTCTGCACATTACAAGGTGGGTTGGACTCAGTCCATATCTTATATTACATTCTGTACATTACACGGTGGAGTGGACTCAGTCCATATCTTATATTACATTCTGCACATTACACAGTGGGTTGGACTCAGTACATATCTTATATCACATTCTGCACATTACAAGGTGGGTTGGACTCAGTCCATATCTTATATTACATTCTGTACAATACAAAGTGGGTTGGACTCATCCCATATCTTATTTTACATTCTGTACAATACACAGAGGGTTGGACTCAGTAGAAATCTTACATTACATTCTGTACAATACACAGTGGGGTGGACTCAGTCCATATCTTATTTTACATTCTGGACAATACACAGTGGGGTGGACTCTGTTCATATCTTATATCACATTCTGCACATTACAAGGTGGGTTGGACTCAGTCCATATCTTATATTACATTCTGTACAATACAAGGTGGGTTGGACTGAGTAAATATCTTATATTACATTCTGCACATCACACGGTTGGTTGGACTCAGTCCATATCTTATATTACATTCTGCACAATGCACAGTGGGGTGGACTCAGTCCATATCTTATATTACATTCCGCACATTACGCAGTGGGTTGGACTCAGTCCATATCTTACATTACATTCTGTACAATACACAGTGGGTTGGACTCAGTCCATATCTTATATTACATTCTGTACAATACACAGTGGGTTGGAATCAGTCCATATCTTATATTACATTCCGTACAATACACAGTGGATTGGACTCAGACCATATCTTATATTACATTCTGTACAATACACAGTGGGTTGGACTCAGCCCATATCTTATATTACATTCTGTACAATACACAGTGGGTTGGACTCAGTCCATATCCGATATTACATTCTGCACATTACAAGGTGGGTTGGACTCAGTCCATATCTTGTGTTAAATTATGTACAATACACAGTGGGTTGGACTCAGACCATAATCTTATATTACATTCTGCACATCACACAGTGGGGTGGACTCAGTCCATATCTTATATTACATTCTGTACATCACACAGTGGGTTGGACTCAGTACATATCTTCTGTTACATTCTGCACAATGCACGGTTGGTTGGACTCAGTCCATATCTTATATTACATTCTGTATATTACAAGGTGGGTTGGACTCAGTCCATATCTTATATTACATTCTGCACATCACAAGGTGGGTTGGACTCAGTCCACATCTGAAATTACATTCTGCACATTACAACTTGGGTTGGACTCAGTCCATATCTTATATTACATTCTGTACAATACACAGTGGGTTGGACTCAGCCCATATCTTATTTTACATTCTGTACAAGACACAGTGGGGTGGACTCAGTCCATATCTTATATTACATTCTGTACAATACACAGTGGGTTGGACTCAGCCCATATCTTATTTTACATTCTGTACAATACACAGTGGGGTGGACTCAGTACATATCTTATATCACATTCTGCACATTACAAGGTGGGTTGGACTCAGTCCACATCTTATATTACATTCTGTACAATACAAGGTGGGTTGGACTCAGTAAATATCTTATATTGCATTCTGCACATCACACGGTTGGTTGGACTCAGTCCATATCTTACATTACATTCTGTACAATACACAGTGGGGTGGACTCAGTCCATATCTTATATTACATTCCGCACATTACGCAGTGGGTTGGACTCAGTCCATATCTTACATCACATTCTGTACAATACACAGTGGGTTGGACTCAGTCCATATCTTATATTACATTCTGTACAATACACAGTGGGTTGGACTCAGTCCATATCTTATATCACATTCTGCACATTACAAGGTGGGTTGGACTCAGTCCATATCTTGTGTTAAATTATGTACAATACACAGTGGGTTGGACTCAGACCATATCTTATATTACATTCTGCACATCACACAGTGGGGTGGACTCAGTCCATATCTTATATTACATTCTGTACATTACACAGTGGGTTGGACTCAGTACATATTTTATATTACATTCTGCACATAACACAGTGGGTTGGACTCAGTCCATATCTTATATTACATTCTGCACAATACACGGTTGTTTGGACTCAGTCCATATCTTATATTACATTCTGTATATTACAAGGTGGGTTGGACTCAGTCCATATATTATATTACATTCTGTACAATACACAGTGGGTTGGACTCACTCCATATCTTATATTACAATCTGCACATTACGCAGTGGGTTGGACTCAGTACATATCTTATTTTACATTCTGGACAATACACAGTGGGGTGGACTCAGTCCATATCTTATATTTCATTCCGCACATTACGCAGTGGGTTGGACTCAGCCCATATCTTATATTACATTCTGCACATTACAAGGTGGGTTGGACTCAGTCCATATCTGAAATTACATTCTGCACATTACAAGGTGGGTTGGACTCAGTCCATATCTTCTTTTACATTCTGTACAATACACAGTGGGTTGGACTCAGCCCAGATGTTATATTACATTCTGCACAATATACATTGGGTTGGACTCAGTCCATACCTCATATTACATTCTGTTCAATACACAGTGGGGTGGACTCAGTCCATATCTTTTGTTACATTCTGCACATGACACAGTGGGTTGGACTCAGTCCATATCTTACATTACATTCTGTACAATACACAGTGGGTTGGACTCAGCCCATATCTTATTTTACATTCTGGACAATACACAGTGGGGTGGACTCAGTACAGATCTTATATCACATTCTGCACATTACAAGGTGGGTTGGACTCAGTCCATATCTTATATTACATTCTGTACAATATAAGGTGGGTTGGACTCAGTAAATATCTTATATTGCATTCTGCACATCACACGGTTGGTTGGACTCAGTCCATATCTTATATTACATTCTGTACAATACACAGTGGGGTGGACTCAGTCCATATCTTCTATTACATTCCGCACATTACGCAGTTGGTTGGACTCAGTCCATATCTTACATTACATTCTGTACAATACACAGAGGGTTGGACTCAGTCCATATCTTATATGACATTCCGTACAATACACAGTGGATTGAACTCAGACCATATCTTATATTACATTCTGTACAATACACAGTGGGTTGGACTCAGCCCATAACTTATATTACATTCTGTTCAATACACAGTGGGTTGGAATCAGTCCATATCTCATATCACATTCTGCACATTACAAGGTGGGTTGGACTCAGTCCATATCTTGTGTTAAATAATGTACAATACACAGTGGGTTGGACTCAGACCATATATTTTGTTACATTCTGCACATGACACAGTGGGTTGGACTCAGTCCATATCTTACATTACATTCTGGACAATACACAGTGGGTTGGACTCAGCCCATATCTTATTTTACATTCTGGACAATACACAGTGGGGTGGACTCAGCACATATCTTATATCACATTCTGCACATTACAAGGTGGGTTGGACTCAGTCCATATCTTATATTACATTCTGTACAATACAAGGTGGGTTGGACTCATTAAATATCTTATATTGCATTCTGCACATCACAAGGTTGGTTGGACTCAGTCCATATCTTATATTACATTCTGTACAATACACAGTGGGGTGGACTCAGTCCATATCTTATATTACATTCCGCACATTACGCAGTGGGTTGGACTCAGTCCATATCTTACATTACATTCTGCACAATACACAGTGGGTTGGACTCAGTCCATATCTTATATTACATTCTGTACAATACACAGTGGGTTGGACTCAGTCCATATCTTATATTACATTCCGTACAATACACAGTGGATTGGACTCAGACCATATCTTATATGACATTCTGTACAATACACAGTGGGTTGGACTCAGCCCATAACTTATATTACATTCTGTTCAATACACAGTGGGTTGGACTCAGTCCATATCTCATATCACATTCTGCACATTACAAGGTGGGTTGGACTCAGTCCATATCTTGTGTTAAATTATGTACAATACACAGTGGGTTGGACTCAGATCATATCTTATATAACATTCTGCAAATCACACAGTGGGTTGGACTCAGTCCATATCTTATATTACATTCTGTACATTACACATTGGTTTGGACTCAGTACATATTTTATATTACATTCTGCACATTACACAGTGGGTTGGACTCAGTCCATATCTTATATTACATTCTGCACAATACACGGTTGGTTGGACTCAGTCCATATCTTATATTACATTCTGTATATTACAAGGTGGGTTGGACTCAGTCCATATATTATCTTACATTCTGTACAATACACAGTGGGTTGGACTCACTACATATCTTATATTACATTCTGCACATTACGCAGTGGGTTGGACTCAGTACATATCTTATTTTACATGCTGGACAACACACAGTGGGGTGGACTCAGCCCAGATGTTATATTACATTCTGCACAATACACATTGGGTTGGACTCAGTCCATACCTTATATTACAGTCTGTTCAATACACAGTGGGGTGGACTCAGTCCATATCTTTTATTACATTCTGCACATGACACAGTGGGTTGGACTCAGTCCATATCTTACATTACATTCTGTACAATACACAGTGGGTTGGACTCAGTCCATATCTTATATTACATTCTGTACAATACACAGTGGGTTGGACTCAGCCCAGATGTTATATTACATTCTGCACAATACACATTGGGTTGGACTCAGTCCATACCTTATATTACATTCTGCACATTGCGCAGTGGGTTGGACTCAGTACATATCTTATTTTACATTCTGCACATTACAAGGTGGGTTGGACTCAGTCCATATCTTATATTACATTCCGCACATTACGCAGTGGGTTGGACTCAGTCCATATCTGAAATTACATTCTGCACATTACAAGGTGGGTTCGACTCAGTCCATATCTTATATTACATTCTGTACAATACACAGTGGGTTGGACTCAGCCCATATCTTATTTTACATTCTGGACAATACACAGTGGGGTGGACTCAGTACATATCTTATATCACATTCTGCACATTACAAGGTGGGTTGGACTCAGTCCATATCTTATATTACATTCTGTACAATACAAGGTGGGTTGGACTCAGTAAATATCTTATATTGCATTCTGCACATCACAAGGTTGGTTGGACTCAGTCCATATCTTATATTACATTCTGTACAATACACATTGGGGTGGACTCAGTCCATATCTTATATTACATTCCGCACATTACGCAGTGGGTTGGACTCAGTCCATATCTTACATTACATTCTGTACAATACACAGTGGGTTGGACTCAGTCCATATCTTATATTACATTCCGTACAATACACAGTGGATTGGACTCAGACCATATCTTATATTACATTCTGTACAATACACAGTGGGTTGGACTCAGCCCATATCTTATATTACATTCTGTACAATACACAGTGGGTTGGACTCAGTCCATATCTGATATTACATTCTGCACATTACAAGGTGGGTTGGACTCAGTCCATATCTTGTGTTAAATTATGTACAATACACAGTGGGTTGAACTCAGACCATATCTTATATTACATTCTGCACATCACACAGTGGGGTGGACTCAGTCCATATCTTATTTTACATTCTGTACATCACACAGAGGGTTGGACTCAGTACATATCTTATATTACATTCTGCACATTACACAGTGGGTTGGACTCAGTCCATATCTTATATTACATTCTGGACAATACACAGTGGGGTGCACTCAGTACATATCTTATATTACATTCTGTACAATACACGATGGGTTGGACTCTGTCCATATCTTATATTACATTCTGTACAATACACAGTGGGCTGGACTCAGTTCATATCTTATGTTACATTCTGTACATTACAAGGTGGGTTGGACTGAGCCAATATCTTATATTACATTCTGCACATTACAAGGTGGGTTGGACACAGTCCATATCTGATATTACATTCTGCACATTGCACAGTGGGTTGGACTCAGTCCATATCTTATATTACATTCCGCACATTACACAGTGGGTTGGACTCAGTCCATATCTTACATTACATTCTGTACAATACACAGTGGGTTGGACTCAGTCCATATCTTATATTACATTCCGTACAATACACAGTGGATTGGACTCAGACCATATCTTATATTACATTCTGTACAATACACAGTGGGTTGGACTCAGCCCATATCTTATATTACATTCTGTACAATACACAGTGGGTAAGACTCAGTCCATATCTTATATTACATTCTGCACATTACAAGGTGGGTTGGACTCAGTCCATATCTTGTGTTAAATTATGTACAATACACAGTGGGTTGGACTCAGACCATATCTTATATCAAATTCTGCACATCACACAGTGGGGTGGACTCAGTCCATATCTTATATTACATTCTGTACATTACACAGTGGGTTGGACTCAGTCCATATCTTATATTACATTCTGCACATCACACAGTGGGTTGGACTCAGTCCATATCTTATATTACATTCTGTATATTACAAGGTGGGTTGGACTCAGTCCATATATCATATTACATTCTGTACAATACACAGTGGGTTGGACTCAGTACATATCTTATTTTACATTCTGGACAATACACAGTGGGGTGGACTCAGTCCATATCTGATATTTCATTCCGCACATTAAGCAGTGGGTTGGACTCAGCCCATATCTTATATTACATTCTGCACATTACAAGGTGGGTTGGACTCAGTCCATATCTTATATTACATTCTGTACAATACACAGTGGGTTGGACTTAGCCCATATGTTATATTACATTCTGCACAATACACATTGGGTTGGACTCAGTCCATACCTTATATTACATTCTGTTCAATACACAGTGGGGTGGACTCAGTCCATATCTTTTATTACATTCTGCACATGACACAGTGGGGTGGACTCAGTACATATCTTACATCACATTCTGCACATTACAAGGTAGGTTGGACTCAGTCAATATCTTATATTACATTCTGTACAATACAAGTTGGGTTGGACTCAGTAAATATCTCATATTGCATTCTGCACATCACAAGGTTGGTTGGACTCAGTCCATATCTTATATTACATTCTGTACAATACACAGTGGGGTGGACTCAGTCCATATCTTATATTACATTCCGCACATTACGCAGTGGGTTGGACTCAGTCCATATCTTATATCACATTCTGTACAATACACAGTGGGTTAGACTCAGCCCATATCTTATATTACATTCTGTACAATACACAGTGGGTTGGACTCAGCCCATATCTTATATTACATTCTGTTCAATACACAGTGGGTTGGACTCAGTCCATATCTCATATCACATTCTGCACATTACAAGGTGGGTTGGACTCAGTCCATATCTTGTGTTAAATTATGTACAATACACAGTGGGTTGGACTCAGACCATATCTTTTGTTACATTCTGCACATGACACAGTGGGTTGGACTCAGTCAATATCTTACATTACATTCTGTACAATACACAGTGGGTTGGACTCAGCCCATATCTTATTTTACATTCTGGACAATACACAGTGGGGTGGACTCAGTACATATCTTATATCACATTCTGCACATTACAAGGTGGGTTGGACTCAGTCCATATCTTATATTACATTCTGTACAATACAAGGTGGGTTGGACTCAGTAAATATCTTATATTGCATTCTGCACATCACAAGGTTGGTTGGACTCAGTCCATATCTTATATTACATTCTGTACATTACACGGTGGAGTTGACTCAGTCCATATCTTATATTACATTCTGTACAATACACGATGGGTTGGACTCTGTCCATATCTTATATTACATTCTGTACAATACACAGTGGGCTGGACTCAGTTCATATCTTATGTTACATTCTGTACATTACAAGGTGGGTTGGACTGAGCCAATATCTTATATTACATTCTGCACATTACAAGGTGGGTTGGACACAGTCCATATCTGATATTAAATTCTGCACATTGCGCAGTGGGTTGGACTCAGTCCAGATCTTATATTACATTCCGCACATTACACAGTGGGTTGGACTCAGTCCATATCTTACATTACATTCTGTACAATACACAGTGGGTTGGACTCAGTCCATATCTTATATTACATTCCGTACAATACACAGTGGATTGGACTCAGACCATATCTTGTGTTAAATTATGTACAATACACAGTGGGTTGGACTCAGACCATATCTTATATCAAATTCTGCACATCACACAGTGGGGTGGACTCAGTCCATATCTTATATTACATTCTGTACATTACACAGTGGGTTGGACTCAGTCCATATATTATATTACATTCTGCACATCACACAGTGGGTTGGACTCAGTCCATATCTTATATTACATTCTGTATATTACAAGGTGGGTTGGACTCAGTCCATATATCATGTTACATTCTGTACAATACACAGTGGGTTGGACTCAGTCCATATCTTATTTTACATTCTGGACAATACACAGTGGGGTGGACTCAGTCCATATCTTATATTTCATTCCGCACATTAAGCTGTGGGTTGGACTCAGCCCATATCTTATATTACATTCTGCACATTACAAGGTGGGTTGGACTCAGTCCATATCTTATATTACATTCTGTACAATACACAGTGGGTTGGACTTAGCCCATATGTTATATTACATTCTGCACAATACACATTGGGTTGGACTCAGTCCATACCTTATATTACATTCTGTTCAATACACAGTGGGGTGGACTCAGTCCATATCTTTTATTACATTCTGCACATGACACAGTGGGGTGGACTCAGTACATATCTTACATCACATTCTGCACATTACAAGGTGGGTTGGACTCAGTCAATATCTTATATTACATTCTGTACAATACAAGTTGGGTTGGACTCAGTAAATATCTTATATTGCATTCTGCACATCACAAGGTTGGTTGGACTCAGTCCATATCTTATATTACATTCTGTACAAACAGAGTGGGGTGGACTCAGTCCATATCTTATATTACATTCCGCACATTACGCAGTGGGTTGGACTCAGTCCATATCTTATATCACATTCTGTACAATACACAGTGGGTTAGACTCAGCCCATATCTTATATTACATTCTGTACAATACACAGTGGGTTGGACTCAGCCCATATCTTATATTACATTCTGTTCAATACACAGTGGGTTGGACTCAGTCCATATCTCATATCACATTCTGCACATTACAAGGTGGGTTGGACTCAGTCCATATCTTGTGTTAAATTATGTACAATACACAGTGGGTTGGACTCAGACCATATCTTTTGTTACATTCTGCACATGACACAGTGGGTTGGACTCAGTCCATATCTTACATTACATTCTGTACAATACACAGTGGGTTGGACTCAGCCCATATCTTATTTTACATTCTGGACAATACAAAGTGGGGTGGACTCAGGACATATCTTATATCACATTCTGCACATTACAAGGTGGGTTGGACTCAGTCCATATCTTATATTACATTCTGTACAATACAAGGTGGGTTGGACTCAGTAAATATCTTATATTGCATTCTGCACATCACAAGGTTGGTTGGACTCAGTCCATATCTTATATTACATTCTGTACAATACACAGTGGGGTGGACTCAGTCCATATCTTATATTACATTCCGCACATTACGCAGTGGGTTGGACTCAGTCCATATCTTACATTACATTCTGTACAATACACAGTGGGTTGGACTCAGTCCATATCTTATATTACATTCTGTACAATACACAGTGGGTTGGACTCAGTCCATATCTTATATTACATTCCGTACAATACACAGTGGATTGGACTCAGACCATATCTTATATTACATTCTGTACAATACACAGTGGGTTGGACTCAGCCCATAACTTATATTACATTCTGTTCAATACACAGTGGGTTGGACTCAGTCCATATCTCATATCACATTCTGCACATTACAAGGTGGGTTGGACTCAGTCCATATCTTGTGTTAAATTATGTACAATACACAGTGGGTTGGACTCAGACCATATCTTATATAACATTCTGCACATCACACAGTGGGATGGACTCAGTCCATATCTTATATTACATTCTGCACATTACACAGTGGGTTGGACTCAGTACATATTTTATATTACATTCTGCACATTACACAGTGGGTTGGACTCAGTCCATATCTTATATTACATTCTGTATATTACAAGGTGGGTTGGACTCAGCCCATATCTTATATTACATTCTGCACATTACAAGGTGGGTTGGACTCAGTCCATATCTTATATTACATTCTGTACAATACACAGTGGGTTGGACTCAGCCCAGATGTTATATTACATTCTGCACATGACACAGTGGGTTGGACTCAGTCCATATCTTACATTACATTCTGTACAATACACAGTGGGTTGGACTCAGTCCATATCTTATATTACATTCTGTACAATACACAGTGGGTTGGACTCAGCCCAGATGTTATATTACATTCTGCACATGACACAGTGGGTTGGACTCAGTCCATATCTTACATTACATTCTGTACAATACACAGTGGGTTGGACTCAGCCCATATCTTATATGACATTCTGCACATTACACAGTGGGTTGGACTCAGTCCATATCTTATATTACATTCTGCACATTGCACAGTGGGTTGGACTCAGTCCATATCTTATATTACATTCTGCACATTGCACAGTGGGTTGGACTCAGTACATATCTTATATTACATTCTGCACATTACACAGTGGGTTGGACTCAGTCCATGTCTTATATTACATTCTGGACAATGCACAGTGGGGTGGACTCAGTACATATCTTATATTACATTCTGCACATTACAAGGTGGGTTGGACTCAGTAAATATCTTATATTGCATTCTGCACATCACACGGTTGGTTGGACTCAGTCCATATCTTATATTACATTCTGCACATTACACGGTGGAGTGGACTCAGTCCATATCTTATATTACATTCTGTACAATACACGATGGGTTGTACTCAGTCCATATCTTATATTACATTCTGTACAATACACAGTGGGCTGGACTCAGTTCATATCTTATGTTACATTCTGTACATTACAAGGTGGGTTGGACTCAGCCCATATCTTATATTACATTCTGCACATTACAAGGTGGGTTGGACACAGTCCATATCTGATATTACATTCTGCACATTGCACAGTGGGGTGGACTCAGTCCATATCTTATATTACATTCTGTACAATACACGGTGGGTTGGACTCAGTAAATATCTTATATTACATTCTGTACAATACACAGTGGGGTGGACTCAGTCCATATCTTATTTTACATTCTGGACAATACACAGTGGGGTGGACTCAGTACATATCTTATATCACATTCTGCACATTACAAGGTGGGTTGGACTCAGTCCATATCTTATATTACATTCTGTACAATACAAGGTGGGTTGGACTCAGTAAATATCTTATATTGCATTCTGCACATCACACGGTTGGTTGGACTCAGTCCATATCTTATATTACATTCTGTACAATACACAGTGGGGTGGACTCAGTCCATATCTTATATTACATTCCGCACATTACGCAGTGGGTTGGACTCAGTCCATATCTTACATTATATTCTGTACAATACACAGTGGGTTGGACTCAGTCCATATCTTATATTACATTCTGTACAATACACAGTGGATTGGACTCAGTCCATATCTTATATTACATTCCGTACAATACACAGTGGATTGGACTCAGACCATATTTTATATTACATTCTGTACAATACACAGTGGGTTGGACTCAGCCCATATCTTATATTACATTCTGTACAATACACAGTGGGTTAGACTCAGTCCATATCTTATATTACATTCTGCACATTACAAGGTGGGTTGGACTGAGT
The DNA here is from genome assembly GCF_035084215.1 of Heptranchias perlo. NCBI lineage: Eukaryota > Metazoa > Chordata > Chondrichthyes > Hexanchiformes > Hexanchidae > Heptranchias > Heptranchias perlo. Next base: position 2,370,277 of record NW_027139516.1, on the reverse strand, counting down.
CCATATCTTGTGTTAAATTATGTACAATACACAGTGGGTTGGACTCAGACCATATCTTATATCACATTATGCACATCACACAGTGGGGTGGACTCAGTCCATATCTTATATTACATTCTGTACATTACACAGTGGGTTGGACTCAGTACATATCTTATATTACATTCTGCACATTACACAGTGGGTTGGACTCAGTCCATATCTTATATTACATTCTGCACAATACACGGTTGGTTTGACTCAGTCCATATCTTATATTACATTCTGTATATTACAAGGTGGGTTGGACTCAGTCCATATATCATATTACATTCTGTACAATACACAGTGGGTTGGACTCACTCCATATCTTATATTACATTCTGCACATTACGCAGTGGGTTGGACTCAGCCCATATCTTATATTACATTCTGCACATTACAAGGTGGGTTGGACTCAGTCCATATCTTATATTACATTCTGTACAATACACAGTGGGTTGGACTCAGCCGATATGTTATATTACATTCTGCACAATACACATTGGGTTGGACTCAGTCCATACCTTATATTACATTCTGTTCAATACACATTGGGGTGGACTCAGTCCATATCTTTTATTACATTCTGCACATGACACAGTGGGGTGGACTCAGTACATATCTTATATCACATTCTGCACATTACAAGGTGGGTTGGACTCAGTCAATATCTTATATTACATTCTGTACAATACAAGGTGGGTTGGACTCAGTAAATATCTTATATTGCATTCTGCACATCACAAGGTTGGTTGGACTCAGTCCATATCTTATATTACATTCTGTACAATACACAGTGGGGTGGACTCAGTCCATATCTTATATTACATTCCGCACATTACGCAGTTTGTTGGACTCAGTCCATATCTTACATGACATTATGTACAATACACAGTGGGTTGGACTCAGTCCATATCTTATATTACATTCTGTACAATACACAGTGGGTTGGACTAAGTCCATATCTTATATTACATTCCGTACAATACACAGTGGATTGGACTCAGACCATATCTTATATCACATTCTGTACAATACACAGTGGGTTGGACTCAGCCCATATCTTATATTACATTCTGTACAATACACAGTGGGTTGGACTCAGTCCATATCTTATATTACATTCTGCACATTACAAGGTGGGTTGGACTCAGTCCATATCTTGTGTTAAATTATGTACAATACACAGTGGGTTGGACTCAGACCATATCTTATATTACATTCTGCACATCACACAGTGGGGTGGACTCAGTCCATATCTTATATTACATTCTGTACATTACACAGTGGGTTGGACTCAGTACATATCTTATATTACATTCTGTACATTACACGGTGGAGTGGACTCAGTCCATATCTTATATTACATTCTGTACAATACACGATGGGTTGGACTCAGTCCATATCTTATATTACATTCTGTACAATACACAGTGTGTTGGACTCAGTCCATATCTTATATTACATTCTGCACATTGCACAGTGGGGTGGACTCAGTCCATATCTTATATCACATTCTGTACAATACACAGTGGGGTGGACTCAGTCCATATCTTATATTACATTCAGTAAATTACACAGTGGGTTGGACTCAGTCCATATCTTATATTACATTCTGCACATTGCACAGTGGGGTGGACTCAGTCCATATCTTATATTACATTCTGTACAATACACAGTGTGTTGGACTCAGCCCATATCTTATATTACATTCTGTACATTACACAGTGGGTTGGACTCAGTCCATATCTTATATTACATTCTGTACAATACACAGTGGGGTGGACTCAGTCCATATCTTATATTACAGTTGGTACAATACACAGTGGGTTGGACTCAGCCCATATCTTATATGACATTCTGCACATTGCACAGTGGGTTGGACTCAGACCATATCTTATATTACATTCAGTACATTACACAGTGGGTTGGACTCAGTCCATATCTTATATTACATTCTGTACAATACACAGTGGGTTGGACTCAGTCCATACCTTATATTACATTCAGTACATTGCACAGTGGGTTGGACTCAGTACATATCTTATATTACATTCTGTACAATACACAGTGGGTTGGACTCAGTCCATATCTTACGTTACATTATGTACAATGCACAGTGGGTTGGACTCAGCCCATATCAAAAATTACATTCTGTACAATACACAGTGGGTTCGACTCAGTCCATATCTTATATTACATTCTGCACATTACAGAGTGGGTTGGACTCAGTCCATATCTTATATTACATTCTGGACAATACACAGTGGGGTGGACTCAGTACATATCTTATATTACATTCTGCACATTACAAGGTGGGTTGGACTCAGTAAATATCTTATATTGCATTCTGCACATTACAAGGTGGGTTGGACTCAGTCCATATCTTGTGTTAAATTATGTACAATACACAGTGGGTTGGACTCAGACCATATCTTATATCACATTCTGCACATCACACAGTGGGGTGGACTCAGTCCATATCTTATATTACATTCTGTACATTACACAGTGGGTTGGACTCAGTACATATCTTATATTACATTCTGCACATTACACAGTGGGTTGGACACAGTCCATATCTTTTATTACATTCTGCACAATACACGGTTGGTTGGACTCAGTCCATATCTTATATTACATTCTGTATATTACACAGTGGGTTGGACTCCGACCATATCTTATATCACATTCTGCACATCACACAGTGGGGTGGACTCAGTCCATATCTTATATTACATTCAGTAAATTACACAGTGGGTTGGACTCAGCCCATATCTTATATCACATTCTGCACATTGCACAGTGGGGTGGACTCAGTCCATATCTTATATTACATTCTGTACAATACACAGTGTTTTGGACTCAGCCCATATCTAATATTACATTCTGTACATTACACAGTGGGTTGGACTCAGTCCATATCTTATATTACATTCTGTACAATACACAGTGGGGTGGACTCAGTCCATATCTTATATTACAGTTGGTACAATACACAGTGGGTTGGACTCAGCCCATAACTTATATGACATTCTGCACATTACACAGTGGGTTGGACTCAGTCCATATCTTATATTACATTCTGCACATTGCACAGTGGGTTGGACTCAGTCCATATCTTATATTACATTCTGCACATTGCACAGTGGGTTGGACTCAGTACATATCTTATATTACATTCTGCACATTACACAGTGGGTTGGACTCAGTGCATATCTTATATTACATTCTGCACATTACAAGGTGGGTTGGACTCAGTAAATATCTTATATTGCATTCTGCACATCACACGGTTGGTTGGACTCAGTCCATATCTTATATTACATTCTGTCCATTACACGGTGGAGTGGACTCAGTCCATATCTTATATTACATTCTGTACAATACACGATGGGTTGGAATCAGTCGATATCTTACATTACATTCTGTACAATACACAGTGGGCTGGACTCAGTTCATATCTTATGTTACATTCTGTACATTACAAGGTGGGTTGGACTCAGCCCATATCTTATATTACATTCTGCACATTACAAGGTGGGTTGGACACAGTCCATATCTGATATTACATTCTGCACATTGCACAGTGGGGTGGATTCAGTCCATATCTTATATTACATTCTGTACAATACAAGGTGGGTTGGACTCAGTAAATATCTTATATTACATTCTGTACAATACACAGTGGGGTGGACTCAGTCCATATCTTATTTTACATTCTGGACAATACACAGTGGGTTGGACTCAGTACATATCTTATATCACATTCTGCACATTACAAGGTGGGTTGGACTCAGTCCATATCTTATATTACATTCTGTACAATACAAGGTGGTTTGTACTCAGTAAATATCTTATATTGCATTCTGCACATCACATGGTTGGTTGGACTCAGTCCTTATCTTATATTACATTCTGTACAATACACAGTGGGGTGGACTCAGTCCATATCTTATATTACATTCCGCACATTACGCAGTGGGTTGGACTCAGTCCATATCTTACATTACATTCTGTACAATACACAGTGGGTTGGACTCAGTCCATATCTTATATTACATTCTGTACAATACACAGTGGATTGGACTCAGTCCATATCTTATATTACATTCCGTACAATACACAGTGGATTGGACTCAGACCATATCTTATATTACATTCTGCACAATACACAGTGGGTTGGACTCAGCACATATCTTATATTACATTCTGTACAATACACAGTGGGTTAGACTCAGTCCATATCTTATATTACATTCTGCACATTACAAGGTGGGTTGGACTCAGTCCATATCTTCTGTTAAATTATGCACAACACACAGTGGATTGGACTCAGACCATATCTTATATTACATTCTGTACAATACACAGAGGGTTGGACTCAGTCCATACCTTATATTACATTGAGTACATTACACAGTGGGTTGGACTCAGTACATATCTTATATTACATTCTGTACAATACTCAGTGGGTTGGACTCAGTCCATATCTTACGTTACATTATGTACAATGCACAGTGGGTTGGACTCAGCCCATATCTAAAATTACATTCTGTACAATACACAGTGGGTTGGACTCAGTCCATATCTTATATTACATTCTGCACATTACACAGTGGGTTGGACTCAGTCCATATCTTATATTGCATTCTGCACATTACAAGGTGGGTTGGACTCAGTAAATATCTTGTATTGCATTCTGCACATTACAAGGTGGGTTGGACTCAGTCCATATCTTGTGTTAAATTATGTACAATACACAGTGGGTTGGACTCAGACCATATCTTATATCACATTCTGCACATCACACAGTGGGGTGGACTCAGTCCATATCTTATATTACATTCTGTACATCACACGGTGGGTTGGACTCAGTCCATATCTTATATTACATTCTGCACATTGCACAGTGGGGTGGACTCAGTCCATATCTTATATTACATTCTGTACAATACACAGTGTGTTGGACTCAGCCCATATCTAATATTACATTCTGTACATTACACAGTGGGTTGGACTCAGTCCATATCTTATATTACATTCTGTACAATACACAGTGGGGTGGACTCAGTCCATATCTTATATTACAGTTGGTACAATACACAGTGGGTTGGACTCAGCCCATATCTTATATGACATTCTGCACATTACACAGTGGGTTGGACTCAGTCCATATCTTATATTACATTCTGCACATTGCACAGTGGGTTGGACTCAGTCCATATCTTATATTACATTCTGCACATTGCACAGTGGGTTGGACTCAGTACATATCTTATATTACATTCTGCACATTACACAGTGGGTTGGACTCAGTCCATATCTTATATTACATTCTGGACAATACACAGTGGGGTGGACTCAGCACATATCTTATATTACATTCTGCACATTACAAGGTGGGTTGGACTCAGTAAATATCTTATATTGCATTCTGCACATCACACGGTTGGTTGGACTCAGTCCATATCTTATATTACATTCTGTACATTACACGGTGGAGTGGACTCAGTCCATATCTTATATTACATTCTGTAGAATACACGATGGGTTGGAATCAGTCCATATCTTATATTACATTCTGCACATTACAAGGTGGGTTGGACACAGTCCATATCTGATATTACATTCTGCACATTGCACAGTGGGGTGGACTCAGTCCATATCTTATATTACATTCTGTACAATACAAGGTGGGTTGGACTCAGTAAATATCTTCTATTACATTCTGTACAATACACAGTGGGGTGGACTCAGTCCATATCTTATTTTACATTCTGTACAATACACAGTGGGGTGGACTCAGTACATATCTTATATCACATTCTGCACATTACAAGGTGGGTTGGACTCAGTCCATATCTTATATTACATTCTGTACAATACAAGGTGGGTTGTACTCAGTAAATATCTTATATTGCATTCTGCACATCACACGGTTGGTTGGACTCAGTCCATATCTTATATTACATTCTGTACAATACACAGTGGGGTGGACTCAGTCCATATCTTATATTACATTCCGCACATTACGCAGTGGGTTGGACTCAGTCCATATCTTACATTACATTCTGTACAATACACAGTGGGTTGGACTCAGTCCATATCTTATATTACATTCCGTACAATACACAGTGGATTGGACTCAGACCATATCTTATATTACATTCTGTACAATACACAGTGGGTTGGACTCAGCACATATCTTATATTACATTCTGTACAATACACAGTGGGTTAGACTCAGTCCATATCTTATATTACATTCTGCACATTACAAGGTGGGTTGGACTCAGTCCATATCTTCTGTTAAATTATGTACAATACACAGTGGGTTGGACTCAGACCATATCTTATATCACATTCTGCACATCACACAGTGGGGTGGACTCAGTCCATATCTTATATTGCATTCTGTACATTACACAGTGGATTGGACTCAGTCCATATATTATATTACATTCTGCACATTACACAGTGGGTTGGACTCAGTCCATATCTTATATTTCATTCCGCACATTAAGCAGTGGGTTGGACTCAGCCCATATCTTATATTACATTCTGCAGATTACGCAGTGGGTTGGACTCAGTCCATACCTTATATTACATTCTGTTCAATACACATTGGGGTGGACTCAGTCCATATCTTTTATTACATTCTGCACATGACACAGTGGGGTGGACTCAGTACATATCTTATATCACATTCTGCACATTACAAGGTGGGTTGGACTCAGTCAATATCTTATATTACATTCTGTACAATACACAGTGGGGTGGACTCAGTCCATATCTTATATTACATTCCGCACATTACGCAGTGGGTTGGACTCAGTCCATATCTTACATGACATTCTGTACAATACACAGTGGGTTGGACTCAGTCCATATCTTATATTACATTCTGTACAATACACAGTGGGTTGGACTCAGTCCATATCTTATATTACATTCCGTACAATACACAGTGGATTGGACTCAGACCATATCTTTTATCACATTCTGTACAATACACAGTGGGTTGGACTCAGCCCATATCTTATATTACATTCTGTACAATACACAGTGGGTTGGACTCAGTCCATATCTTATATTACATTCTGCACATTACAAGGTGGGTTGGACTCAGTCCATATCTTGTGTTAAATTATGTGCAATACACAGTGGGTTGGACTCAGACCATATCTTATAACACATTCTGCACATCACACAGTGGGGTGGACTCAGTCCATATCTTATATTACATTCTGTACATTACACGGTGGGTTGGACTCAGTCCATATCTTATATTACATTCTGCACATTGCACAGTGGGGTGGACTCAGTCCATATCTTATATTACATTCTGTACAATACACAGTGTGTTGGACTCAGCCCATATCTAATATTACATTCTGTACATTACACAGTGGGTTGGACTCAGTCCATATCTTATATTACATTCTGTACAATACACAGTGGGGTGGACTCAGTCCATATCTTATATTACAGTTGGTACAATACACAGTGGGGTGGACTCAGCACATATCTTATATTACATTCTGCACATTACAAGGTGGGTTGGACTCAGTAAATATCTTATATTGCATTCTGCACATCACACGGTTGGTTGGACTCAGTCCATATCTTATATTACATTCTGTACATTACACGGTGGAGTGGACTCAGTCCATATCTTATATTACATTCTGTACAATACACGATGGGTTGGAATCAGTCCATATCTTATATTACATTCTGTACAATACACAGTGGGCTGGACTCAGTTCATATCTTATGTTACATTCTGTACATTACAAGGTGGGTTGGACTCAGCCCATATCTTATATTACATTCTGCACATTACAAGGTGGGTTGGACACAGTCCATATCTGATATTACATTCTGCACATTGCACAGTGGGGTGGACTCAGTCCATATCTTATATTACATTCTGTACAATACAAGGTGGGTTGGACTCAGTAAATATCTTATATTACATTCTGTACAATACACAGTGGGGTGGACTCAGTCCATATCTTATTTTACATTCTGGACAACACACAGTGGGGTGGACTCAGTACATATCTTATATCACATTCTGCACATTACAAGGTGGGTTGGACTCAGTCCATATCTTATATTACATTCTGTACAATACAAGGTGGGTTGTACTCAGTAAATATCTTATATTGCATTCTGCACATCACACGGTTGGTTGGACTCAGTCCATATCTTATATTACATTCTGTACAATACACAGATGGGTGGACTCAGTCCATATCTTATATTACATTCCGCACATTACGCAGTGGGTTGGACTCAGTCCATATCTTACATTACATTCTGTACAATACACAGTGGGTTGGACTCAGTCCATATCTTATATTACATTCCGTACAATACACAGTGGATTGGACTCAGACCATATCTTATATTACATTCTGTACAATACACAGTGGGTTGGACTCAGCACATATCTTATATTACATTCTGTACAATACACAGTGGGTTAGACTCAGTCCATATCTTATATTACATTCTGCACATTACAAGGTGGGTTGGACTCAGTCCATATCTTCTGTTAAATTATGTACAATACACAGTGGGTTGGACTCAGACCATATCTTATATCACATTCTGCACATCACACAGTGGGGTGGACTCAGTCCATATCTTATATTACATTCTGTACATGACACAGTGGGTTGGACTCAGTACATATATTATATTACATTCTGCACATTACACAGTGGGTTGGACTCAGTCCATATCTTATATTACATTCTGCACAATACACGGTTGGTTGGACTCAGTCCATATCTTATATTACATTCTGTATATTACAAGGTGGGTTGGACTCAGTCCATATATCATATTACATTCTGTACAATACACAGTGGGTTGGACTCACTCCATATCTTATATTACATTCTGCACATTACGCAGTGGGTTGGACTCAGTACATATCTTATTTTACATTCTGGACAATACACAGTGGGGTGGACTCAGTCCATATCTTATATTTCATTCCGCACATTAAGCAGTGGGTTGGACTCAGCCCATATCTTATATTACATTCTGCAGATTACGCAGTGGGTTGGACTCAGTCCATACCTTATATTACATTCTGTTCAATACACATTGGGGTGGACTCAGTCCATATCTTTTATTACATTCTGCACATGACACAGTGGGGTTGTCTCAGTACATATCTTATATCACATTCTGCACATTACAAGGTGGGTTGGACTCAGTCAATATCTTATATTACATTCTGTACAATACAAGGTGGGTTGGACTCAGTAAATATCTTATATTGCATTCTGCACATCACAAGGTTGGTTGGACTCAGTCCATATCTTATATTACATTCTGTACAATACACAGTGGGGTGGACTCAGTCCATATCTTATATTACATTCCGCACATTACGCAGTGGGTTGGACTCAGTCCATATCTTACATGACATTCTGTACAATACACAGTGGGTTGGACTCAGTCCATATCTTATATTACATTCTGTACAATACACAGTGGGTTGGACTCAGTCCATATCTTATATTACATTCCGTACAATGCACAGTGGATTGGACTCAGACCATATCTTATATCACATTCTGTACAATACACAGTGGGTTGGACTCAGTCCATATCTTATATTACATTCTGCACATTACAAGGTGGGTTGGACTCAGTTCATATCTTGTGTTAAATTATGTACAATACACAGTGGGTTGGACTCAGACCATATCTTATATTACATTCTTCACATCACACAGTGGGGTGGACTCAGTCCATATCTTATATTACATTCTGTACATTACACAGTGGGTTGGACTCAGTACATATCTTATATTACATTCTGTACATTACACGGTGGAGTGGACTCAGTCCATATCTTATATTACATTCTGTACAATACACGATGGGTTGGACTCAGTCCATATCTTATATTACATTCTGTACAATACACAGTGGGCTGGACTCAGTTCATATCTTATGTTACATTCTGTACATTACAAGGTGGGTTGGAGTCAGCCCATATCTTATATTACATTCTGCACATTACAAGGTGGGTTGGACACAGTCCATATCTGATATTACATTCTGCACATTGCACAGTGGGGTGGACTCAGTCCATATCTTATATTACATTCTGTACAATACACAGTGTGTTGGACTCAGTCCATATCTTATATTACATTCTGCACATTGCACAGTGGGGTGGACTCCGTCCATATCTTATATCACATTCTGTACAATACACAGTGGGGTGGACTCAGTCCATATCTTATATTACATTCAGTAAATTACACAGTGGGTTGGACTCAGTCCATATCTTATATTACATTCTGCACATTGCACAGTGGGTTGGACTCAGTCCATATCTTATATTACATTCTGCACATTGCATAGTGGGTTGGACTCAGTCCATATCTTATATTACATTCAGTACATTACACAGTGGGTTGGACTCAGTCCATACCTTATATTACATTCTGTACAATACACAGTGGGTTGGACTCAGTCCATATCTTATATTACATTCTGCACATTACACAGTGGGTTGGACTCAGTCCATATCTTCTGTTAAATTATGTACAATACACAGTGGGTTGGACTCAGACCATATCTTATATCACATTCTGCACATCACACAGTGGGGTGGACTCAGTCCATATCTTATATTACATTCTGTACATGACACAGTGGGTTGGACTCAGTACATATATTATATTACATTCTGCACATTACACAGTGGGTTGGACTCAGTCCATATCTTATATTACATTCTGCACAATACACGGTTGGTTGGACTCAGTCCATATCTTATATTACATTCTGTATATTACAAGGTGGGTTGGACTCAGTCCATATATCATATTACATTCTGTACAATACACAGTGGGTTGGACTCACTCCATATCTTATTTTACATTCTGGACAATACACAGTGGGGTGGACTCAGTCCATATCTTATATTTCATTCCGCACATTAAGCAGTGGGTTGGACTCAGCCCATATCTTATATTACATTCTGCAGATTACGCAGTGGGTTGGACTCAGTCCATACCTTATATTACATTCTGTTCAATACACATTGGGGTGGACTCAGTCCATATCTTTTATTACATTCTGCACATGACACAGTGGGGTTGTCTCAGTACATATCTTATATCACATTCTGCACATTACAAGGTGGGTTGGACTCAGTCAATATCTTATATTACATTCTGTACAATACAAGGTGGGTTGGACTCAGTAAATATCTTATATTGCATTCTGCACATCACAAGGTTGGTTGGACTCAGTCCATATCTTATATTACATTCCGCACATTACGCAGTGGGTTGGACTCAGTCCATATCTTACATGACATTCTGTACAATACACAGTGGGTTGGACTCAGTCCATATCTTATATTACATTCTGTACAATACACAGTGGGTTGGACTCAGTCCATATCTTATATTACATTCCGTACAATACACAGTGGATTGGACTCAGACCATATCTTATATCACATTCTGTACAATACACAGTGGGTTGGACTCAGCCCATATCTTATATTACATTCTGCACATTACAAGGTGGGTTGGACTCAGTCCATATCTTGTGTTAAATTATGTACAATACACAGTGGGTTGGACTCAGACCATATCTTATATTACATTCTTCACATCACACAGTGGGGTGGACTCAGTCCATATCTTATATTACATTCTGTACATTACACAGTGGGTTGGACTCAGTACATATCTTATATTACATTCTGTACATTACACGGTGGAGTGGACTCAGTCCATATCTTATATTACATTCTGTACAATACACGATGGGTTGGACTCAGTCCATATCTTATATTACATTCTGTACAATACACAGTGGGCTGGACTCAGTTCATATCTTATGTTACATTCTGTACATTACAAGGTGGGTTGGAGTCAGCCCATATCTTATATTACATTCTGCACATTACAAGGTGGGTTGGACACAGTCCATATCTGATATTACATTCTGCACATTGCACAGTGGGGTGGACTCAGTCCATATCTTATATTACATTCTGTACAATACACAGTGTGTTGGACTCAGTCCATATCTTATATTACATTCTGCACATTGCACAGTGGGGTGGACTCCGTCCATATCTTATATCACATTCTGTACAATACACAGTGGGGTGGACTCAGTCCATATCTTATATTACATTCAGTAAATTACACAGTGGGTTGGACTCAGTCCATATCTTATATTACATTCTGCACATTGCACAGTGGGTTGGACTCAGTCCATATCTTATATTACATTCTGCACATTGCATAGTGGGTTGGACTCAGTCCATATCTTATATTACATTCAGTACATTACACAGTGGGTTGGACTCAGTCCATACCTTATATTACATTCTGTACAATACACAGTGGGTTGGACTCAGTCCATATCTTATATTACATTCTGCACATTACACAGTGGGTTGGACTCAGTCCATATCTTATATTACATTCTGTACAATACAAGGTGGGTTGGACTCAGTAAATATCTTATATTGCATTCTGCACATCACACGGTTGGTTGGACTCAGTCCATATATTATATTACATTCCGCACATTACGCAGTGGGTTGGACTCAGTCCATATCTTATATTACATTCTGCACATTACAAGGTGGTTTGGACTCAGTCCAGATCTGAAATTACATTCTGTACAATACACAGTGGGTTGGACTCAGTCCATACCTTATATTACATTCTTTTCAATACACAGTGGGGTGGACTCAGTCCATATCTTATATTACATTCTTTTCAATACACAGTGGAGTGGACTCAGTCCATATCTTATATTACATTCTGTACAATACAAGGTGGGTTGGACTCAGTAAATATCTTATATTGCATTCTGCACATCACAAGGTTGGTTGGACTCAGTCCATATCTTATATTACATTCTGTACAATACACAGTGGATTGGACTCAGTCCATATCTTATATTACATTCCGCACATTACGCAGTGGGTTGGACTCAGTCCATATCTTACATGACATTCTGTACAATACACAGTGGGTTGGACTCAGTCCATATCTTATATTACATTCTGTACAATACACAGTGGGTTGGACTCAGTCCATATCTTGTGTTAAATTATGTACAATACACAGTGGGTTGGACTCAGACCATATCTGATATTACATTCTGCACATCACACAGTGGGGTGGACTCAGTCCATATCTTATATTACATTCTGTACATTACACAGTGGGTTGGACTCAGTACATATCTTATATTACATTCTGTACATTACACGGTGGAGTGGACACAGTCCATATCTTATATTACATTCTGTACAATACACGATGGGTTGGACTCAGTCCATATCTTATATTACATTCTGTACAATACACAGTGGGCTGGACTCAGTTCATATCTTATGTTACATTCTGTACATTACAAGGTGGGTTGGAGTCAGCCCATATCTTATATTACATTCTGCACATTACAAGGTGGGTTGGACTCAGTCAATATCTTATATTACATTCTGTACAATACAAGGTGGGTTAGACTCAGTAAATATCTTATATTGCATTCTGCACATCACAAGGTTGGTTGGACTCAGTCCATATCTTATATTACATTCTGTACAATACACAGTGGGGTGGACTCAGTCCATATCTTATATTACATTCCGCACATTACGCAGTGGGTTGGACTCAGTCCATATCTTACATGACATTCTGTACAATACACAGTGGGTTGGACTCAGTCCATATCTTATATTACATTCTGTACAATACACAGTGGGTTGGACTCAGTCCATATCTTATATTACATTCCGTACAATACACAGTGGATTGGACTCAGACCATATCTTATATCACATTCTGTACAATACACAGTGGGTTGGACTCAGCCCATATCTTATATTACATTCTGTACAATACACAGTGGGTTGGACTCAGTCCATATCTTATATTACATTCTGCACATTACAAGGTGGGTTGGACTCAGTCCATATCTTGTGTTAAATTATGTACAATACACAGTGGGTTGGACTCAGACCATATCTTATAACACATTCTGCACATCACACAGTGGGGTGGACTCAGTCCATATCTTATATTACATTCTGTACATTACACGGTGGGTTGGACTCAGTCCATATCTTATATTACATTCTGCACATTGCACAGTGGGGTGGACTCAGTCCATATCTTATATTACATTCTGTACAATACACAGTGTGTTGGACTCAGCCCATATCTAATATTACATTCTGTACATTACACAGTGGGTTGGACTCAGTCCATATCTTATATTACATTCTGTACAATACACAGTGGGGTGGACTCAGTCCATATCTTATATTACAGTTGGTACAATACACAGTGGGTTGGACTCAGTCCATATCTTATATTACATTCTGCACATTACACAGTGGGTTGGACTCAGTCCATATCTTATATTACATTCTGTACAATACAAGGTGGGTTGGACTCAGTAAATATCTTATATTGCATTCTGCACATCACACGGTTGGTTGGACTCAGTCCATATATTATATTACATTCCGCACATTACGCAGTGGGTTGGACTCAGTCCATATCTTATATTACATTCTGCACATTACAAGGTGGTTTGGACTCAGTCCAGATCTGAAATTACATTCTGTACAATACACAGTGGGTTGGACTCAGTCCATACCTTATATTACATTCTTTTCAATACACAGTGGGGTGGACTCAGTCCATATCTTATATTACATTCTTTTCAATACACAGTGGAGTGGACTCAGTCCATATCTTATATTACATTCTGTACAATACAAGGTGGGTTGGACTCAGTAAATATCTTATATTGCATTCTGCACATCACAAGGTTGGTTGGACTCAGTCCATATCTTATATTACATTCTGTACAATACACAGTGGATTGGACTCAGTCCATATCTTATATTACATTCCGCACATTACGCAGTGGGTTGGACTCAGTCCATATCTTACATGACATTCTGTACAATACACAGTGGGTTGGACTCAGTCCATATCTTATATTACATTCTGTACAATACACAGTGGGTTGGACTCAGTCCATATCTTGTGTTAAATTATGTACAATACACAGTGGGTTGGACTCAGACCATATCTTATATTACATTCTGTACAATACACAGTGGGGTGGACTCAGTCCATATCTTATATTACAGTTGGTACAATACACAGTGGGTTGGACTCAGTCCATATCTTATATTACATTCTGCACATTGCACAGTGGGTTGGACTCAGTACATATCTTATATTACATTCTGCACATTACACAGTGGGTTGGACTCAGTCCATATCTTATATTACATTCTGGACAATACACAGTGGGGTGGACTCAGCACATATCTTATATTACATTCTGCACATTACAAGGTGGGTTGGACTCAGTAAATATCTTATATTGCATTCTGCACATCACACGGTTGGTTGGACTCAGTCCATATCTTATATTACATTCTGTACATTACACGGTGGAGTGGACTCAGTCCATATCTTATATTACATTCTGTACAATACACGATGGGTTGGAATCAGTCCATATCTTATATTACATTCTGTACAATACACAGTGGGCTGGACTCAGTTCATATCTTATGTTACATTCTGTACATTACAAGGTGGGTTGGACTCAGCCCATATCTTATATTACATTCTGCACATTACAAGGTGGGTTGGACACAGTCCATATCTGATATTACATTCTGCACATTGCACAGTGGGGTGGACTCAGTCCATATCTTATATTACATTCTGTACAATACAAGGTGGGTTGGACTCAGTAAATATCTTATATTACATTCTGTACAATACACAGTGGGGTGGACTCAGTCCATATCTTATTTTACATTCTGGACAATACACAGTGGGGTGGACTCAGTACATATCTTATATCACATTCTGCACATTACAAGGTGGGTTGGACTCAGTCCATATCTTATATTACATTCTGTACAATACAAGGTGGGTTGTACTCAGTAAATATCTTATATTGCATTCTGCACATCACACGGTTGGTTGGACTCAGTCCATATCTTATATTACATTCTGTACAATACACAGTGGGGTGGACTCAGTCCATATCTTATATTACATTCCGCACATTACGCAGTGGGTTGGACTCAGTCCATATCTTACATTACATTCTGTACAATACACAGTGGGTTGGACTCAGTCCATATCTTATATTACATTCCGTACAATACACAGTGGATTGGACTCAGACCATATCTTATATTACATTCTGTACAATACACAGTGGGTTGGACTCAGCACATATCTTATATTACATTCTGTACAATACACAGTGGGTTAGACTCAGTCCATATCTTATATTACATTCTGCACATTACAAGGTGGGTTGGACTCAGTCCATATCTTCTGTTAAATTATGTACAATACACAGTGGGTTGGACTCAGACCATATCTTATATCACATTCTGCACATCACACAGTGGGGTGGACTCAGTCCATATCTTATATTACATTCTGTACATTACACAGTGGGTTGGACTCAGTACATATATTATATTACATTCTGCACATTACACAATGGGTTGGACTCAGTCCATATCTTATATTACATTCTGCACAATACACGGTTGGTTGGACTCAGTCCATATCTTATATTACATTCTGTATATTACAAGGTGGGTTGGACTCAGTCCATATATCATATTACATTCTGTACAATACACAGTGGGTTGGACTCACTCCATATCTTATATTACATTCTGCACATTACGCAGTGGGTTGGAGTCAGTACATATCTTATTTTACATTCTGGACAATACACAGTGGGGTGGACTCAGTCCATATCTTATATTTCATTCCGCACATTAAGCAGTGGGTTGGACTCAGCCCATATCTTATATTACATTCTGCAGATTACGCAGTGGGTTGGACTCAGTCCATACCTTATATTACATTCTGTTCAATACACATTGGGGTGGACTCAGTCCATATCTTTTATTACATTCTGCACATGACACAGTGGGGTTGTCTCAGTACATATCTTATATCACATTCTGCACATTACAAGGTGGGTTGGACTCAGTCAATATCTTATATTACATTCTGTACAATACAAGGTGGGTTGGACTCAGTAAATATCTTATATTGCATTCTGCACATCACAAGGTTGGTTGGACTCAGTCCATATCTTATATTACATTCTGCACATTGCACAGTGGGTTGGACTCAGTCCATATCTTATATTACATTCTGCACATTGCATAGTGGGTTGGACTCAGTCCATATCTTATATTACATTCAGTACATTACACAGTGGGTTGGACTCAGTCCATACCTTATATTACATTCTGTACAATACACAGTGGGTTGGACTCAGTCCATATCTTATATTACATTCTGCACATTACACAGTGGGTTGGACTCAGTCCATATCTTCTGTTAAATTATGTACAATACACAGTGGGTTGGACTCAGACCATATCTTATATCACATTCTGCACATCACACAGTGGGGTGGACTCAGTCCATATCTTATATTACATTCTGTACATGACACAGTGGGTTGGACTCAGTACATATATTATATTACATTCTGCACATTACACAGTGGGTTGGACTCAGTCCATATCTTATATTACATTCTGCACAATACACGGTTGGTTGGACTCAGTCCATATCTTATATTACATTCTGTATATTACAAGGTGGGTTGGACTCAGTCCATATATCATATTACATTCTGTACAATACACAGTGGGTTGGACTCACTCCATATCTTATATTACATTCTGCACATTACGCAGTGGGTTGGACTCAGTACATATCTTATTTTACATTCTGGACAATACACAGTGGGGTGGACTCAGTCCATATCTTATATTTCATTCCGCACATTAAGCAGTGGGTTGGACTCAGCCCATATCTTATATTACATTCTGCAGATTACGCAGTGGGTTGGACTCAGTCCATACCTTATATTACATTCTGTTCAATACACATTGGGGTGGACTCAGTCCATATCTTTTATTACATTCTGCACATGACACAGTGGGGTTGTCTCAGTACATATCTTATATCACATTCTGCACATTACAAGGTGGGTTGGACTCAGTCAATATCTTATATTACATTCTGTACAATACAAGGTGGGTTGGACTCAGTAAATATCTTATATTGCATTCTGCACATCACAAGGTTGGTTGGACTCAGTCCATATCTTATATTACATTCTGTACAATACACAGTGGGGTGGACTCAGTCCATATCTTATATTACATTCCGCACATTACGCAGTGGGTTGGACTCAGTCCATATCTTACATGACATTCTGTACAATACACAGTGGGTTGGACTCAGTCCATATCTTATATTACATTCTGTACAATACACAGTGGGTTGGACTCAGTCCATATCTTATATTACATTCCGTACAATACACAGTGGATTGGACTCAGACCATATCTTATATCACATTCTGTACAATACACAGTGGGTTGGACTCAGTCCATATCTTATATTACATTCTGCACATTACAAGGTGGGTTGGACTCAGTCCATATCTTGTGTTAAATTATGTACAATACACAGTGGGTTGGACTCAGACCATATCTTATATTACATTCTTCACATCACACAGTGGGGTGGACTCAGTCCATATCTTATATTACATTCTGTACATTACACAGTGGGTTGGACTCAGTACATATCTTATATTACATTCTGTACATTACACGGTGGAGTGGACTCAGTCCATATCTTATATTACATTCTGTACAATACACGATGGGTTGGACTCAGTCCATATCTTATATTACATTCTGTACAATACACAGTGGGCTGGACTCAGTTCATATCTTATGTTACATTCTGTACATTACAAGGTGGGTTGGAGTCAGCCCATATCTTATATTACATTCTGCACATTACAAGGTGGGTTGGACACAGTCCATATCTGATATTACATTCTGCACATTGCACAGTGGGGTGGACTCAGTCCATATCTTATATTACATTCTGTACAATACACAGTGTGTTGGACTCAGTCCATATCTTATATTACATTCTGCACATTGCACAGTGGGGTGGACTCCGTCCATATCTTATATCACATTCTGTACAATACACAGTGGGGTGGACTCAGTCCATATCTTATATTACATTCAGTAAATTACACAGTGGGTTGGACTCAGTCCATATCTTATATTACATTCTGCACATTGCACAGTGGGTTGGACTCAGTCCATATCTTATATTACATTCTGCACATTGCATAGTGGGTTGGACTCAGTCCATATCTTATATTACATTCAGTACATTACACAGTGGGTTGGACTCAGTCCATACCTTATATTACATTCTGTACAATACACAGTGGGTTGGACTCAGTCCATATCTTATATTACATTCTGCACATTACACAGTGGGTTGGACTCAGTCCATATCTTATATTACATTCTGTACAATACAAGGTGGGTTGGACTCAGTAAATATCTTATATTGCATTCTGCACATCACACGGTTGGTTGGACTCAGTCCATATATTATATTACATTCCGCACATTACGCAGTGGGTTGGACTCAGTCCATATCTTATATTACATTCTGCACATTACAAGGTGGTTTGGACTCAGTCCAGATCTGAAATTACATTCTGTACAATACACAGTGGGTTGGACTCAGTCCATACCTTATATTACATTCTTTTCAATACACAGTGGGGTGGACTCAGTCCATATCTTATATTACATTCTTTTCAATACACAGTGGAGTGGACTCAGTCCATATCTTATATTACATTCTGTACAATACAAGGTGGGTTGGACTCAGTAAATATCTTATATTGCATTCTGCACATCACAAGGTTGGTTGGACTCAGTCCATATCTTATATTACATTCTGTACAATACACAGTGGATTGGACTCAGTCCATATCTTATATTACATTCCGCACATTACGCAGTGGGTTGGACTCAGTCCATATCTTACATGACATTCTGTACAATACACAGTGGGTTGGACTCAGTCCATATCTTATATTAC
This sequence comes from Heptranchias perlo, assembly GCF_035084215.1. Taxonomy (NCBI): domain Eukaryota; kingdom Metazoa; phylum Chordata; class Chondrichthyes; order Hexanchiformes; family Hexanchidae; genus Heptranchias; species Heptranchias perlo. The sequence continues at coordinate 2,350,220 of NW_027139516.1, read as the reverse complement.
ATTCTGTACAATACACAGTGGGTTGGACTCAGTCCATATCTTGTGTTAAATTATGTACAATACACAGTGGGTTGGACTCAGACCATATCTGATATTACATTCTGCACATCACACAGTGGGGTGGACTCAGTCCATATCTTATATTACATTCTGTACATTACACAGTGGGTTGGACTCAGTACATATCTTATATTACATTCTGTACATTACACGGTGGAGTGGACACAGTCCATATCTTATATTACATTCTGTACAATACACGATGGGTTGGACTCAGTCCATATCTTATATTACATTCTGTACAATACACAGTGGGCTGGACTCAGTTCATATCTTATGTTACATTCTGTACATTACAAGGTGGGTTGGAGTCAGCCCATATCTTATATTACATTCTGCACATTACAAGGTGGGTTGGACTCAGTCAATATCTTATATTACATTCTGTACAATACAAGGTGGGTTAGACTCAGTAAATATCTTATATTGCATTCTGCACATCACAAGGTTGGTTGGACTCAGTCCATATCTTATATTACATTCTGTACAATACACAGTGGGGTGGACTCAGTCCATATCTTATATTACATTCCGCACATTACGCAGTGGGTTGGACTCAGTCCATATCTTACATGACATTCTGTACAATACACAGTGGGTTGGACTCAGTCCATATCTTATATTACATTCTGTACAATACACAGTGGGTTGGACTCAGTCCATATCTTATATTACATTCCGTACAATACACAGTGGATTGGACTCAGACCATATCTTATATCACATTCTGTACAATACACAGTGGGTTGGACTCAGCCCATATCTTATATTACATTCTGTACAATACACAGTGGGTTGGACTCAGTCCATATCTTATATTACATTCTGCACATTACAAGGTGGGTTGGACTCAGTCCATATCTTGTGTTAAATTATGTACAATACACAGTGGGTTGGACTCAGACCATATCTTATAACACATTCTGCACATCACACAGTGGGGTGGACTCAGTCCATATCTTATATTACATTCTGTACATTACACGGTGGGTTGGACTCAGTCCATATCTTATATTACATTCTGCACATTGCACAGTGGGGTGGACTCAGTCCATATCTTATATTACATTCTGTACAATACACAGTGTGTTGGACTCAGCCCATATCTAATATTACATTCTGTACATTACACAGTGGGTTGGACTCAGTCCATATCTTATATTACATTCTGTACAATACACAGTGGGGTGGACTCAGTCCATATCTTATATTACAGTTGGTACAATACACAGTGGGTTGGACTCAGTCCATATCTTATATTACATTCTGCACATTGCACAGTGGGTTGGACTCAGTACATATCTTATATTACATTCTGCACATTACACAGTGGGTTGGACTCAGTCCATATCTTATATTACATTCTGGACAATACACAGTGGGGTGGACTCAGCACATATCTTACATTACATTCTGCACATTACAAGGTGGGTTGGACTCAGTAAATATCTTATATTGCATTCTGCACATCACACGGTTGGTTGGACTCAGTCCATATCTTATATTACATTCTGTACATTACACGGTGGAGTGGACTCAGTCCATATCTTATATTACATTCTGTACAATACACGATGGGTTGGAATCAGTCCATATCTTATATTACATTCTGTACAATACACAGTGGGGTGGACTCAGTCCATATCTTATTTTACATTCTGGACAATACACAGTGGGGTGGACTCAGTACATATCTTATATCACATTCTGCACATTACAAGGTGGGTTGGACTCAGTCCATATCTTATATTACATTCTGTACAATACAAGGTGGGTTGTACTCAGTAAATATCTTATATTGCATTCTGCACATCACACGGTTGGTTGGACTCAGTCCATATCTTATATTACATTCTGTACAATACACAGTGGGGTGGACTCAGTCCATATCTTATATTACATTCCGCACATTACGCAGTGGGTTGGACTCAGTCCATATCTTACATTACATTCTGTACAATACACAGTGGGTTGGACTCAGTCCATATCTTATATTACATTCCGTACAATACACAGTGGATTGGACTCAGACCATATCTTATATTACATTCTGTACAATACACAGTGGGTTGGACTCAGCACATATCTTATATTACATTCTGTACAATACACAGTGGGTTAGACTCAGTCCATATCTTATATTACATTCTGCACATTACAAGGTGGGTTGGACTCAGTCCATATCTTCTGTTAAATTATGTACAATACACAGTGGGTTGGACTCAGACCATATCTTATATCACATTCTGCACATCACACAGTGGGGTGGACTCAGTCCATATCTTATATTACATTCTGTACATTACACAGTGGGTTGGACTCAGTACATATATTATATTACATTCTGCACATTACACAGTGGGTTGGACTCAGTCCATATCTTATATTACATTCTGCACAATACACGGTTGGTTGGACTCAGTCCATATCTTATATTACATTCTGTATATTACAAGGTGGGTTGGACTCAGTCCATATATCATATTACATTCTGTACAATACACAGTGGGTTGGACTCACTCCATATCTTATATTACATTCTGCACATTACGCAGTGGGTTGGACTCAGTACATATCTTATTTTACATTCTGGACAATACACAGTGGGGTGGACTCAGTCCATATCTTATATTTCATTCCGCACATTAAGCAGTGGGTTGGACTCAGCCCATATCTTATATTACATTCTGCAGATTACGCAGTGGGTTGGACTCAGTCCATACCTTATATTACATTCTGTTCAATACACATTGGGGTGGACTCAGTCCATATCTTTTATTACATTCTGCACATGACACAGTGGGGTTGTCTCAGTACATATCTTATATCACATTCTGCACATTACAAGGTGGTTTGGACTCAGTCAATATCTTATATTACATTCTGTACAATACAAGGTGGGTTGGACTCAGTAAATATCTTATATTGCATTCTGCACATCACAAGGTTGGTTGGACTCAGTCCATATCTTATATTACATTCTGTACAATACACAGTGGGTTGGACTCAGTCCATATCTTATATTACATTCCGTACAATACACAGTGGATTGGACTCAGACCATATCTTATATCACATTCTGTACAATACACAGTGGGTTGGACTCAGCCCATATCTTATATTACATTCTGTACAATACACAGTGGGTTGGACTCAGTCCATATCTTATATTACATTCTGCACATTACAAGGTGGGTTGGACTCAGTCCATATCTTGTGTTAAATTATGTACAATACACAGTGGGTTGGACTCAGACCATATCTTATATTACATTCTTCACATCACACAGTGGGGTGGACTCAGTCCATATCTTATATTACATTCTGTACATTACACAGTGGGTTGGACTCAGTACATATCTTATATTACATTCTGTACATTACACGGTGGAGTGGACTCAGTCCATATCTTATATTACATTCTGTACAATACACGATGGGTTGGACTCAGTCCATATCTTATATTACATTCTGTACAATACACAGTGGGCTGGACTCAGTTCATATCTTATGTTACATTCTGTACATTACAAGGTGGGTTGGAGTCAGCCCATATCTTATATTACATTCTGCACATTACAAGGTGGGTTGGACACAGTCCATATCTGATATTACATTCTGCACATTGCACAGTGGGGTGGACTCAGTCCATATCTTATATTACATTCTGTACAATACACAGTGTGTTGGACTCAGTCCATATCTTATTTTACATTCTGGACAATACACAGTGGGGTGGACTCAGTCCATATCTTATTTTACATTCTGGACAATACACAGTGGGGTGGACTCAGTACATATCTTATATCACATTCTGCACATTACAAGGTGGGTTGGACTCAGTCCATATCTTATATTACATTCTGTACAATACAAGGTGGGTTGTACTCAGTAAATATCTTATATTGCATTCTGCACATCACACGGTTGGTTGGACTCAGTCCATATCTTATATTACATTCTGTACAATACACAGTGGGGTGGACTCAGTCCATATCTTATATTACATTCCGCACATTACGCAGTGGGTTGGACTCAGTCCATATCTTACATTACATTCTGTACAATACACAGTGGGTTGGACTCAGTCCATATCTTATATTACATTCCGTACAATACACAGTGGATTGGACTCAGACCATATCTTATATTACATTCTGTACAATACACAGTGGGTTGGACTCAGCACATATCTTATATTACATTCTGTACAATACACAGTGGGTTAGACTCAGTCCATATCTTATATTACATTCTGCACATTACAAGGTGGGTTGGACTCAGTCCATATCTTCTGTTAAATTATGTACAATACACAGTGGGTTGGACTCAGACCATATCTTATATCACATTCTGCACATCACACAGTGGGGTGGACTCAGTCCATATCTTATATTACATTCTGTACATTACACAGTGGGTTGGACTCAGTACATATATTATATTACATTCTGCACATTACACAGTGGGTTGGACTCAGTCCATATCTTATATTACATTCTGCACAATACACGGTTGGTTGGACTCAGTCCATATCTTATATTACATTCTGTATATTACAAGGTGGGTTGGACACAGTCCATATCTGATATTACATTCTGCACATTGCACAGTGGGGTGGACTCAGTCCATATCTTATATTACATTCTGTACAATACACAGTGTGTTGGACTCAGTCCATATCTTATTTTACATTCTGGACAATACACAGTGGGGTGGACTCAGTCCATATCTTATTTTACATTCTGGACAATACACAGTGGGGTGGACTCAGTACATATCTTATATCACATTCTGCACATTACAAGGTGGGTTGGACTCAGTCCATATCTTATATTACATTCTGTACAATACAAGGTGGGTTGTACTCAGTAAATATCTTATATTGCATTCTGCACATCACACGGTTGGTTGGACTCAGTCCATATCTTATATTACATTCTGTACAATACACAGTGGGGTGGACTCAGTCCATATCTTATATTACATTCCGCACATTACGCAGTGGGTTGGACTCAGTCCATATCTTACATTGCATTCTGTACAATACACAGTGGGTTGGACTCAGTCCATATCTTATATTACATTCCGTACAATACACAGTGGATTGGACTCAGACCATATCTTATATTACATTCTGTACAATACACAGTGGGTTGGACTCAGCACATATCTTATATTACATTCTGTACAATACACAGTGGGTTAGACTCAGTCCATATCTTATATTACATTCTGCACATTACAAGGTGGGTTGGACTCAGTCCATATCTTCTGTTAAATTATGTACAATACACAGTGGGTTGGACTCAGACCATATCTTATATCACATTCTGCACATCACACAGTGGGGTGGACTCAGTCCATATCTTATATTACATTCTGTACATTACACAGTGGGTTGGACTCAGTACATATATTATATTACATTCTGCACATTACACAGTGGGTTGGACTCAGTCCATATCTTATATTACATTCTGCACAATACACGGTTGGTTGGACTCAGTCCATATCTTATATTACATTCTGTATATTACAAGGTGGGTTGGACTCAGTCCATATATCATATTACATTCTGTACAATACACAGTGGGTTGGACTCACTCCATATCTTATATTACATTCTGCACATTACGCAGTGGGTTGGACTCAGTACATATCTTATTTTACATTCTGGACAATACACAGTGGGGTGGACTCAGTCCATATCTTATATTTCATTCCGCACATTAAGCAGTGGGTTGGACTCAGCCCATATCTTATATTACATTCTGCAGATTACGCAGTGGGTTGGACTCAGTCCATACCTTATATTACATTCTGTTCAATACACATTGGGGTGGACTCAGTCCATATCTTTTATTACATTCTGCACATGACACAGTGGGGTTGTCTCAGTACATATCTTATATCACATTCTGCACATTACAAGGTGGGTTGGACTCAGTCCATATCTTACATGACATTCTGTACAATACACAGTGGGTTGGACTCAGTCCATATCTTATATTACATTCTGTACAATACACAGTGGGTTGGACTCAGTCCATATCTTATATTACATTCCGTACAATACACAGTGGATTGGACTCAGACCATATCTTATATCACATTCTGTACAATACACAGTGGGTTGGACATAGCCCATGTCTTATATTACATTCTGTACAATACACAGTGGGTTGGACTCAGTCCATATCTTATATTACATTCTGCACATTACAAGGTGGGTTGGACTCAGTCCATATCTTGTGTTAAATTATGTACAATACACAGTGGGTTGGACTCAGACCATATCTTATATTACATTCTTCACATCACACAGTGGGGTGGACTCAGTCCATATCTTATATTACATTCTGTACATTACACAGTGGGTTGGACTCAGTACATATCTTATATTACATTCTGTACATTACACGGTGGAGTGGACTCAGTCCATATCTTATATTACATTCTGTACAATACACGATGGGTTGGACTCAGTCCATATCTTATATTACATTCTGTACAATACACAGTGGGCTGGACTCAGTTCATATCTTATGTTACATTCTGTACATTACAAGGTGGGTTGGAGTCAGCCCATATCTTATATTACATTCTGCACATTACAAGGTGGGTTGGACACAGTCCATATCTGATATTACATTCTGCACATTGCACAGTGGGGTGGACTCAGTCCATATCTTATATTACATTCTGTACAATACACAGTGTGTTGTACTCAGTCCATATCTTATATTACATTCTGCACATTGCACAGTGGGGTGGACTCAGTCCATATCTTATATCACATTCTGTACAATACACAGTGGGGTGGACTCAGTCCATATCTTATATTACATTCAGTAAATTACACAGTGGGTTGGACTCAGTCCATATCTTATATTACATTCTGCACATTGCACAGTGGGTTGGACTCAGTCCATATCTTATATTACATTCTGCACATTGCACAGTGGGTTGGACTCAGTCCATACCTTATATTACATTCTGTACAATACACAGTGGGTTGGACTCAGTCCATATCTTATATTACATTCTGCACATTACACAGTGGGTTGGACTCAGTCCATATCTTATATTACATTCTGTACAATACAAGGTGGGTTGGACTCAGTAAATATCTTATATTGCATTCTGCACATCACACGGTTGGTTGGACTCAGTCCATATATTATATTACATTCCGCACATTACGCAGTGGGTTGGACTCAGTCCATATCTTATATTACATTCTGCACATTACAAGGTGGTTTGGACTCAGTCCAGATCTGAAATTACATTCTGTACAATACACAGTGGGTTGGACTCAGTCCATACCTTATATTACATTCTTTTCAATACACAGTGGGGTGGACTCAGTCCATATCTTATATTACATTCTTTTCAATACACAGTGGAGTGGACTCAGTCCATATCTTATATTACATTCTGTACAATACAAGGTGGGTTGGACTCAGTAAATATCTTATATTGCATTCTGCACATCACAAGGTTGGTTGGACTCAGTCCATATCTTATATTACATTCTGTACAATACACAGTGGATTGGACTCAGTCTATATCTTATATTACATTCCGCACATTACGCAGTGGGTTGGACTCAGTCCATATCTTACATGACATTCTGTACAATACACAGTGGGTTGGACTCAGTCCATATCTTATATTACATTCTGTACAATACACAGTGGGTTGGACTCAGTCCATATCTTGTGTTAAATTATGTACAATACACAGTGGGTTGGACTCAGACCATATCTGATATTACATTCTGCACATCACACAGTGGGGTGGACTCAGTCCATATCTTATATTACATTCTGTACATTACACAGTGGGTTGGACTCAGTACATATCTTATATTACATTCTGTACATTACACGGTGGAGTGGACACAGTCCATATCTTATATTACATTCTGTACAATACACGATGGGTTGGACTCAGTCCATATCTTATATTACATTCTGTACAATACACAGTGGGCTGGACTCAGTTCATATCTTATGTTACATTCTGTACATTACAAGGTGGGTTGGAGTCAGCCCATATCTTATATTACATTCTGCACATTACAAGGTGGGTTGGACACAGTCCATATCTGATATTACATTCTGCACATTGCACAGTGGGGTGGACTCAGTCCATATCTTATATTACATTCTGTACAATACACAGTGTGTTGGACTCAGTCCATATCTTATATTACATTCTGCACATTGCACAGTGGGGTGGACTCAGTCCATATCTTATATCACATTCTGTACAATACACAGTGGGGTGGACTCAGTCCATATCTTATATTACATTCAGTAAATTACACAGTGGGTTGGACTCAGTCCAGATCTTATATTACATTCTGCACATTGCACAGTGGGGTGGACTCAGTCCATAACTTATATTACATTCTGTACAATACACAGTGTGTTGGACTCAGCCCATATCTTATATTACATTCTGCACATTACACAGTGGGTTGGACTCAGTCCATATCTTATATTGCATTCTGTACAATACACAGTGGGTTGGACTCAGTCCATATCTTATATTGCATTCTGTACAATGCACAGTGGGGTGGACTCAGTCCATATCTTATGTTACATTCCGTACAATACACATTGGATTGGACTCAGACCATATCTTATATTACATTCTGCACATTACAAGTTGGGTTGGACTCAGTCCATATCTTATATTACATTCTGTACAATACAAGGTGGGTTGGACTCAGTAAATATCTTATATTGCATTCTGCACATCACACGGTTGGTTGGACTCAGTCCATATATTATAATACATTCCTCACATTACGCAGTGGGTTGGACTCAGTCCATATCTTATATTACATTCTGCACATTACAAGGTGGGTTGGACTCAGTCCAGATCTGAAATTACATTCTGCACATTACAAGGTGGTTTGGACTCAGTCCAGATCTGAAATTACATTCTGTACAATACATAGTGGGTTGGACTCAGTCCATACCTTATATTACATTCTTTTCAATACACAGTGGGGTGGACTCAGTCCATATCTTATATTACATTCTTTTCAATACACAGTGGAGTGGACTCAGTCCATATCTTATATTACATTCTGTACAATACACAGTGGGGTGGACTCAGTCCATATCTTATATTACATTCTGCTCATTACAAGGTGGGTTGGACTCAGTCCATATCTTATATTACATTCTGCACATTACAAGGTGGGTTGGACTCAGTCCATATCTCATATTACATTCTGCACATTGCACAGTGGGTTGGACTCAGTCCATATTTTATGTTACATTATGTACAATACACAGTGCGGTGGACTCAGTCCATATCTTATATTACATTCTGTACAATATACAGTGGGTTGGACTCAGTCCATATCTTATATTACATTCTGTACAATATACAGTGGGGTGGACTCAGTCCATAACTTATATTACAGTCTGTACAATATACAGTGTGTTGTACTCAGTCCATATCTTATATTACATTCTGGACAATACAAGATGGGTTGGACTCAGTCCATATCTTATATTTCATTCTGCACATTACAAGGTTGGGTGGAGCCAGTAAATATCTTACATTACATTCTGTATATTACAAGGTGAGGTGGACTCAGTCCATATCTTATATTACAGTCTGTACAATACAAGATGGGTTGGACTCACTCCATATCTTATATTAGATTCTGCACATTACAAGGTTGGTTCGACCCAGTCCATATCTTATATTACATTCTGTACAATATACAGTGGGTTGGACTCAGTCCATATCTTATATTACATTCTGTACAATACAAGGTGAGGTGGACTCAGTCCATATCTTATATTACATTCTGGACAATATACAGTGGGTTGGACTCAGTCCATATCTTATATTACATTCTGTATATTACAAGGTGAGATGGACTCAGTCCATATCTTATATTGCATTCTGGACAATATACAGTGGGTTGGACTCAGTCCATATCTTATATTCCATTCTGTATATTACAAGGTGGGGTGGACTCAGCCCATATCTTATATTACATTCTGTACAATACACAGTGGGGTGGACTCAGTCCATATCTTATGTCATATTCTGTACAATACACAGTGGGTTGGACTCAGTCCGTATCTTATATTACATTCTGCACATCACACAGTGGGGTGGACTCAGCCCATATCTTATATTACATTCTGGACAATACACAGTGGGTTGGACTCAGTCCATATCTTATATTACATTCTGGACAATACACAGTGGGTTGGACTCAGTCCATATCTTATATTACAGTCTGTACAATACAAGATGTGTTGTACTCACTCCATATCTTATATTACATTCTGCACATTACAAGGTTGGGTGGACCCAGTAAATATCTTATATTACATTCTGTATATTACAAGGTGAGGTGGACTCAGTCCATATCTTATATTACATTCTGGACAATACAAGGTGAGGCAGAGGTCGAGATTGAACAGGGAGGGGCGAGCTTCTAATTCAAACAGGAGAAAACAGTTGAGGGAAAAGCTGTTGACCTTTCGCTGACAGCAACTGCCAGAATTAAAGTTGCAACAATGTCCAGAGCAGGTGTGGGCGAGGCCCAGGGACAGAAGAGAAAACACACCCAGGGGGAGGGTTGGACCCTGCAGCAAACACTGAGCAGCTCAGACAGGCAGTGCGGCACCGGTTAGAGGCATTCAGAGGAAAGGCAGGGGAGAAACAAGCTGCAGACTTGGATTAGGGAGAGATTCTGTGCAACTGGGGGAGTGTGAGAGAGGGAGAGAGAGAGGGTTAGAGAGAGGGAGAGAGAGAGAGAATGAGAGGGAGAGAGAGGGAGGGAGAGAGAGAGGGATAGTGGGAGGGAGGGAGAGTGAGAGAGAGTGAGAGAGGGAGTGGGAGAGAGAGAGAGGGGGGAGAAAAAGAGAGAGTGAGAGAGGGAGTGGGAGGGAGGGAGTTCTGGCCTCTTGCTGTGCCTTTTTAATCCCTTACTTTTGTATTTTAATCAATTCCCTCTCTCTCCCCTCAGGAATCTTTTTGATGAAATGCTGCAAGGAGATGATCCAGAAAGAGACATTTTGTGAGGAGGAGGAGGAGTGGGAGAAATCCTGGGCCAAGCATCGTTCTCTCCGCTGGGGACAGACTGACTGAGACCTTCACCACAGCCTGGACCCGATGGGGAGCACGTGAGTAATGTCTGGGTTACTCTGGGGTCACTGGGTGCACACTGGAATCACTGGGATATTCAGGGGACACTGGGGGGGTCACTGGGACATTCAGGGGACACTGGGGGGGGGGGGTCACTGGGACATTGTTGTGGTAGTTCTTATTGTTGTGGTGGTGGTCTGAACATCAAGACCGCCACTCTGGCATCACTCTGGGCTGACTGGGTGCAAGCTGGGAACCCTGGCTGCACCCTGGCATCATTCCGGGTTGACTGCGGGATCACTGGGGACACTCGGTTGGCTACTTGCCGCCATCTGACCAAGATGGCGGCTGGCGCAGCCGCCATTTTTCCAAAATGTTGGCCTGTCTGTCCTCCATTTTGTCCAATGAGGAAGCCAAGCTGTCCTCCATTTTGTCCAAGGTGGTGGCGACGCGGGCCTCATTTTGTACGGCATGGGAGCCGCGTGAGCGGCGACTTTTTAAAAAATGTTGGTCGCGCTCGCCCCCATTTTGTCCGGGACGGACTCCCCGCTGGCCTCCATTCGGTCCAAGCCCGGCTGCCGTACCTGCAGCCGTGCTGCCCCTGTGCAAATACACTTCCAAATATATAAATACATCATAAATATACAGGTAATATATATATATTATAAACACAAGTCAGTAAGGGCTTGAGTGATTGGTGAGTGACTCACCAATCAAAAAACCAGTGGTGGGGATGGAATCCGTGGCGAGGATGTGGAGATTTTGGGGCCAAAGATCATGACTTCCAATTTTTAACTGGAGGAACTGGTGGCTCATCTAAAACAGAATGTGGACCTGACAACACAAAGATATTGGAAGGGTCAAGAGAGGCGGTGGTTTTGTCAGCGTCCATCTGAAAGCTGGTCCATGTCTGTGGACTGTGTCACCAAAGGGCAGCATGTAGATGAGGAAGAGGAGGGAGCCAAGGATTGAATCTTTAGAAACATCAGAGATAACGGTGATAGGGTGGGAAGAGAAGCTTCTCCTGGCTCTGATCAGATAGGTGAGTGGAATCAAGTGAGGGGACTCCCAGCAAAAGAGGCCAGTGTCCGATGAATGAGATGGTGACCGGTGGGTTGTCTGTAGGTATGGAAATGGGGAGGGTTTTAAACCCAAGGATGAGAATTTTAAATTTAATGGATATGTAACTGGGAGCCAGTGAGGGTCAGTGAGTCCGAGCAGGACCTGGTGCTTGTTGGACATGGACAAGAGTTTTGGACGAGCTCACGTTTATAGAAGGTGGGGATTGGGTGGCCGGTCAGGAGTGCATTGGAGGAATGGAGTCTGGAGGGTACAGAGGCATTGATGAGGGTTTGAATGGCAATGGGCTGAGGAAGGAATGGAGGCGGGTGAGGGAATCACCGGGCCTTTGTGATGGAGGTGAAAAAGGGTCATGAGCTCAGCTCGGTTTTACATGGGACCAATTTTACTGGAACCGTTAACCAATGTAGAATAAACGGGTAAACATCCGCTGTAAAATAGCGGAGAGAGGAATGTCAATGGGACACGTTCAGTGTCCGTCCCCTAATATCACCCACAGTCATTTCTAGGCTGCAATCCTCAACCTGCCCTTTAACTGTCCCCGTCTCAGAGACTCACAATTCATATTTTGACTGGGAAACTGCAGGAACAGAGTGAAACGGGTCTGCTTGTGTCCCTGGATTCAGTGCACACTGCGGAGACATCTGTCTAAATTATAAATGAAACACCAGGAGTGAACATGGTCAATATAATTATATAAAAGCTGTAAATGAAGCCGTTTATTATTATTGGATCAGTCCTGTATGAGAACAGATTTAAACTTTATTCCTGAGAGAGGTCTGATTAAGTAATATCGTGGACTTTGAGATGTTTGTGTTTTATTCACCACATTATTTACATCGGAGTCAAAGCTGCTGATATAATATGTTTGTTAAACTGACTGTAACTAACAGCAATGATCAGGAGTATAACCGTGTCAGTGGAGACTTATCCCCTGTATAAATCAGGGCTTGTTGGAATGGATCAGCTCAGAGTGTCTGCTGGAGCTGTGGTTTCCAGGCCAACAGAAGTCAGTGCTTCTCACAGAAATGGGATATCCAGTAATCCATCAGATAGAACTTATTTATTATCCAGTTCTTGCAGCCTTTGGAGTTCCAGGTAAGCCGTTATCTCATCTGTTAATGGTGTAAATCGGTGTTAACTCTGCTGCTGTACTTGGCAAATTGTTTTTTGTCCCTACATATTTTACACAGTCACTTGTTCTGTTCTATTGGTTGAATGATGGAATGTGTTAAGTCTCTGCTCTTTCGGTATTGAGGCGCTGCATTATATCTGTCATGAATTTGTCTATCCAACACTGGCATTGTTACTGCATTATTCTCTGTACTGAATGTATTGGGCTAAGAGTTGGTGTCAGACCATCAGGAGATGATAACAGTTTCTTGTTGTGGAACTAACCTGTCCTGGAATATGTTTTCATCAATGTGTTTTCAGTGATTGATAATGAGACAGCTCACGGTCTCAGTGTTACAAGGAGGCAGCGGAATGTCCTCCCTCCCCAATAACATGCTTCAGTTTAACTGGGATTTCAATGTATTTATTGGTGATCACTGTTATGAAATATTATTTCATTATGTGTGTATCTGACGCCGCTTCAGATGTCTGGTTACTGAACTGGGTTTGCTGCTGATTCTTTCACATCTCCTTCTCTACTTCACTGTGGATGAATTCACTGACTGTCACTGGACTTCACTGTAAAATGAAATGTTTTGATGTTTTGTTGTCTCAATTTGCACTGTCCCTGTTGGAATCAGCAGCCCTTCTATGTACCTGTAGATTATAAGTATGATGTTGGCGTTTTGATAATTGAACAGTCCCGCCATCTATCCCCATACCCTATAATTACTGGAGAAGGAATCCCAATTATTGTGAGATCTGCCTGGGAGAGGGATTCGATTCTGTTCATTCCATGATTTGTAGATGAAGTGAACAGTGCAGGTGGACAGGTGGAGAATTGGATGATCTGTAGAAACATTAAACTATTCCACAGAGGCTTCACTATTTAACAAACTAACACTGAGAATAGGATCGGTGGAACACGGGGCTGGTGAACAGAATACAGGCACAGGATGATAGGATTTAATCGGATATGAAAATGGACTTGAGAAAGAGAGTAGAGTGAGTGATAGAGAGGGCGACTGAGAGGGAAAGCGAGAGGCTGTGGTGTGAATAATTCATCAGAATGAACTGCTGAAACTTCCAGTACAATTAAATATAGAAAATGTGATTTGAAGGTGTTATTATGATGTGGTCAGATTGGGTGAGTTTTTATTGTGGGACTCGCTCCTCATGTTTATATCCCTGTCAGGTCCTCAGTCTGTTTTTGTGAATGTTCCTTGTTTTCCAACTTAACACTAAACATAATTAAAATTTACTTCAAGAATAGAATCAGAAATTTCTTGATTGTAATCAATTATTCGGAAACTGTATTTTTCAAGCTCGGATCAGTTCAATAACAACATGATTAATTTTATTAATACTTTTCATTTTAAGTTTCATTGAATTTGCAAATTAAATTTATTAAACACATTTTGTACCAAACACAGGTTCCCTGACACCAATAACTACAGAAATGAACTGTTAAATGTAATAGTTGGATTGTGTACAGTCTCTCCCTGTGAATCCCAGCCTCTGCTCACACTGCAATGAATCATCTGTCTCGTCGGTTCCTTCAGTTTGTCCGTTCTCCCAAACCATCTACTCCTGACTCCTCTCCAGCTCCGACACGTTCATGTACACTACTCTTTTCATTGACTCCCTCCAATTCTGAATCACTGTCGACTCTCTTAACCCAGAGCAACACACAAGCTGCACCTCCCCGTCTCCTCACCTTCCTGACCCTTCCCTCTCCCGTCCATCTGGAGCCCAAATCCTTCTTTAATCCACTGGGCTCCCGGTGTGTAAAACCCCAGCTCCCTTCCCCACCGGCACTGCGCCCTCACTCAGCCCTTCCAGTGGATCCGGTGCTCACTTTATTCACTTTCTGTATCCATCTCCCAATTAATTATTGATCATTGTGTTTAAAAACATCTCTCTGCCCGAAAGCGCTGCCCAGGTCAATCAATCACTTTCCACCCTTCGATGCAACAACGAAGCTGGAAATTTCACCCAGATCCTCTCAAACTGCTGCTTTGTCTCCAGGTCTGATCAGTAATTTCTCTGATTCCTTTTCTCTCTCTTACAGTTAATTTGGTGGCGATTGTGATCCTGTCCAGAGGAAAGTGCGGTCTCTCCAAATGTATCAGTCACTACCTGGTGGGAATGGCAGTGGCCGATCTCATGGTCATTATCAATGATCCGATATTGATAGAGATTAATGCGATGTATCTCCCACTGTCATTCCTGGACATTACTCCCGTGTGTAGTTTTATTATATTCTTGAGTGGTGCAGCCACGGATGTTTCTGTCTGGCTCACGGTCGCTTTCACCTTTGATCGATTTGTGGCCATTTGTTGTGAGAAGCTGAAAACTAAATATTTCACCGAGAGAACGGCGGCTGTGGTTCTGGGAACAGTGAGTGTGCTGGGCTGTTTGGTGAATGTCCACTGGAACATTTTATATGATCCTTACATTATAATTAATGATGTTCCCTGGTTTTGTGAAATTAAACCGATCTTCCGTACTTCCCCCGCATGGGCCGCATTTGACATATTTCACCGCATTTTAACCCCTTGTGTCCCGATCTGTCTGATTTTGCTGTTCAATGTTCTGACGGCCAGGCGTATTTTAGTGTCCAGTCGAGTCCGCAGGGGACTCCGGGGCCGCAGTAATGGAGAGAATCAGAGTGATCCAGAGATGGAGAACCGAAAGAAATCCATCATTTTACTCTTCAGTATATCGGGCAGTTTTATACTGTTGTGGCTGACACGGGTTGTCTTTTCCATTTATCTCCGAATTGCAGAAATTCGGACTTATTACTCCTACTCTGACCCTCGTTATATTACACATCACGCAGGGACCATGCTGCAGCTTCTCAGTTCCTGCACAAACACGTGAATTTATGTCCTGACCCAGACTAAATTCAGAGAGGAGCTGAAGAACGCGGTGAAATACCCACTCAATTTAATTGTTAAATTAGTGAAATCATAAAAAGAACAGAAGGGTTTCAAGCACCAGAACTAAATCCCATTTCATACTCCATCCCCTACACTTCCCGGGGGATGGAAAGTACATTTTATATTAGCAGCACAGAGTCCTGAAATGATCTTAAATCTGATTCTGAGATTATATTTTATTGATAATCTGACCTATTGTGGCGGGATTTGCTTTGCAGATGATCCGTGAATTGTTGCTCAAAATAGCGGCGCTAAAGAGCTCAGCTGGACTTTAATTAACTGACCGCAAGACAAAATGGGCAAAGCTGGAAATCAAAGTCACTTCTGTGGACCTGATCAGGATGTGTGTACTTCACATAAATGGTGAGAGAGAGGGAGAGAGGATGGGAGAGAGAGAGGGGAGACAGAGAGAGGGACAGAGAGAGAGAGGGGAGGGGGAGAACGGGAGAGAGAGAGAGAGTGAGAAAGAGGGAGTGGGGGAGCGAGAAAGAGCGAGAGAAAGGGCGAGGCAATTAGAGTGAGACAGAGACAGAGAGAGGGAGACAGAGAGAATGAGATAGGGAGAGGCAGAGACAAAGAGAGAGTTGGAGAGAGACAGGGAAGAGAGAGACAGAGAAAGAGAGACATAGGGGAAGAGAGAGGGAGAGAGAGTGGGAGAGAGAGAGAGAGAGAAAGAAGGAGAGGCAGAGAGACAGAGAGGGCGATATAGAGAGAGGGAAGCGAGGGAAAGAGAGAGACAGAGAGAGAGAGACAGAGAGAGTGGCACAGAGAGAGGCCGAGAGAGAGAGAGAGACCAGGAGAAAGACACAGAGAGAGGGAGAGACAGAGAGGGCAGAGAGAGGGAGAGAAAGAGACAGAAAGAGAGGCAGAGGGAGAGAGACGAGAGACAGAGAGAGGGACAGACAGAGAGAGAACCTTAGGACAAAATAAATGTACCACTGAGAAAACTGCAGAAATAAAGAGGGGCAGAGACAGATTTACTCAGAGACGGAGAGAAATAAAGAGTAAGTTATTAAGACAAGAGAGAACAATAAAGAGAGAAAGAAATCATATCGATATATATATTTCTGTATATATATATACACACACATAATGAGAGAGAGACACTGCCAAATAATTACGAAGTGAGAGAAGAGGAGAGGTAAACAGACAGATGAAATCAATTCAAAATAACAAGAGACTGAGAGAGAGTCAGAGCAGGAGAGTGTCAGACATAAAACGACAAAGAGAAAGAGAAAAAGAGATACAGAAAGCAGGGAGAAAATAGAAAAGTGGAGAGAGGAGGAGAAATACAAATATTAAAACAGAGACTGAGAAAGATGGAATGAAATACAGAAACAGGTTCAAAGAAGAGTTCGAGAAGTCAAATAGAAACAGAGAGAAAGAAGTAGGCAGAAGTAGAGCTGGAGAGAGTGAGAAGCAAACAGAATGAAATAAAGACAGATGGAAAGGGAAGGAGGAAGAGACAGATAGAGAGAAGAAAAAGGGAAAAGTCGATCCACAGAGAGAAACAAAGATAGAGGTGATGCCGGGAGGCTGCACAATAAAGTCACTCAGCCTTGTGTACCTGACCCTGACCATTACTTACTGCAGGAGTTTCCCAGCTGCTCTGTGTAGTAAACATTCATCTGATAAACGAAAGCCTGAGACTAAATCCGCTTCAGCATGTCTGAAGGAAAAGAACGATTAAAAGGAGGAAGGGCTGTTAGAAGGATTGTTAATGACACGTTGTGAAAGATCACACAGCAGAGGATAGATCACCAGAGCAATAATAACGATTCCAGGAGGGCTAGAGGTGGTTTGAACTCCTGCTGGCTTGACTTGGCTACGTTGTGGACACTGAGAGAAAACAAGTGAATTGTCAATCAATCATGGGTTGTATTTGTAGGAAACTATTTTTGATAAGCTAACGCACCAGAGGTGTGGTTCTATGTTACAAAGAAGCTGGGCAGAAGGTGAGTGGGGAGAGACGCAGATCCACCAATGCCGCTCAAAACTCATCTTTCGCTTCCTGTCAGCACCACCTCACCTGGAATCTTCCTGACTGCTCGCTACCTCCCAGCTTGATGCCTCGATGCTGGTTTACAGATTGCCTGTGAAGCAGATGACCTGGATGCCAGAGTGAGACAGGCTACACGACAACGGTATCCATCAAAACGCCTGGAATCTTCCAGGCAAGCTTGAGTCAACCATAAGGATATAACTTTCGTTATCAGCTTAGTCGAAGATCGACATTGGATTTCCAAACGGTTATGCATTTTGGGAATTCAGACTATGTTGTTTTATTGGTGTTAAAGCAATTCTGAATCGGGTATAATCCCCAGATGTTGATTAAATTCTAATGTAAATTTTTCTAGTGTATTAAGAATAATAAATGATTGTTTTGTTCATAAATCCATGGTTTGTGCCTGAAGTTTGTTTATGAGAAAGAGCCCATTATTTAAACATAGATTTTAACCTTTTGGAGATAAAAAGGCACTGCCCCAAATTAAAGTGTAAAATCACTTTGCACCTTTTTGCTCCTCCATCTGTACCATGTGTAACATTCCCAGTGAGCTGCTGTATTCTTTAATAAATCACAATGTACTCTTACCCCTTCTGCTATCTTGCTAAACTGGACAGGGTCCTGCAGCACTCTCCTGTTCTGTTACTGTTACAAATAATGTTATTGTTTCAGATTAAAGAAAAATATGAATAAAGGAGAAATGAACCAAATCCTGGATCAGAACAGCATTCAGATTGAGTCCAATTTTACTCTGATTTATTTAATAGAAGATAGAATTACAAACTCTACACAAAATGGCTCATTTGACCTTTCCTCCGAATGTTTCGTCATTCCTTCTCCATAAGCATTACATCTAAATAACCAAATGTTAATCCATTTTTTTGGAGAAGTTCACAATTTGGTCCTTGATTTCCTCACTGCTCCGTTGTCTTTGTGTTAAAGACCAGCTAGTGCCAGTCTCACTCCGTTTGTATCTTTAACTATAGTTCAACAGTGATTTAACAGGAACAGCAAATGAACCCTCTCCGTGTCTCACAACACAGCTGGCTTCATCTTGCCCCTCAGTAAGATGGTTGCCTTATTGGTGGCCATTCGGTTTCAGGATCAAAGCGTCCAATTTGTTCAATATGACCATCTTGTCCCCCAGTAATTTGGCTGCCTTGCCCCTCAGTTAAATGGCCGCCTTGCCCCTCAGTAAGACGACTGCCTTACTGGTGACCATTTTGTTTTAGGTTCATGACATTGAAGTTGTTGTTCATCGATTTAAGTTTTCATGGTAACTATGGCACAAGAGGAGACCTTTCGGCCCACTGTGCCTGTGCCAGCTCTTTGAAAGGGCTGTCGAATTAGTCTCATTTCCCCCTTTGCTCTTTCCCCACATCCTTTATGGAGGCTTTGAAATAGTAGTTGTATTATGCAAATACATATATATGTACATGTGCAAATTGATGTTGTAGTAGTTGCTGTAAGATATAAATACAAGTTGTTGTCGATTAAGATTGTCTCTCAATCTTTTACCACTTAGATTCTTCTCCTTTATAAACTGGACTTTGTTTCAGTGTTAATGAATGTTGCTGAGAGATTGTCCCTGTAACTGATGAGGGATCTTGCTGTGTGTTAGGTTTTTTAAATAACTTTTTGCTTTGGCTCTTTTGAATGTCATGAATTTGTTTGAACTCTTTGGCTGATTGGAAAAATCCACAAACTGTAATTTGACCACAAACTGCAGGCTTTCTCTCCACAGGGCACTGACCGAGGTCTTTAACACAGACTGCACCCAATGAGACTCACGTGAGTTTTGTCTGGGTCAATGTGGGATCAATGTGAGCACTGTGGGGTCACAGGTTGTTGTGGGATCACTGGGATACTGCAGGTTCACTGGGATATTTTGGGATCACTGGGACACTGTGGGATAAGTGGGACACTGTGGAATCATTGGATTAATGTGGGAGCACTGGGACACTGGCGACCACTTTATTTAAGATGACCGCCTTAATGGCCACCATTTTGTTTCAGCTTTATGGCGTTACAGGAGGAATTTCATTACCCATTCTATGTAATATGTAATATACATACACATAGAACACGTTATTGTATATGCACACGTTGTTGTACATAAAGAAAGTCTCTGAAAAGTTTGCACAGATGCAGTTTGGATACTGGTACCTCTGGGTACACCGCGGAATCACTGGGTGCACGGTGGGGACACTGGGGGCACTGTGGGATCACTGTGATCACTTTGAGAGAACTGGGACACTTTGGGATCACTGAGACATTTTGGATCACTGCGACAATATCACTGGGTGCATTGTAGGATCACTGGGTCACACTGCGATCACTGTGGGATCACTGGTTGCACTGTGGATCATTGGGACACTGTGCATGACTGAGGCAATATCACGAATGCACTGTGGTATCAATGGGTCACTCTGCAATCACTGTGGGACCACTGGGTGCACTTTAGATCACTGGGACACTGTGGATCAATGGGGCACTATCACTGGGTGCACTGTGGGATCACTTGGTCACTGTGGGAACACTGTGGGATATTTAATTACCCAGATGGGCCGAATGGCCTGTTTCTGTGACGTGCTGAATTCTATGTAATATTTATATAAAGATATACTGTATTGTATTTTACATAAAAGAAGCAGCTGTTGTAAAACAGAAAGAGTAGTCGGGCCGAATGGACACTGTGCTGTGCTGTACTGTACATTCGATGTTAAATATATATACATATAATATTTGATTATATATTGTA
Source organism: Heptranchias perlo (assembly GCF_035084215.1). Taxonomy (NCBI): domain Eukaryota; kingdom Metazoa; phylum Chordata; class Chondrichthyes; order Hexanchiformes; family Hexanchidae; genus Heptranchias; species Heptranchias perlo. The sequence continues at coordinate 2,329,123 of NW_027139516.1, read as the reverse complement.
TCATATTTTATACTCCAGAAGTTGTTGTCAAATAAGAAATTCAGGGCAACTTCTTTACCCAGATGGGCTGAATGGCCTGTTTCTCTGTCGTGCTGTATTCTATGCAAAATGTATATAAAGATATATTCGGGGTTAAATTCGATTACCCCCGAATCCGGGCGCGGGGGTCGATTAACCCCCACGTGATTAACCTGCACCCGGTCGTTGAGATGCAGACAGCCCGTGAGATTGGTGCTGTCTGGTGATTTCCCTGATTCCTGCGAGCAGTCAGGCCTGGCTGAGCTGTTCAGCGGCTTCTCACCAGCAGGGGTCCCCGATATTGCGTGAGTGGTCAGCACCTCTTCAAGGCAGGCTGCACCTCTTAAAGGCAGCCTGCACCTCACAAAGTCAAACATTTGATTCAGATACAAACCTCCGGGGTCATTTCTTCTTGTACAGTTTTGATTTTCAGCTTCTTTTGAATTAAACAGATCATTGCTTAAAATGACTGGATCCCAGTCACTGTTTTGAAGGCATTTATCAGCCTGTCCTTTTCAAACTGATGAGTCTGTTTGGAATCTCTGAGAATGTTAATCAAGTCGACAATTTCTATAGTTTGTGAGAAAAAGACAACACAGAACCAGGATGTTCGAAAGTTCGGTCACAGTTTCGTATAGTATTTGTGAATTATTTATTATTTTATTTTCCAATAAGGATCTGGTTGAGCTTTACAGTAAAACTGTAGTCTTACTGCTACTGATCTGTTTGTTCTCTTACTGTTTCACCAAATTGTTTTGCAGTTAAAGTCTAAAACAATGTCTGATGTAGTGTGAATCTGTCACCCTCTGAAGAGCAGGCACTATTAGGCACTGGATAGAACGAGTAGGCTGAGATAATCTGAAGGGGTTACACTGTTCATTACCTGGAGCGCTTCAAATGTTACATTGATATCAGGACAAGCGGAAACACTGAGACATTGGGAGTGAAGCCTCACCTAACAGAGGAGCTGCTTTTTCAAGCTGAGAAATACAGCTGGTTTTAAATCAGCAAAATTTCATTAAAGTCGGCAAAAAGGCAAATATCTCTGAACTGTCGCCACTATCTGAAACACACGGACATTTTACTGATCGGGGAATAATGATCTTGTTGAAAAAATACAAATTACAAATCAATACTCATCTTTTTATAAATAACGACCTGATATAAATCATTCTCCAACCAAACAAAAGCACCAAACATTCCCTGGACATTGAGAGATTACGTGAGTGGGCAAAACTGTAGCAAATGGAGTTCAATGTGGGGAAATGTGAGGTCATCCACTTCGGATCTAAGAAAGATAGATCAGAGAGTTTTCTAAATGGTGAGGAGCTCGGAACTGTGGAGGAGCAGAGAGAATTAGGGGTCCAAGTACAGAAATCATTAAAAGCTAGTGGACAGTTACAAAAATAATTCAAAAGGCTAATAGAATGTCCGCCTTTATTTCAAGAGGGCTGGAATATAAAGGGGTGGAAGTTATGTTCCAGCTGTACAGAGCTCTGGTTAGAGCCCATCTGGAGGACTGCATTCAGTTCTGGGCACTGCACCTCAGGAAGGATATATTGCCCTTGGAAGGGCTGCAGCGCAGATTCACCAGAATGATATCGGGGTTAAAAGGGTTAAATTATGAGGACAGGTTGAATGGACAAGGCTTGTATTCCCCTGAATATAGAAGATTAAGGCGTGATTGAATTGAGGTGTTTAAGATGATGAAAGGAGTTGATAGTGTAGATAGAGAGAAATTACTTCCTCTGTTGGGGGAGTCTGGGACAAAGGGGCATAACCTTAAAATTAGAGCCAGGCCGTCCAGGGGTGATGTCAGGAAGCATTTCTTCACACAATGGGTCGTGGAAATCTGGAACTCTCTCCCACAAAAGTCTGTTGAGGCTGGGGGTCGATCCGAAATTTCAAAACGGAGATTGATAGACTTTTGTTAGGCAAGGGTATTAAGGATTCTGGAACCAAGGCGGGTAGATGGAGTTAAGATACAAATCAGCCATGATCTAATTGAATGGCGGAACAGGTTGAGGAGCTGAAATGTCTACTCCTGTGCCTATGTAACAGGCTCGTGTGGCTGAATGGACTCCTCTTGTTCGTATGTAACATGCGCGAGGGGCTGAATGGCATCCAGATCCTGTATAACAGTCTCGAAGGGATGAATGGCCTCCTCCTGTTCCAGTGCAACAAGCTCGAGGGGCTTAATGACCGAGTCCTATTCCAGTGTAATCGGCTCGAGGTGCTGAATGGCCTTCAGTTCCCGTATAACACGCTCGAGGGGCTGTATGGCCTGCTGCTGTTCCTATGTAACAGGCTTGCGGGGCTGATTGGCCACCAGATCTGGTGTAAGGGGCTCGAGGGGCTGAATGGCCTCCTCCTGTTGCTATCTGACAGGCTTGAAGGGTTGATTGGCGTCTAGTTCCTGTATAACAGGGTCGAAGGGCTGAATGGCCTTCAGTTCCCAGATAACAGGCTCGAGGGGCTCAATGGCCTCCTCCTTTTGCTATTTAACAGGCTTGAGGGGTTGATTGGCCTCAAGTTCCTGTATAACAGGCTCGAAGGGCTGAATGGCCTCCTCCTGATTCTATGTAACAGGCTTGAGGAGATGATCGGCCTCCAGTAACGATGTAACGGGCTTGAGGGGCTGAATGGCCTCATCCTTTTCCTGTGTAACAGCCTTCAGAGGCTGAATGGCCTTCAGTTCCCATATAAGAGGCTTGAGGAGCTCAATAGCCTCCTTCTGTTCCTGTCGATCAGCCGTGAAGGACTTGCCGTCATTTTGTCCAAGATGGCCACCGTACTTACAGCCATTTTGTCTAAAAATTAGAGCCGGACCTTTCAGGAGCGAGATTAGAAAACATTTCTACACACAAAGGGTGGTGCAAGTTTGGAACTCTCTTCCGCAAACGGCAATTGATACGAGCTCAATTGCTAAATTTAGATCTGAGATAGTTAGCTTTTTGGCAATCAAAGGTATTAAGGGATATGGGCCAAAGGCGGGTATGTGGAGTTAGATCACAGATCAGCCATGATCTAATCAAATGGCGGAGCAGGAACGAGGGGCTGAATGGCCTACTCCTGTTCCTATCTTCCTATGATATTACTTGTATGGAATTCCTACAGGCATTTGATAAGGTTCCACACAAGAGACTGTTGGAAAAAATGAAAGCGCATGGAACATGAGGCAATGTATTGACATGGGTAGAGAATTGTTTCGGAGATAGGAGGCAGAGAGTAGGCATAATGGGTACATACTCCAATTGGCAGCATGGGACTAGTGGTGTCCCCCAGGGATCTGTAACTGGGGTCTCAGCTTGTCACCATATTTATCAATGACTTAGATGAAGGAACAGAGAGTGGTATATCCAAGTTTGCTGATGACATTAAGTTAGGTTGCACAGTAAGTAGTGTGGATGCGATTGGAAAGTTGCAAAGGGACATTGATAGATTAAGTGAGTGGGCAAAACTATGGCAGATGGAGTTCAATGTTGGGTAATTCACGTTGGACCTGTGGTCAGGGTATTTTCCAAATGGTAAGAAGCTCGGAACTGTGGAGACGCAGAGAGAATTAACGGTTCATTTACGTAAATCAGTAAAAGCTAACGGACGAGTCCAAAAATAATTTAAAAGGCTAACGGAATGTCAGCCTTTATCTCAGGTGGCTGGAATATGAAGAAGTGGAGGTTATGTTCCAGTTATATAAAGCTCTGGTTAGACTGCGTCTGGAGTAACTGCGTTCAGTTTTGGACACTGCACCTCAGGATTGGCCTTGGAGGGGGTGCAGAGCAGATTCACCAGAATGTTACCGGGGCTAAAAAGGTTAAATTATGAGGACTGGCTGCAGAGACTGGGCTCGTATTCCACCGAGGATAGAAGATTGAGGGGCGGTCTGAGCGAGGTGTTTAACATGTTTAAATGATTCGATAGAATAGAGAGAGAGAATCAATTTCCTCTGGGGAATCAAGAACGAGGGGGACATAACTTTAAAATTAGAACCGTGCCATTCAGGTTCGAAATCAGGAAGCACTTCTTTACACAAAGGGCAGGAGAAGTCTGAAACTCTGTCCCCCAAAAGATTGTGGATGTTGGGGGTTAACTGAAGCTTTCAAGACTGAGATAGATAGATTTTTGTTGTGTGAGGGTATCGAGGGATAGGGAGCAAAGGCGGAGAAATGGATTTGAGGTACAGATCATCTGTGATCAAATTGAAGGGCGGAACAGGTTCAAGGGGCTAAATGGCCCCCTCCTGTTCCCAGTGGAAATGTTGAGAATATGTTTTGTTGAGGCTGTGACGTCTGGGTCAACCCCTGTCCAAACAAGGCAGGTCACATTTGGGAGTTTAATAACTTTGAAATGAACATTTTTCTTTTGTGACTTGTGCAACTTCGATCAATTGAATAGTTATGAAAGAGAATCAATGCAGTCATTCTAACTTCTGGCTGATAAATCTAGCAGAGGTTTTCGTAGTCTCGTGGTTATCGTATTCACCTCATACACGAAAAATCCCCGGTTCGATCCCAGGTGGGGCCATTATGTTGGGGCAGAATTTTTTCTTTCTCTGTGCAATAGCCGGTCCTGTTAAATTGAACACAAATTCGTGGTCTCACGAGCACTGAACATTTTCAACCGAGCCCTTAAAAATACAGTGTGTAAAATGAGAAGGGATAAAAAGTTCATCGCACAAAATAAATTATTAAACTTTTTCAACTTCCCTCAGTAGCCTTTCATTCTGCAAAATAACGTTATCGTTTAATTAATGGTAATTAAAACAATAATTGTTTTTTTTCTTCCCGCAGAGTATGAAGAATCCATGCAATTAATAAAACAAGTGTTCAAAAGTTGCTATTCTGACCGGGAATCGAACCAGCGCCTCGGCAATGAGAGCGCCGAATCCAAACCACTGGATCACCAGAGAGCTCAGTTTCCATCCTTATCAGATGTAACATGGATTGCCCTTTCTCTGTGATTCAGCTTTTAATCCTTTTTAGCTCCTGATTGCGGATATTCCCGTGATTAAACAGGAATAAAGTACAACTGGCTCAGGAAAACCCGGGGAGGTGGCATCCCGCTCACCGAGCCTTTACAGCAACATTTATCTTACCAAGCACTGGAGTGAGTGAAACTTTCTCCGGGGAGGGTCTCAGCGTGGAAAGTGTGGCCAGTGAAGAAAGCATTTGGTCGTAAGGATTGCCGAGTTGTTTGAAGCGCTGCGTTCAGGTCGCTTTCTCCTCGCGAGGCGTGGGTTCGAGTCCCATTTCTAACATTGGCTATTTTGACTCCTGTTTTATTTTTACCTTGAGCTGCAGTTGATTTTTCGTCACAGTTGATTTGCTCTCCCGCAATAACCATCCCGGTCTCCATCCACGGCACGTTTTGACGCCCACCGGCTCATCCCTAAACCGAGCTGTAAACGAAAATATGCTGGAAACACAAGGCGGGCATTCAACAACTGTGGAGCTGGCCACAGTCACAGAATCAGAATGGCAACTTCCTGAGCGGGGGAGGCCGGTTCATGTGGAAAACGATCCGGACGAGAATGATCTGATTCATAAGGTTAGGGGAGGGAAATTAGGGAGCTCCTTCGGAACGTTAATGACTTGAAAATGAAGTCTTTTTCCCGTGTAACTTGTGTGGTTTTGATGAATGAAATGTTTGTAAAAAGGCATCCGTGGAAAAAGATTTAGAGCTTTTTAGGACTCGAGGGGAAATGAGGAGATTTCTTTTCACACAGGGGGTTGTTACTATCTGGTAGCCACACCCTGAACGGGTGGTGGAAGCAGCTTTCATAGGAACTTTCAAAAGGCAATTGGACAGGTACTTGAAGAGGACTGATTTGCAAGGTTACGGGGAAAAGGCTGGGTTTTTTGGATGAAACTGGACAGCTCTTTCAAAGAGCAGACATGGCGGCACGGCCGAATGGCCTCCTTCTGTGATGTGATATTCTATGATTCAATTCCATTATTTTAGTGTGGGACAGGAGAGATGTTGTTTAAAGAGAAGTAAAACTGTCCCAATCAGAACAGAGAGAGGTGACTGGTCAGTTCCCCTCTGTCTAGTATAAGTCACCAGCGGATTTTTGTGGGGTAGTGGTTATCAGTTCGCTTTGCACGCGAACGACCCTGCTTTCGATTCTGGGCGGACAATTTATGTTGCAATTGCTGTTTACATTCTATATTAATGAATTAGATGAGGGGACCGAGTGTAATGTATCCAAGTTTGCTGATGATACAAAGGTAGGTGGGAAAGTAAGCCGTGAGGAGGACGCAAAGGGAGGTGGACAGGTTAAGTGATTGGGTAAGAAGGTGGCAGTTGGAGTAGAAGGTGGGAAAATGTGAAATTGTCCACTTTGGTAGGAAGAATAGAAAAGCAGAATATTTTTTAAAAGGTGAGAGTCCAATAAATGTTGGTATTCAGAAGGAGTTGGGTGCACTTGTAAACAAATCACAGAATGTTTACAAGGTACAGCAAGCAATTAGGAAGAAAAATGGTATGATTGCCTTTTTGCAAGGAGGTTTGAGTATAAGAGTAAGGAAGTCTTGCTGCAATTAAATAGAGCTTTGGTGAGAACACACCTGGAGTACTTCGATGTAGTCTACATAGATTTTAGCAAGGTTTTTGACAAGGTCCCAATTGGCAGACTGGTAAAAAAAGATGTGATTGCACTAGAGAGGGTACAGAGGAGATTTACGAGGAGGTTGCCAGGGCTGGAGATTTTTGGCTGTGAGGAAAGATTGGAGAGGCTGGGGTTGTTTTCTTTGGAACAGAGGAATCTGAGGAGTGATTTAATTGAGGTGTACAAAATTATGAAGGGCCGAGATAGAGTGGATGGGAAGGACCTATTTACCATAGCAGGGAGGTCAATAACCAGGGGGCATAGATTTAAAGTGATTGGTGGAAGGATTAGAGGGGAGCTGAGGAGAAATGTTTTCACCCAGAGGGTGGTGGGGGTCTGGAACTCACTGCCTGAAAGGGTGGGAGAGACATAATCCCTCGTTACATTTAAAAAATACTTGCATTTGCACCTGAAGTGGTGCAACCTGCAAGGCGACGGACCGATTGCTGGAAAGTGGGATTCGGCTGGTTGGTTCATTTTCGGCCGACGCGCACGCGATGGGCCGAATGGCCTCCTTGTGTGCCGTCAATTTGGGATGATTCTGCAAAAGTGGCAAGTGTTTTTTTGTAACAGCAAATTCCCTGACCGGGAATCGAACCCAAGCCGCGGCGGTGAGAACGGCGAATCCGAACCACTGGACCATCAGGGAAGGCATGAAAAGTTTCTCAATATATCTGGGAGTGTTTGTATTAGGTTCAAATAATATTTATGGTTTCGTGACTCTGTTAGTTGCAAATGTATTTACATGAATCTGTATTATTTATTTATTTATTGAGGTGTATATATTGTAAATCTACTTCTGGCGCTGATAAGAGTCCATATAATTCCGCAATTAATGTTTCATTTGCGTTTTCACAATAACAGGTCTGTCTCACTGGTTCCCCAGTGTCAGGGAGGGAAGTGTCTGATGCCCTCTTTTATTTAATGTTACAAACGGAAGACAAACGCTCGTATTCGTTCAAAATCAACCTGAAGGTGGACACACACACAGAGATAAACACAGCCAATGATATGGTCGTCATGTTGGGATTGCTGCACATGCATACCCAGGGGCGAGTTTACTGCAATGATAGACAAGAGCGGCTGAGTTTTTCAGTCCCGGTTAACTAAGTCGATGGAGTGTGCGACTCCAAATCTCAGGGGCGTGGGCTTCAGCCTCATGTTGGGCGTATTCTGATTTAACCTTTTTATGTTGCTTTCAGGGGTGAACCCAAGCTCTGACTCCCCCCGACCTCCCGTGCAGTGTCACCGCGCACATTGTGGCCGCGCCCGGGCTGATTTCTCTCTCTCTCACCCGGGACCGCTGAGTCTGCTGTACCCTGATCACCAACTCACCCAGTTTGTGAATTTAAACCGGAACAGGTGTCTCGCAAAGGGCAAGAGAAGTTGGGAAGGCTGCAACCTCTGACAAAATCTCATTCCCATTAAAGATTTGTGTATCTGAATCCCGAACACTTTCTGCAACTTTTAAAAGTTTTGACATTCACTGTACAGGACGCGGCACCTGGAGACTCGTCTCTGACACTCACAGTGATGCGTTGGGCTGTTTTCAGTCGTAAAACAGCTATTGTCATATTATGAATATTGTCTTAGACTCCCTCCCCAGCGGACAGGGTTTGTCTATCTCCCTTTCAAAATCATAAAATTCCTTCTATATTCCAGGGAATACAAGTATGTAACCGCTCCTCATAATTTAACCCTTCGTGCCCTGCTAACATTCTGGTAAATCTGGGCTGCGCTCCTTCCAAGGCCAATATCCCCTTTTGGAGTAAAAGGGAATAAAATTTAAAATGAGCGTCACTGAGGATCAGTTTTCTATCACTCAAAGTTATCTGCTCAATGAAGTAAAAGATGCAGCTTACAAAGAACAAGGGAGCAGCCACTGTCTCCTTTTTTGGCAGGAAAAGAAAATTAACCTGGATGTTCATGGAGACCAAGTTCCAACATAATGTTTCTGCCCGGGATCGAACCGGGGACCTTTCGCGTGTAAAGCAAATGTGATAACCGCTACACTACAGAAACAGATGGCATGCTGCTTAACGCAATGGGCAACTGAATGGTGTCCTCTCTCTGCTCGTACTTGGAATGTGTTCTTTCAAGTCCAGCAAGAGATTCGGACAGTGGCTGCTCCCCCTTTTCTTTAAAAACTCTCAGGGTAGTGGCTTTGAGCCCCACGTTGGGCGAGTACCGTTTAAACTTTTCTGCTGCTTCCACCGGTGAGCCCCAGCTCTGACACTTCCCCCACCCCCACCTCCGTCTCACCGCGCACGATGGGGCCGCGCCCGGGCTGAATATCTCCAATTAGGTTTCCGCCCCAGTCGCAGCATGAAATGGTCCATATCAAAGTCACAAATGATACTCCATGTGACTCCCACCATGATAAACTATCCCTCCTCATCCTTCTCAAATACAATATCTCACCGTGCTGTTATGCTGTTAGACGAGTTTCCTCTCTCTGCTCCTATTTGCAATGTGTTGCTTTTCCGATTGATAACACTTAGTATCATTGTATTATGTTAGTCCACAAGATGAGACCATTCGGCCCATCGTGCCTGTGCCGTGTCAAACACACGTATTCGTTCAAAATGCGTTCAGAGATGGATTGAGTGCTTTGTTATCAGAAAATTGCCTGAACCCCCACAGTCCACAGCTTTCCTCCTCGCTATCAACCACACGGCCTATTTTTGTGTCACCCGCAGATTTCTTAATCATGTCCCCTAAGTTTCGGTCCAAATCGTTAATGTGGAGCACAAAAAGCAAAGGACCAAGTACCGAGCCCTGCGGCACCCCACTGGAAACAGCCTTCCAGCCACAAAAACACCCGTCGACCATGACACTTTCCTTCCTGCCACTGAGCTAATTTTGGATCCAATAAGCCACATTCCCTTGGATCCCATGGTCCTTTCCTTTTTTGACCAATCTGCCATGTGGGAACTTTTCAAAAGCCTTGCTAAAATCCATGTAGACGACATCAATTGCGCTACCCTCATCCATCCTTCTTATCACCTCCTCGAAAAATTCAATCAGGTTCGTCAGACACAACTTCCCCTTAACAAATCCATGCTGACTGTTCTTGATTCGTCCGTGCCTTTCGAAGTGACAGTTCATCCTGTCCCTCAGAATTGATTCCAATAATCTGAAATGGAGTCTTTCTCCTGCTTGCTGCAATAACAGATAAGGTGGTGAAAAGCACGAAAACCCGCCTAGCTCAGTCGGTAGAGCATGAGACTCTTAATCTCAGGGTCGTGGTTTCGAGCCCCACGATGGGCGAGTATCATTTTAAACTTTTATGTTGCGTTCACTGGCCAACGGTGCAGAATTGATGCAGAATGAAATGTTAAACTTGTAGTCAGGATGGCCGAGCGGTCAAAGGCGCTGCGTTCAGGTCGCAGTCTCTTCTGGAGGCGTGGGTTCGAATCCCACTTCCGACAATGCTTATTTTTACGAAGACGTGAAAATATTTTATTTGTGGATTGTGCTGCAGCTGATTTTTCGACCAAGTTGATTTACTCCTCCCACAAAAGCAACTGGCTTTGTGATGGAAATGTGACTTGAGAAGTTTCAAACGGTGAAATGTTTGACATATTAATGATCTGGACAAAGAAATAGAACAGCAGTGGGAAACATTTAAAACAGTGATCAATAGAGTCCAGGAGAAATATATCCCACTAAAAAGCAAGAAAAAACCAGCCAGAAATGACACACCAGAGATGAATAAAGAAACAAGGGCAAAATTGAAACTGAAGAAAAAGGCCCAAACTAGACAATAAAGGAGAGAGGGGAATGTGAAAAGACTGGGAAAGAAGTCTAAAGAACTATTAGAAAGGCAAAAAGGAATATCAAAAAAAGCAAAGTATTCGAGACACATCAACAGCCAAAAAAAGTTTAGGATAGGAATAGGGTCACTAAGGGATACACACGACAAACTCACAGGCAATGACAGCGAAATGGCAGAAATATTAAATAATCACTTTGCTTCAGTATTTACCAGGGAGACTGCTATTTTGGGCGTGACAGTAGAAGAAGAGATCAAAAAGATATGTAAAGACATATAAGATCCAAAGGGGGGAGATAATTGATAAAATAATCAATCTTAGAGAGGAAATTTCCTGTTAGGTGCCTAACCAGAGTTTCAAACCGCTCAGCCACGCTAATTTCCATATTACTGTTCAGGAGCTTATTTCACAGGGACACGATTACTGCACTCCATTTAGGGAGGCTCAGTGAAAGGCGGAAATTGATCTATTAATAGAATCATAGAATAACATAGCGCCATTCGGCCCATCGTGCCAGTGCCAGCTCTCTGAAAGAGCTGTCCAGTTCGTCCCACTCGCCTGCTGTTTCCCCATAACACTGACAATGTTTCCATCCAAGCGTTCATCCAATTCCCTTTTGAAAACTGTGAGTTAAGAAAAACAATATTGAAAGGGGTGCTGGGGTCTCTGCAGCGTCGATGCAGAGTGTGTGATGATTGAAGTTATCAAGATGGTTGCTTTACACATGGTATGTTGTGCAATCATCCTGAAATATCTTCAATATCCAATCCAAATTGAATCGCAAACCTGACGGACCAACACTGGAAAACAAGTCATGAGTGAACGCAAATCATCTGGGACCCGTTTTCAGCCTCACGGCACTTAAAAAAAGTGAAATAACTTTGCATTGAAAAGATTTGGAACTTGCATCTGTGCCTTTATCTGTTCCATTTCTTAAAGTTGCTGGCGTCTGATGCTGGACACGCCTCTGCTCCCTCGATTAAACAAAAAAGGAGGTGTTTGACGTTGACTGCACCTGTTGGTTATGAGCTCATCCTTCACATTGAGTGGGTTCGCGTCCTTTAAACGGCGTCAAATTTAGCCCAGCGGTGAACTGCGCAGCAAACAAGTTCATCACCGTCTCACCGCGGGCACTAACTGACACGTTTATCATTATTTCTTTCAGACCGAAATAAATAGGAACCGTGATTTTAAATTTGCACGAAGTGATTTTTAGGAAGTCGCCTTTAAATGTTTCAAAGGCGACTGCGAATTTATGATCGTCTGGCCATTTCACCAGCCGTGTTGAAAACAAAACATGTCTCTAACTTTCGCGTCTTTTTTCGAAAGGCAAAAAACATATTTCCCGTGACCTCTGAAGGATGGACAAGTACATTTCAGAAAGCTGAATCAAGTTCACCAGCCTTTTAATCCGGAGTCAGACCTTTGCGCCACGCACTCTGAAGACAGGCTCCTGGATGTTATTATATTTTTTGAATGTTTCTCAAACACCGTTTCATATATTGGTTGAATGGATGAGGCTTATCAAATTTCCGCCAGAACCCACCGGTAATGAGACAGCATTGGAAGCAGCCTTCACCCCCAATATCACGCTGGCATTCATCGCCTGCTCCCAACGGACTCCATTAACAGGGCTTGGAGATATGGACTTTGTTCACATTTAATTAGAAATGTGAATCGTTAAATATTTAATCATTTTTAATGGGGACAACGTTTCAAAATATTTCCGCCCGGTTTCGAACCGGGGACTTTTCGCGTGTTAGGCGAACGTGATAACCACTACACTACGGAAACCTGACACCTCCAACTCCGTGTTAGGGATATAACCCCTCAGCCAAACTAATTTCCGTATTTCTGTCCAGGAGCTCATTTCACAGGGATACATTCACTGCGCTGTATTTCGGAAGGCTGCAGAGAAGGATCGGTGACGATGGTCAGGCAGGGAATCCCAGAGCATCGCGCCCACACAAACATTTCACTGTTTTGTTTTCATGTGCCTGATATCCGACCGCAGTGTAAATTATGGCGAATCAGGCATGCTCAGATGACATTGTTCACAGAGTGTTTTCTTGCAGCCAAATCACACATTAGAAAACATGAAATGAGATGAAGAGATCGGAGCCATTTAAAGTGCTCCCAGTTACTGCTGATCAGGAATTGAAACATGGCACCGGCTTCAGGTCGATCAGAATGAGGCAATGAATCCAAAAGTGGGACGAAAAAGGTGCAATTTTCGTCCCTGGGTGGGCTCGAACCACCAACTTTTCGGTTAACAGCCGAACGCGCTAACCGATTGCGCCACAGAGACCGTCTGGTCCTTTTTCTTGCAAGATACACTAAAGTAGCGTGTCACCGAGCCAAAGTTACATGTTGCAGCCACAGAAATGCAATTGTCCACTATCAGTGTTACTTTTCCAGAAATAAAGGATGGGACATTGTTTGTGGAAACATGGGAACGGTCTGGTCTCGCTCACAGCATCGACATCACCGACAACCAGCTCTCCTGCAACCGGCGCGCCCACCGGTGCTTTGTCTGTTCGTTCGTTGCACTGTGGGAGATCCTTCGCCACACTGACTGCAGCGGTTTAAAAAGCCGGCTCACCACCACCTTCTCAAGGGCTTTTTGGGATGGGCAATAAATGCCGGCCTCGCCAGCGACGCCCACATCCCATGAACGAATAAAAAAATATATTCTGAGCGTCCTGATGCTGATGTCAGGTTTTGATCCCTGATCTGCAGTAACTGGGAGCTGAAATATTAATTGTACCGAATGCAAACACTCCCGGAGATATTTAACACTCTTACATGCCTTCCCTTCTGGCCTCGTGGTTCGGCTTCGGTGTTTTCATCACGGCGGCCTGGGTTGGGAATATGCTGTTACAAAAAAGAATTGCCAATTTTGTCGAATCACAGCAAACTTACGGCACAAAAGGAAGCCATTCGGCCCATCCTGTCCGCACCGGCCGGAAATGAGCTACCCAGCCGAATGCCACTTTCCAGCACTCGGTCTTTAACCTTGTAGGTTACGCCACTTCAAGTGCATATCCAAGTATTTTTTTAAATGTCACGAGGGATTCTGCCTCGACCACCCAGTCAGGCAGTGAGTTCCAGACCCCTACCACCCTCTGGGTGAAAAAAATTCTCCTCAGCTCCCCTTAAATCCTTCCACCAATCATTTAAATTCTATGCCTCCAAGTTATTAACCTCCCTGCTAAGGTAAATAGGTCCTTCGCCTCCACTCTGTCTGGGCCCTTCATAATTTTGTACACCTCAATTAAATCACCACTCAGCCTCCTCTGTTCCAAAGAAAACAACCCCTGACTATCCAATCTTTCCTCACAGCCAAAATTCTCCAGCCATGGCAACCTCCTCGTAAATCTCCTATGTACCCTCTCTAGTGCAATCGCAGCTTTTTTGACCAGTCTGTCATTTGGGACCTTGTAAAAGCCTTGCTAAAATCCATGTAGACGACATCAAAGTACTCCAGGTGTGTTCTCACCAAAGCCCTATTTAATTGCAGCAAGACTTCCTTACTCTTATACTCCAACCTCCTTTCAAAAAGGCGAACATACCATTTTTCTTCCTAATTGATTGCTGTTCCTGCATGTTAACTTTCTGTGATTTGTTTACAAGTTCACCAAACTCCCTCTGAATACCGACATTTATTGGACTCTCACCTTTTAAAAAATATTCTGCTTTTCTATTCTTCCTACCAAAGTGGACAATTTCACATTTTCCCACTTTATCCTCCAACTGCCACCTTCTTACCCAATCACTTAACCTGTCCACCTCGCTTTGCGTCCTCCTCACGGCTTACTTTCCAACCGACCTTTGTATCATCAGCAAACTTAGATACATTGCACTCGGTCCCCTCATCTAAGTCATTAATATAGATTGTAAACAGCAATTGCAACTTAAATTGTCCGCCCAGGATCGAAAGCAGGGCCGTTCGCGTGTAAAGCGAACTGGTAACCGCTGCTGACTTATACTGGGTAGAGGGGAACTGACCAGTCACCTCTCTCTGCTCTGATTGGGACATTTTTACTTCTCTTTAAACAACATCTCTCCTGTCCCACACTAAAATCATGGACCAGAATCATAGACTATTACAGCACAGAAGGAGGCCATTCGGCCGTGTTGCCGTGCCTACTCTTTGAAAGAGCTGTCCAATTTAGTCCAAAAAACCCAGCCTTTTCCCCGTAACCTTGCAAATCAGTTCTCTTCAAGTACCTGTCCAATTGCCTTTTGAAAGTTCCTATGAAAGCTGCTTCCACCACCCTTTCAGGGAGTGGCTACCAGATCGGAACAACCCTCTGTGTGAAAAAAAATCTCCTCATTTCCCCTCTAGTCCTAAAAGCTCACAATCCTTCTCCACGGATGCCTTTTTACAAACATTTCATTCATCAAAACCAAACAAGATACTCTGGAAAATGTCTTCATTTTCAAGTAATTAATGTTCCGAAGGAGCTCCCTAATTTCCCTCCCCTTTATGAATCAGATCATTCTCATCCGGATCTTTTTCCACATGAACCGGCCTCCCCTCCCAGGGGCTGAGTTCAGAATCTTCGAAGGATACAGCTCAGAAGCAGGCCATTCGGGCCATCGCGCCCGTGCCTTATCCAACAAACCATGTACCAGATTCTCCTGAATTCCAGGGTGTGGAACGAAAGCGAACAACAAAAGCCCTGACATTCGACCGTGGAGGTACAGGCAATTCTGTGACAAACCGGTTTGTCTTTTTCCCGGTTTTTCCCTGTCTATCTGACTGCGTTTATCTCTGTGCGTGTGGAGCTGCAGGCTGATTTTGAATTCATAAGTGTGTTTGTGTATGTTTCGTGCAATAAATAAATAAGTGAATCAGACGCTTCTCTCCCTGACACTGGGGAACTAGTGAGGCAGAATTCAGAGCAGGGTTCTGTTTATTGTGAAAAAGGGAATGCAATATGAATTCCGGAATTATTCAGAATTCTACCAGCGCTAAAACCAAATGCGACCCCCGCCGTGATTTAAATACGCAGCTTTCTGATTTAGATTCAGACGCGCTAACGTTGCGCTACGAGGTCTGATGGTAGCGATCGGGTTATTTACCTTTATGAAAGTTTCTCATGCACCATTTCATTTATTTCAGATTTCCAAATCCCGCCCACTCCTACCGGGTATCAGGCAGCCACAGAAGCAGCTTTCACCTGTCCGCGGCAGCATGACTGCAGCAAATCCAATGACACACACCCGGAACCCAGAATCATCACATCGCAGGAAAGGAACTGCTCAAAATACATAACAGGAAGGGCAGCATCTGAAAAAACGCTGAGACTTTCGGTGTTTGGACTTTGTTCAGGACTGCTAACAGGACGGTGTGAAAATTTAAACTATGGATGTGTATAAATGGATGTCATGCTTCTTTATAAATTGAGTGTTTAAGTTATGTGTGCCATTTATAAATTTATTTTGATTATTTTTACAATATGATATATCTTGTTATAAATATATATGATTGCACCTGTGACACTTATAAATACATTTGGGTGTAACTGCTTGGTGGTTATCATTATATCTCTGTGTATCTGTGTTATGTATTTGTGTGTAATGAAAAGTAAGACATAGAGAAATAAATATCCAGAAAATACATTTACAATATATACCCCACAAAAAAGGAATAACTAAAAGATATATCTAAATAGATTTGTAAGCAGCAGTCATGAAATGCATTTACATCTTACAAATCAGAAATATATTTTCAATCTAACACGGCTGCAGCCCAATATATTTATAACCATCTGTTGACAATGTATAAGTCGGGTTTATGGTTATCGAGTGGTTAGAATTCGGCGCTTTCAGCACTATGGCCCGGGTTTGATTCCCGGTCAGCGCATTTGTTTTTACAAAACAGTTCACTTAATTACGCAAAATTATACAAGTCTCTTAGATGATTCTTTCAATTACCATTAATAAACCCACAACTTTCTGGTTCACACTGAACGAAATGCTAACAAGTTTGCCGAGTAAATGTCGAAACGACGCGAACTTCTCTGACTTTCATCCCTTCTCATTTTACGCACTTTATTTTTGGAGTCTGCTTCAAAGTGTTCAGTGGTGATGAGACGAGGAATCTGGTGCAGCCGTTGTTGAATGTGAAAGGATTGCAGCCCAATTTACACGAGAGAAAGCTCGTGCCTGGAGGTTTGTGAGGAGCAAGTTCCAGCAAATTGTTTCTGTCCCGGGATTAAACCGGGAGTTTTTCGCGTGTGACGCCAACATGATAACCATTACACCACGAAAACAACTATTTAGTCCAGCCCAGGTCAGATGGAAGTGTTAAGGGAGAAAGTGAACTGCTGACTCCCACTTCTGGGGGATGTCCCAAAGCGCTTCATAGAGGTGTAATCAAAAACATGGAATCATGGAATCGCAGGAGTCCATTCGGCCCATCGTGCGTTGGCCAGCTCTTTAAAATAAATGGTGCAATTTTAAAGGGGGTGCAGGAACAGAGAGACCTGAGGGTATACGTACACAAATCTTTGAAGGTGGCAGGACAAGTTGAAGAGATTGTAAACGAAAACGTATTCGGAATCGTTGACTTTATTAATAGAGGCATAGAGTACAAAAGCAAGGAACTTATGCTGAACCTTTATAAATCACTGGTTAGACCCCAGCTGGCCATCACACAATTCTGCCCACCACACTTTAGGAAGGATGTCAAGGCCTTGGAGAGGGTGCAGAGGTGATTTACTAGAATGGTGCCAGGGATGAGGGATTGCAGTGAGGTGGAGAGACTGGAGAAGCTGGGGTTGTTCTCCTTAGAGCAGAGACGGTTAAGGGGAAATTTAACAGGGGTCTTCAAAATCATGAACGGTTTTGATAGAATAAATCAGGAGAAACTATTTCCAGTGCCAGAAAGAATGGTAACCAGAGGACACAGATTTAAGGTAATTGGCAACAGAGGTGAGATGAGGAGAATGTTATTACGCAGCGAGTTGTCATGATCTGGAATGCACTGCCTGAAAGGGTGGTGGAAACAGATTCAATAATAACATTCAAAGGGGAACTGGATAAATACTTGAAGGGGAAAATTTTGCAGGGCTATGGGGAAAGGGAAGGGGAGCGGGTCTAATTGGATAGCTCTTTCAAAGAGTTGGCGCAGGCACGATGGACCGAATGGCCTCCTTCTGTGATGTTTCCATGCTGTGATTCTATGTTATGGAGGATTTTCTGATGCAGTGGATATTCGGGGCAGAGGACCAAGTGGGGATTGAGCTCGACGGCAAGTGTATACAGTTCGTTCAAAGGACTGAAGCCGATGGTTTCATTCCTCCCGTCGTTTAGCAGCAGGAAATTACTCGGCCATGCAGGCGACTTTTTTTGTCTTCATTCATGGGATGTGGGTGTCAATGGCGAGGTCAGCATTTATTGCCCATCCCTAATTGATCTTGAGAAGGTGCTGGTGAGCCGCCTTCGTGAACTGCACCTTTCATTGACTGTGTCATTGACATTTTCTGGATAGAGAGAAACTATTTCCGCTGGTTGGGGATTCTAGGACTTGGGGGCACAGTCCAAAAATTAGAGCTACATCTTTCAGGAGTGAGATTTGAAAACATTTCCACACACAAAGGATGGAACAAGTTTGGAACTCTCTTTCCCTAACGGCAATTGATGTTTGCTTCATTGCAAATTTTAAATCTGAGATCGATCGCTTTTTGCCAAAAGAATGTATGAAGGGATAAGGGCCAAAGGCAGGTATATGGAGTTCGATCACAGTTCAGCCATGATCTTATCAAATGGCGGAGCGGACTCGAGGGGCTGAATGGCCTACTCTAATTCCGATGGTACATTTCCCCAAGTGTCTGCTCTCTCCATAGTTGCGACCTTGTGTTTAAAGCATATTTTCGTTTAAAGGTTGGTTTAGGGATGAGCCGGTGGGCGTCAAAACGTGCCGTGGATCGAGACCGGGTTGGTTATTGCGGGAAGAGCAAATCAACTGGGCCGAAAAATCAACTGCAGCTCAAGCAAGAAATAAAATAGGAGTCAAAGTAACCAATGTCGGAAGTGGGAAGGAGACTGCGACCTGAAAGCAGTGCCTTAGACCGCTCGGCCATCCTGACGGATAAATAGCACTTTGCCTCGCCACCCTTTCCACATTGAGACCCCCCCGGAGAAAGGTTCATTCACTCGAGTGCTTGGTGATATAAATGATGCTGGAAAGGCTCGGTGAGCGGGATGCCACCTCCCCGGGTTTTCCTGAGCCTATTGTACTTTATTCCTATTTAATGACGGGAATATTCGCAATCAGTAGCCAAAAAGGATTAAAAGCTGAATCACAGAGAAATGGAAATCCTCGTTAAATCTGATAATGCTGTAAGTAAAACTCGCTGGTGGTCCAGTGGTTAAGATTCGCCGCTTTTACCACTGCGGCCGGGGTGCGATTTCCAGCCAGAAGAGCAACTTTTGAACACTTGTTATATTAATCGCATGGAAGAAAAAAAAAACAATATTTTTGTTATTCACCATTAATTAACCGATAACGTTATTTTGCAGAATGAAAGGCCACTGAGGGATGTTGGAAAAGTTTAATAATGTCTTTTGTGCGATGAACTTTTTATTCCTTCTCATTTTACACACTGTATTTTGAAGGGCTCCGTTTAAAATGTTCAGTGCTCGTGAGACCACGAATTTGTGTCGAACTGAACAAAACAGGCTCTTTCACAGAGGACAGAAAAATCTGCCCCAAAATAATGTTCCCGCCCGGGATTGAACCGGGAACCTTTCGCGTGTGAGGCGAACGTGATAACCACTACACTACGGAAACCTCTGATCTGGTTACCAGCCAGAAGTTAGAATGACTGTATTGATTCTCATTCATAACTATTCACTTGATCGAAGTTGCACAAGTCACAAAAGAAAAATGTTCATTTCAAAGTTATTAAACTCCCAAATGTGGCCTGTCTTGTTTGGACAGGGGTTGACCCTGACGTCACAGCCTCAACAAAGCATATTCTCAACATTTCCATTGGGAACAGGAGGAGGCCATTCAGCCCATTGAACCTGTTCCGCCCTTCAATTAGATCAGAGATGATCTGAACCTCAAATCAATTTATCCGCCTTTGCTCGCTATCCCTCGATACCCTCACCCAACAAAAATCTATCGATCTCAGTCTTGAAAGCTTCAATTGACCCCCAGCATTCACAGCCTTTTGGGGGACAGAGTTCCAGACTTCTACTGCCCTTTGTGTAAAAAAGTGCTTCCTGATTTCGAACGTGAATAGCATGGTTCTAATTTTAAGATTATGACCCCCTCGTTCTTGATTCCCCAGAGGAAATTGATTCTCTCTCTCTATTCTATCGAATAATTTGAACATGTTAAACACCTCGCTCAGACCGCCCCTCAATCTTCGATACTCGAGGGAAGACGAGCCCAATCTATGCAGCCTGTCCTCATAATTCAACCTTTTTAGCCCCGGTAACATTCTGGTGAATCTGCTCTGCAACCCCTCCAAGGCCAATCTATCCTTCCTGAGGTGCAGTGTCCAAAACTGAACGCAGTTACTCCAGACGCAGTCCAACCAGAGCTTTATATAACTGGAACATAACTTCCACTTCTTGATATTCCAGCCCCCTGAGATAAAGGCTAACGCTCCGTTAGCCTTTTAAATTATTTTTGGACCCGTCCGTTAGCTTTTACTGATTTATGTAAATGAACCTTTAATTCTCTCTGCTTCTCCACAGTTCCGAGCTTCTTACCATTTGGTAAATACCCTGACCATCGGTCCAAAGTGGATTACCCCGCATTGAACTCCATCTGCCATAGTTTCTCCCACTCACTTAATCTATCAATGTCCCTTTGCAACTTTTCACTCGCATCCACACTACTTACTGTACCACCCAACTTAGTGTCATCAGCAAACTTGGATATACGACTCTCTGTTCCTTCATCTAAGTCATTGTTAAATATGGTGACAAGCTGAGACCCCAGTTACAGATCCCTGGGGGACACCACTAGTCGCATCCTGCCAATTGGAGTATGTACCCATTATCCCTACTCTCTGTCTCCCATCTCCGAACCAATTCTCTACCCATGTCAATACATTGCCTCAAGATCCATGTGTTTTCATTTTTGCCAATAGTCTCATGTGTGGAACCTTATCAAATGCCTGCTGGAATTCCATATAAATAATATCATAGGAACATAGGGACAGGAGTAGGCCATTCAGCTCCTCGTTCCTGCTCCGCCGTTTGATATGATCATGGCTGATCTGTGATCTAACTCCATATACCCGCCTTTGGCCCATATCCCTTAATACATTTGATTGCCAAAAAGCTATCTATCTCAGATCTAAATTTAGCAACTGAGCTATTATCAATTGCCGTTTGTAGAAGAGAGTTTCAAACTTCTACCACCCTTTGTGTGTAGAAATGTTTTCTAATCTCGCTCCTGAAAGGTCCGGCTCTAATTTTTAGACAAAATGGTGGCAAGTTCGCGGGACATCTTGGACAAAATGGCGGCAAGTCCTTCACGGCTGCTGCACAGGGAAAGGAGGAGGCCATACAGCCCATCAAGCCCGTTTCATCGTTACTGAAGGCCGATCATCCCCTCAAGCCTGTTACATAGAATCAAGAAGAGGCCATTCAGCCCATCGAGCCTGTTATACAGGAACTGAAGGCCATTCAGCCCTTCGAGCCTGTTATACAAGAACTAGACACCAATCAACCGTTCAACCCTGTCAGGTAGCAAAAGGAGGAGGCCATTCAGCCCCTGGAGCACCTTGCACCAGATCTGGTGGCCAATCAGCCCCTCAATCCTGTTACATAGGAACAGGAGGAGGCCACTCTGCCCCTCGAGCGTGTTAACGGGAACTGAAGGCCATCCAGCCCCTCGAGCCCATTACAACGGAACTGGAGGCCAGACAGACCCTCAAGCCTATGACATAGGAACAGGAGGAGGCTATTCAGCCCTTCGAGCCTGTTATACAGGAACTAGACGCCAACCAACCATTCAGGCCTGTCAGATATCAACAGGAGGAGGCCATTCAGCCCCGAGCCCATTACACCAGACCTGGAGGCCAATCAGCCCCTCAAGCCTGTTGCATAGGAACAGCAGCAGGCCATTCAGCCCCTCGAGCATGTTATACGGGAACTGAAGGCCATTCAGCACCTCGAGCCTATTACACTGGAATAGGACTCGGCCATTAAGCCCCTCGAGCTTGTTGCACTGGAACAGAAGGAGGCCATTCAGTCCTTCTATACTGTTATACAGGATCTGGAAGCCTTTCAGCCCCTCACGCATGTTACATAGGAACAAGATGAGTCCATTCAGCCCCTCGAGCATGTTACATAGGAACAAGAGGAGTCCATTCAGCCACACGAGCCTGTTACACAGGAACAATTCAGCTCCTCAACCTGTTCTGCCATTCAATTAGATCATGGCTGATCTGTATCTTAACTCCAACTACCCGCCTTGGTTCCTTGATCCTCAATACCCTTGCCGAACAAAAGTCTATCAATCTCCGTTTTGAAATTTCGGATTGACCCCCAGCCTCAACAGACTTTTGTGGGAGAGAATTCCAGATTTCCACTACCCTTTTGTGAAGAAGAACTTCCTACCATCACCCCTGGGCGGCCGAGCTCTAATTTTAAGGTTATGCCCCTTTGTTCTGGACTCCCCCAACAGAGGAAGTAGTTTCTCTCTATCTACCCTATCAACTCCTTTCATCATCTTAAACACCTCAATTCAATCACACCTTAATCTTCTATATTCAGGGGAATACTAGCCTTGATAATTCAACCTGTCCTCATAATTTAACGCTTTTAGACCCATTATCATTCTGTTGCATCTGTGCTGCAGCCCTTCCAAGGCCAATGTATCCTTCCTGAGGGTCAGTGCCCAGAACTGAATGCAGCCCTCCAGATGGGGTCTAACCAGAGCTCTGTTCAGCTGGAACATAACTTCCACCCCTTTATATTCCAGCCCTCGAGAAATAAAGGCCGACATTCTATTAGCCTTGTTAATTATTTTTGCAAATGTCCACTAGCTTTTAATCATCTCTGCACTTGGACCCCTAAATCTCTCTGCTCCCCCACAGTTTCGAGCTCCTCACTATTTAGAAAACTCTCTGATCTATCTTTCTTAGATCCGAAGTGGATGACCTCACATTGCCCGACATTGAACTCCATTTGCCACAGTTTTGCCCACTCATATAATCTCTCATTGTCCTGGGAATGCTTGGTGCTTTTGTTTGGTTGGAGAATGCTTTAAATCAGTTAATTATTTTAAAAAGATCACAATTGATTTTTATTTTGTACAGTTTGAACAAGACCATTATTACCCGATCAGTAAAATATCCGTGTTTTTCAGATAATGGAGACAGTTCAGATATATTTGCCTTTTTGTCTACTTTAATGAAGTGAAATTTTGCTGATTTAAAATCAGCAGTATTTCTTAGCTTGAAAAAGCATCTCCTCTGTGAGGTGAGGCTTCACTCTCAATGTCTCAGTGTTTCCGCTTGTCCTGATATCAATGTAACACTTGAAGGGCTCCAGGTAATGAACAGTGAAACCCCTTCAGATTATCTCAGCCCACTCGTTCTATCCAGTGCCGAATAGTGCCTGCTCTTCAGAGGGTGACAGATTCACACTACACTGGAGCTTGTTTTAGACTTTAACTGCCAAACAAATTGATGAAACAGTAAGAGAATAAACAGAATAGTAGCAGTAAGACAACAGTTTTACTGTAAAGCTCAACCAGATCATTATTGGAAAATAAAAAATAATAAATAATTCAAAATACTATACGAAACTGTGCCCGAACTTTCGAACATCCTGGTTCTTTGTTGTCTTTTTCGCACAAACTATGGAAGCTGTCGACTTGATTAACATTCTCAGAGATTCCAAACAGACTCACCAGTTTGAAAAAGACAGGCTGATAAATGGCTTCAAAACAGTGACTGGGAGCCAGTCATTTTAAGCAATGGTCTGTTTAATTCAAAAGAAGCTGCCAATCAAAACTGTACGAGGAGAAATGACCCCGGAGGTTTGTATCTGAATCAAATGTTTGACTTTGTGAGTTCAGGCTGCCGTTGAGAGGTGCAGCCTGCCTTTCAGAGGTGCAAACCACTCACGCAATATCGGGGGCCCCCCTGCTGGTGAGAAGCCGCTGAACAGCGCAGTCAGGCCTGACTGCTCGCAGGAATCAGGTGAATCACCAGGCAGCACCAATCTCACGGACTGTCTGCATCTCAACGACCGGGTGCAGGTTAATCACGTGGAGGTTTATCGACCATCGCGCCCGGATTCGGGGGTTATGGAATTTAACCCCGTACATATCTTTATATATATATATTACATAGAATACAGCACGGCACAGAAACAGGCCATTCGGCCCAACTGGGTAAATAAGTATCCCATCGAGTCCCCACAGTGTGACTAAGTGATTCCACACTGCACCCAGTGATGGTGCCCCATTGATCCACAGTGTCCCAGTGATCTGGTGCACTCAGTTATCCCAAAGTGAACACAGAGTGACCCGGTGATCCAGCTGCACACCCACTGATAATGCCACAATGCTCCCTAATTGATCCCAGTGATCCCACAGTGCAGTCAGTGATCCCACAGTGCACCCAGAGGTCCCAGTATCCCAGTTCACTGCATTTGTGTAAAAGTTTGAGACTGTCTTTATATACAACAACTTGCGTGTATGAAATAACATGTCTATATATATATATATAATATTTCTACATGTCTATATATATATATATATATATATATATGTACATATATAATATTTCTATATTACTTAGAATGGGTAAAGTAGTTTCTCCTGTCACCCCATGAAGCTGAAACAAAATGGTGGCCATTAAGGCGGCCATCTTAAACAACATGGCCGCCAGTTTCCCAGTGATGCCACAGGAAGCCAATGATCCCACAATGTCCCACTGATCCCACAATGTCCCACTGATCCCACAATGTCCCACTGATCCCACAATGTCCCACTGATCCCACAATGTCCCACTGATCCCACAATGTCCCACTGATCCCACAGTGTCGCATTCATCCCACAATGTCCCACTGATCCCACAGTGTCGCATTCATCCCACAATGTCCCACTGATCCCACAATGTCCCACTGATCCCACAGTGTCGCATTCATCCCACAATGTCCCACTGATCCCACAATGTCCCACTGATCCCACAATGTCCCACTGATCCCACAATGTCCCACTGATCCCACAGTGTCTCTCTGATCCCACAATGTCCCACTGATCCCACAATGTCCCACTGATCCCACAATGTCCCACTGATCCCACAATGTCCCACTGATCCCACAATGTCCCACTGATCCCACAATGTCCCACTGATCCCACAGTGTCGCATTCATCCCACAATGTCCCACTGATCCCACAATGTCCCACTGATCCCACAATGTCCCACTGATCCCACAATGTCCCACTGATCCCACAATGTCCCACTGATCCCACAGTGTCGCATTCATCCCACAATGTCCCACTGATCCCACAATGTCCCACTGATCCCACAATGTCCCACTGATCCCACAATGTCCCACTGATCCCACAATGTCCCACTGATCCCACAATGTCCCACTGATCCCACAGTGTCGCATTCATCCCACAATGTCCCACTGATCCCACAATGTCCCACTGATCCCACAATGTCCCAGTGATCCCACAGTGTCGCATTCATCCCACAATGTCCCAGTGAACCTGCAGTATCCCAGTGATCCCATAGCAACCCATGATCCCACAGTGCTCCCAGTGATCCCACAGTGACCCAGACACAATTCACGTGAGCCTGTGGTGAAGGCCTCGATCAGTCCCCTGTGGAGAGAAAGCTTCTTGTCCAAGGAATCCAATTCCTCCCACAAATTCTCTTTCCACAACTTCATGTTACAGCATTTCCACAAAAAAATCTTTTAATTGATTTTTAAAAATGGATTAAAAACAAAGCAAGCGAATAAAAAAGCACAGCAAGAGCTCAGAGCTCCCTCACACTCACTCACACACACACATTCACACTCAGTCACTCACTCATTCCATGACACAGGCAGGCCATCTCTCAGCAAACACCACTGACAAAAAAAAATCCCAAGTTACAAAGCAGAGAATCTGAAGAAAAGAGTGAAAAGCTGGGACAGAGAGAAACAGAAAGACACTCGGGCAGACTGAAGAGCACATGTTGCTTCTCTCTCTCTCTAATACAAGTTTGCAGGGTTTTCTCTCCTGCTTTGCCACTCACTCCCTCACCCAACCCCTCCCCTAAAAGGTGCTGGTCTGTCTGCCTGTCCTTGGTTAATGTTCGCTGCAAGATTCAAATTGCCCCTGTGCTCATTTGCACTTCTGTTCCTGGAGCAGGGGACAAAAACCCTGGGCATTTTTTGCTACTTCGCCCTTTATGTTGCAGTTTGCAAAGGTGAACGAACTTTACCTTTGCTCTTTTCTCTTGTTTTAATTTGCAGTGGACAAAATGCCAGCAGTTTGTGATCAACTTACAGTTTGTGGCTTTTTCCAATCAGCCAAAGATTTCAAATAAATTCATGACATATAAAAGAGCCAAAGCAATTTTTTAAAAACCCAATATACAGCAAGATCCCTCACTCAGTTACAGGGACAATCGCTCAGCAACATTCATTTACACAGAAACAAAGCCCAATTTATAAAGGAGAAGAACCTAAAGAGTAAAAGGTTGAGAAACAGCTTTATCCACAACAACAACTTATATATATATATATATATATATATATATATATATATATAAGAACATAAGAAATAGAAGCAGGAGTAGGCCAATCGGCCCCTCGAGCCTGCTCCACCATTCGATAAGATCATGACTGATCTGATCCTAACCTCAAATCTAAATTCATGTCCAATTTCCTGCCCGCTCCCCGTAAGCCCTAATTCCCTTTACTTCTAGGAAACTGTCTATTTCTGTTTTAAATTTATTTAATGATGTAGCTTCCACAGCTTCCTGGGGCAGCAAATTCCACAGACCTACTACCCTCTGAGTGAAGAAGTTTCTCCTCATCTCAGTTTTGAAAGAGCAGCCCCTTATTCTAAGATTATGCCCCCTAGTTCTAGTTTCACCCATCCTTGGGAACATCCTTACCGCATCCACCCGATCAAGCCCCTTCACAATCTTATATGTTTCAATAAGATCGCCTCTCATTCTTCTGAACTCCAATGAGTAGAGTCCCAATCGAATCAAACTCTCCTCATATGTCCACCCCCTACAACAGCAAATTGTATACATATGTATATATATTTGTGTGTATTATCAAAACTACTATTACAAGCATCCATGAGGGCTGTGGGGGGAAAGCAGAAAGGGAAATGGGAATAATTGGATCATGCTTTCAAGGAGCTGGCACAGGCAGGGTGGGCTGAATGGACTCCTCTTGCACCGTGCCTGCTATCAAAATATGAATCGATGAACAACAACTTCAACGCCATGAACCTGAAACAAAATGGCACCCGAAAGGCGGACATCTTCCTGAGGGGCAAGGTGAAGCTTGTGATGAGAGACACAGAGAGGGATAATTTGCTTTTCCTGTAAAATCACTGTTGCACTCTAGTTAAAGATACAAACTGAGTGAGACTAACACTAGCTGGTGTTTAACATAAAGACAGCGGTGCAGTGAGGGAATTAAACAATCAAATGTGAAACTTCTGCAAAAAAGATGGATTAACATTTGGTTATTTGGACCTAATGGTTACAGAAAAGGATAGACCAGACATTCGGAGGAAAGGTCCAATTAGCCATTTTTTGTAGAGAATGTAATTCTAGCTTCTATTCAACAAATCAGAGTAAAATTGGACTCAATCTGAATGTAGTTCTGATCTGGGATTTAATTATTTTCTCCATTATTCATATTTTTCTTTAATCTGAAAGAATAACTGCATGTGTAACAGTAACAGAGCAGGAGAGTGCTGCGGGAGCCTGTCCAGTTTATTAACACTGCAGAAGGAGTAAAATACATATTATTTATTGCAGAATTCAGCAGCTCACTGGGAAAGTTACACATGGTACAGATGGAGGAGCAAAAAGACGGAAAGTGATTTTACACTTTAATTTGGAGCAATGCCTTTTTATCTCCACAAGGTTTAGTTTTACATTTAACTTAATGAGCTCTTTATCCTAAACAAACTTCAGGCACAAACCATGGCTTTACAGAGAAAACAAGTATTATTCATTCAATAGAAAAAAATGACATTAGAATTTATACTTCATCTTGGTTTTATGCCCGATTTAGAATTGCATTAGCAAAAATTAAACAACACATTCTCAATTCTCAAAATGCATAACCGTTTGGAAATCAAATGTTTATCTTAGACTAAGCCTATAACGAAAGTTTTAGACTTGCCGAGAAGATTCCAGGGATTTTGATGGATACCGTTGTAGTGCAGTGTAACTTTCTCTGTTGGACAGGTCATCTGCTTCACAGGCAAACTGTAAACCTGCATCGAGGCATCAAGCTGGGAGGTAGCGAGCAGTCAGGAAGATTCCAGGTGAGGTGGTGCTGTCAGGAAGCGAAAGGTGAGCTTGGAGCAGTTATGGTGGATCTGCGTCTCTCCCCACTCAACTTCTGCCCAGATTTTTAAGACCGTTTTTACAGAGAATCACACCTCTGGGACAGTGGCTTCTCAACAATAGGTTCCGACAAATACAACCCACGATTGATTGACACTTCACTTGTTTTCTCTCAGTGTCCACAACGTAACCAAGTTAATTCGGCAGGAGTTCAAACGATCTCTCGCCCCCCTGGAATCGTTCTTGTTGCTATGGTGATCTATCCTCGGCTGTGTGATCTTTTTACAATGTGTCATTAACAATCTTTCAACAGCCCTTCCACCTTTTAATCGTCCTTTTCCTTCAGACATGCTGAAGCCGATTCAATCTCAAGTTTTCGTTCATCAGATGAATGTTTACTGCACAGAACAGCTGGGAGACTCCTGCAGTAAGTAATGGTCAGGGTCAGGTTCACAAGACTGAGTGACTTTAATGTGCAGCCTCCAGGCATCACCTTTAGAAATGTCAAAATTAAATCCACACGAGTGTTACCCCAGAACAAACATGAACTGTCTGGCCTGCTTCATCTGCTGCTGTTCTGCTGGTCAGCACTCTCACACACTCCAGGCTGATTACACAGTTTGTGTTTGTCCGTCTTTCAATATGTCTGTTCTCTGTTTATGTCGTTTGTCTCTATTTATTTTCTATGTGTTATTCTATCTTGTTATTTCCACTTCTATTCCATCAATTTGTAATTCGTTGTCAGTCTCTCCCTCTCGTTCCATCCATGTCTGCTTGCTCTCTCTCATTATATACATATATACATATATGCTTTCTTTCACTTTCTTTCTCTCTTTATTTTTTCTCTCCTGTCAAACAAACTCACTTTATTTATCTCCAGCTCTGTGTACCTCTGTCTCTACCCCTCTTTGTTTCCATCTCTCTCTCTTTGTCACAGACCCTCTCGCCTTTATGTGAACCTGTTTTAATTTTCTGCGCTATTTAATCATTATATTTCTTTTGCCCTGTGTTCTCTGTCTCTGTCCACTCCTCTCTCCGCCTCTCTCTCCTTCTGTCTTTCTCTGTCTCCCTCCTTGTCTTTCTGTCTTTCTTACTCTCTCTGTCCCAATATCTCCCTGTCTTTCTCTCTGATCTCTCTCACGCTCTCCCTATGTCACTCTTTGCCTCTCTCTCTCTCTTTCTCGCTCTCACTTTCTGTCTCTCCCTCGCTCTTTATATCACTATCTCGCTCTCTCACACTCTTTATCGCAGTAAGTTCCTCTCTGTCTCTATGTCAGTCACTCTCCCCTCTCTCTCTCCCTCTCTGTATTTCGGCCTCTCTCAATCTCTCTCCCTCTTTCTCAAACTCTATGAATTTCTCTCTCTCGCTCCTTCACTCCCTCCCCCTCTCCCCCTCTCTCTCCCTCTCTCCCCCTGCACCCATTCTGATCTGGCCCAAAGCAGCTACTTTGAATCCCAGCTTTGCACATTTTGCTGGATCACCATTTAGTTGAAGTCCAGCTGGGCTCTTCAGGACTGCAATTTCGAGCAAAATGCATGTGTCGTCTGCAGAATAAATCCTGCCTTAATCGGTCAGATTTTCAATAAAATATAACATCAGAACCATATTTCAGATCATTTAATGGCTCTGAGCTGCAAATATATAATGTACTTTCCGTCCCCTGGGAAGTTTTGGGGATGGAGTATGAAATGGGATTCAGTTCTAGTGCTTGAAACCCTTCAGCTCTTTCAATGATTTCACTAATTTAACAATTAGATTGAGTGGGTATTTCACCGCGTTCTTCAGCTCCTCTCTGAATTTAGTCTGGGTCAGGACATAAATACACGTGTTTGTGCAAGAACTGAGAAGCTGCAGCATTCCTGCTGTCTGTTGTGTGATATAACCAGGGTCAGCGGTGGAGTAATAAGACCAAATGTCTGCAATTCGCAGATAAATGAAAAATACAACCCGTATCAGCCACAACAGTATAAAACTGCCCGATATACTGAAGAGTAAAATGATGGATTTCTTTCGGTTCTCCATCTCTGGATCACTCTGATTCTCTCCATTGCTGCGGCCCCGGAGTCCCCTGCGGACTCGACTGGACACTAAAATACGCCTGACCGTCAGAACATTGAGCAGCAAAATCAGACAGAACGGGACACAAGGGGTTAAAATGAGGTGAAACATGTCAAATGCGGCCCATGCGGGGGAAGTACTGAACCTCGGTTTAGTCACACAAAACCAGGGAACATTATCAATTATATAGTGAGGTTCATATGTAAAGTACCAGGGGACATTCACCAAACAGCCCAGCACACTCACTGTTCCCAGAACCACAGCCGCCGTTCTCTCGGTGCAATATTTAGTTTTCAGCTTCTCACAACAAATGGCCACAAATCGATCAAAGGTGAAAGCGACTGTGAGCCAGACAGAAACAACCGTGGCTGCTTCACTCAAGGAGGAAATAAAACTACACACGGGAGTTATGAACAGGAATGAACCTGGGAAATAAATCGCACCAATCCAATTCAATATTACACCAATGATAACGACCAGGAGATCGGCCACTGCCATTCCCACCAGGTAGACACTGATACATTTGGAGAGACCGCACTTTCCTCGGGACAGGATCACAATCGCCACCAAGTTAACTGTAAGAGAAAAGGAAACTGAGAAATTACTGCTCAAAGCTGGCGCCAAAGCAGCAGATTGAGAGGATCTGAGGTGAAATTTCCAGCTTTGTTGCTGCATCGAAGGGTGGAAAGTGATTGATTGACCTGGGCAGCGCTTTCGGGCAGAGAGATATTTTTAAACACAATGATCAATAATGAATTGGGAGATTGATACAGAAAGTGAATAAAGTGAGCGCTGGATCCACTGGAAGGGCTGAGTGAGAGCTCAGTGCCGGTGGGGAAGGGAGAAGGGGTTTTACACACCGGGAATCCAGCGGATTAAAGCCGGATTTGGGCTCCAGACTGACGGGAAAGAGAGGGAAGGGTCAGGAAGGTGAGGGGACAAAGAGAGGTACATTTAGTTTGTTGCTCTGGTTTAAGAGAGCTGACAGGGGCTGGCACTAAACGGGAAAGGCGGCTGAGGACCGTCCCAGTGAGACAGATTGGGAGGTTGACAAGGAAAAGGACATGTCAGAGCTGGAGGGGAGTCAGGAGCAGATAATTTGGGAACTTGCACGAACTGAAGTAAGGGAAGAAGAGACAGAGGATTCAAAGCAGTGAGAGGAGAGGCTGTGAATTACAGGGCGAGAAAGCAGCAGAGTGTGAGAGGAAATCTAATCTCTGGGTCCCAAGAACACAATCCAACTAATGCATTCAACAGTGAATTTCTGTGGTTATTGATGTCAGGCAACCTTTGTTGGGTATTAATTATATCAAACTTGTTGTTTATTGAATTCAGCCGAGCTTCTAAAACACAGAATCCTCATAATTCATCACGATAAATAAATTGCTAATTCTACTCTTCAAGTAAATTGTAATTATATTTAGTCATTCCGATCAAGACATTTCTGATTATATTTTTTTCAGCAAATTTTAATTATGTTTAGTGTTAAGTTGGAAAACAAAGAACATTCACAAAAACAGACTGAAGACCTGACAGGGATATAAACATGAGGAGCGAGTCCCACAATAAAAACTCACCCAATATGACCACATCATAATAACAGCTTCAAATCACATTTTCTATATTTAATTGTACTGGAAGTTTCAGCAGTTCATTCTGATGAATTATTCACACCACAGCCTCTCGCTTTCCCTCTCAGTCGCCCTCTCTATCACGCACTCTACTCTCTTTCTCAAGTCCATTTTCATATCCGATTAAATCCTATCATCCTTTGCCTGCATTCTGTTCACCAGCCCCGTGTTCCACCGATCCTATTCTCAGTCTCATTTTGTTAAATAGTGAAGCCTCTGTGGAATAGTTTAATGTTTCTACAGATCACCCAATTCTCCACCTGTTCACCGACACTGTTCACTTCATCTTCAAATCATGGAATAAACAGAATCGAATGCCTCTCCCAGGCAGATCTCACAATAATTGAGATTCCTTCTCCTGTAATTATAAAGTAAAGTGATAGATGGCGGGATTGTTCAATTAACAAAACGCCAAAATCACACGGATAATCGACAGATACATAGAAGGGCTCCTGATTCCAACAGATACGGTGCAAATTGAGATAACATAACAACCACACTTTTCATTTAACAGTGAAGTCCAGTGACAGTCAGTGAATTCATCCACAGTGAAGCAGAGAAGGAGATGTGAAAGAGTCAGCAGTAAATTCAGATCAGTAACCAAACATCTGAAGCGGCGTCAGATACACACATAATGAAAAAATATTTCATAACAGTGATCACCAATAAATACATTGAAATCTCAGTTGAATTGAAGCATGTTATTGGGGAGGGAGGACACTGCACTGCCTCCTTGTAACACTGAGACCGTGAGCTGTCTCATTATTAATCACTGAAAACACATTGATGAAAACATATTCCAGGACAGGTTAGTTCCACAAGAAACTGTTAACAGCTCCTGATGGTCTGAAACCAACTCTTAGCCCAAACACCTGATTGCAATACATTCAGTACAGAGAATAATCCAGTAACAATGTCAGCTTTGTATATATAAAGTCATTACAGATAGAATGTAACTCCTACAAGATCGAACATTTGGAAGCTGAGGACATACCATTATTCAACACAACATTCAGTACAGAGAATAATCCAGTAACAATGCCAGGGTTGGATATAAAAGGGTCATTATGGATATAATGCAGCTCTGACAAGACCGAAAGAGCAGAGACTTAACATATTCCATCATTCAACCGATAGAACAGGTGACTGTGTTGAACATGGTAGGAGAAAAAAATCATGTACCAAGTACAGCAGCGGAGTCAACTCTGATTTACGTCATTAACAGCTGAGATAACGGCTTACCTGGAACTCCAACCGCTGCAAGAACAGGAAAATAAATATCTTGTACCAGAAATATTACTGGATATCCCATTTCTGTGAGAAGCACTGACTTCTGTTGGCCTGGAAACCACAGCTTCGGCAGACACTCTGAGCTGATCCAATCCAACAAGCCCTGATTTATACAGGGGATAAGTCTCCACTGACACGGTTATACTCCTGATCATTGCTATTAGTTACAGTCAGTTTAACAAACACATTACATCAGCAGCTTTGACTCCGCTGTAAATAATGTGGTGAATAAAACACAAAAATCTCTAAGTCCACGATATTACTTAATCAGACCTCTCTCAGGAATAAAGCTTCAATCTGTTCTCATACAGGACTGATCCAATAATAATAAACGGCTTCATTTAGAGCTTTTATATAACTATATTGACCATGTTCACTCCTGGTGTTTCATTTATAATTTAGACAGATGTCTGCGCAGTGTGCACTGAATCCAGGGACACGAGCAGACCCGTTTCACTCTGTTATTGCAGTTTCCCAGTTCAAATATGAATTGTGAGTCTCTGATACGAGGACAGTTAAAGGGCAGGTTGAGGATTGCAGCCTAGAAATGACTGTGGGTGATATGAGGGGACGGACACTGAACGTGTCCCATTGACATTCCTCTCTCCGCTATTTTACTGCGGATGTTTATCCGTTTATTCTACATTGGTTAACGGCTCCAGTAAAATTGGCTCCATGTAACACCGAGCTGAGATCGTGACCCGATTTGACCTCCATCACAAAGGCGCCGTGATTCTCTCACCCGCCTCCATTCCTTCCTCAGCCCATTGCCATTCAAACCCTCATCAATGTCTCTGTCCCCTCCAGACTCCATTCTTCCAATGCACTCCTGACCGGCCACCCAACCTCCACCTTCCATAAACGTGAGCTCGTCCAAAAATCATGTCCGTGTCCAACCAGCACCAGGTCCTGCTCGGCCTCACTGACCCTCACTGGCTCCCAGTTACATATTCATTAAATTTAAAATTCTCATCCTTGGGTTTAAAACCCTCCCCATTTCCATACCTACAGACAACCCACCCGTCACCATCTCATTCATCGGAAACTGGCCTCTTTTGCTGGGACTTCCCTCACTTGGTTCCACTCACCTATCTGATCAGAGCCAGAAGAAGCTTCTCTTCCCACCCTATCACCGTTATCTCTGATGTTTCTAAAGGTTCAATCCTTGACTCCCTCCACTTCCTCATCCACATGCTGCCCTTTGGTGACACAGTCCGCAGACACGGACCAGCTTTCAGATGGACGCTGACGAAACCCCCGCCTCTCTTGACCCTTCCAATAACTTTGTGTTGTCAGGTCCACATTCGATTTTAGATGAGTCACCAGTTCCTCCAGTTAAAAATTGGGAAGTCATGATCTTTGGCCCCACAATCTCCACATCCTTGCCAGGGATTCCATCCTCACCCCTGGTTTTTTGATTGGTGAGTCACTCACCAATCACTCAAGCCCTTACTGACTTGCTTTGGATTCCAATCTCCTCAGCCTTTAGTTTATTTTTACTCTTTCTCACACTTGAATCTCTCAGGGTCTCACCCCTCCCTATCTCTATAAACTACCAGTTCCGACAGCCCCTCCCCAACATTCTGCTCCTCCACCTCTGGCCGCTTGTGCATCTGCAGTCCATTTGTCCCACTTCTGACAGTCGTGCCTTCAGCCAGATCCACGCTCCTGAATGCCATCCCTCAGCCCCTCCATCTCCATTCCTCCTTTCACGTGTCAGACGTGGCTCAGTGGTAGCAGTCTCACCTGTCAGATAGAAGTCTGTGCATTGAAGTCTAATTCCAGAGACTTGAACATATAATCCCGGCTGACACTGCAGTGCAGTCCTGAGGGAGCACTCGACTATCGGAGGGTCACTGCTGAGGGAGCACCTTACTCTCGGAGGGTCAGTACTGAGGGAGCACATTACTCTCGGAGGGTCAGTACTGAGGGAGTGCTGTATTGTCGGAGGGTCAATATTGAGGCAGCACAGTACTGTCTGAGGGTCGGCAGTGAGGGAGTGCTGCACTGTCGGAGAGTCGGTACTGAGGGACTGGCGCACTGCTGGATGGTCAGTGCTAAAAGAGCGCAGTACTGTCGGACGGGCAGTACTCTGGGAGCGCTGTACTGTCGAAGGTGCCGACGGTTGGATACTTTAAGCCGAGGGCCCATCTGCCCTCTCAGGCAGATGTAAAAGATCCTAGAGCAATATTCGAAAAAGAGCAGGGGAGTTCCTTCCAGTGTCCTGGCCAATATTTACCCTTCAACCAATGTTTATAAAACCGACTTTCTGGCCATTTATCTCATTGCAGTGTGTGGGAGCTTGCTGTGCGCAAATTGGCTGCCACGTTTCCTACATTAACACAGCGACTACTCTTAACAATGTACTTCATTGACTGTTTAGGGACGTCCCGAGGTCAAGAACGGCGCAAGATAAAAGTAAGTTCTTTCCTTCTTTCAGACCTTCCATGAAACCCATCTCTTGCTCCAAGCTTTTGCCGTCCTTCCTACTATTTCCTTCCTTGGTCAGGGGTCGTCGAAATTCTACTCTTGAAAACCAATCATATCCCCTCCGATTCTCCATTTTCTTCTCCTCCTTTTACATCCTCCCTAAACCCACTCTTTGACCAAGGTTTTCGCCAGTCCTCCTGATATCTTCTTATTAATTTTACTTCTCCGTGAATCCAATTGGGAATGTTTATTCCATTAAAGGCGGTCTGGGAATGCAAGTTGTTGTTAACTTTCATTGGAATGTGTTCATTAGTTGTCCACTGTATGAGTAAAAGTAGTTTCTTGGATCATATTCTTGTCCCAGAAAGAGATTTATATCAGAGACAGACTTGCTCACATAAATTAACATTGGAAACTGCTCGTGGACACCGTTTTGTTCGAACAACATAACTTGGTTTATGTTCAGGCATCGCATTGAAATCGGTTTGTACAGCCGTGAGGGATCCTTTAGGGAGTGCTCTATCTAATAGGAGACCAGCAACACTGACTAGGATGAAGATTTATTAGTTATTTGTCTTTTTACTCTTTGATTATAACCAGTTTTACTGCTCTCTGGGACTGATGATTATGATGAAGATTTATTCGTTATTCTATTCGGTTAAACGACATAGTTCCAGAGCAGTTTCGGTGTCCCATTATAGAAACAACATTAAAGCCATAGGGAGAGCACAATGTAGATTCACTCGAATGAGGCCAGGGAAGGGAAACCTATCTGGAAAGACTTGAAAAAACAGGATTATTTCCATGGGAATCGAAAAGACGAGACGTAAATCTTAAACAAAAACAGGCCATTCGGCCCACCTGTTCCATTCCGGTGTATATGCTCCACACGAGCCTCCTCCTGACTTCATCTAACTCTTTCAGAATATCCTTCTGTTCCTCTCTCCCTCGTGTACTTATCCAGCTTCCCCTTAAATACATCTCTACTATCCGCCTCAACTACTCCAGGTAGGAGCAAGTTCCAAAATTCCATCCACTCTCATGGTTAAAAAGTTTCTCCTGAATTCCTTATTGGGTTTGTTAGTGACTATTTTATATTGATGGCCCCAAGTTTTGGACGCCCCACAAGTGGAAACATCTTCCCGACCTCTAACATATCAAACCCCTTCCTAATTGGAAAGACCTCTATTAGGGCAATCCTCAGCCTTCTCTTCTCTAGAATAAAAATATCCAGCCTGTTCAGTCTTTCCTGATATTTATAACCTCTCAGTTCTGGTATCATTCTAGTGAATCATTTTTTGCACCTTCTCCAGTGACCGTGTATCGTTTTTATAATATGGAGACCAGAACTGTTCACAGACCTGAAATGTTAACACTGTTTCTCTCTCCACAGATGCTGCCTGACCTGTTGTGTGTGTCCAGCATTATCTGATTTAATTACAGTTTACTGGTCTAACCATGCTCTTGTACAAGTTCAACATAATATCTCTGCTTTTCAATTCTATACCTCGAGAAATGTTTGCATTTTTATGGCCTTCGCCCCTCTGCAAAATAGCCAGCTTGTCCCTCAGTTTGATGGCCGCCTTGCCCCTCAGTATGATTGCCAGCTTGCCCCACAGTATGATGGCCGCCTTGCCCCACAGTATGATGGCCGCCTTGCCCCACAGTATGATGGCCGCCTTGCCCCTCAGTAAGGTGGCCGTGTTGCCCCTCAGCAAGATAGCCAGCTTGCCCCACAGTAAGATGGCTGCCTTGCCCCTCAGTATGATGGCCGCCTTGCCACTCAGTAAGATGGCCGCCTTGCCCCTCAGTAAGCCTTGCTGGCAGACATTTTGTTTTCAGTTCAGGGCGGGAGTGAATGGTTCCCTTTTACCCACTGTGTGCTGTACATGTCCAGGAGCTGTCACTGTTCCATACATGGGCCGTAAAGTACAGAGAAGGAGAGACACACTGAGAGAGGTATTTTGTTCAAATGTGAAGGCACTGATTTTTTACAGGTATATGTCTCAATTTTGTGTTTATTCAGGGCCACCATTTGTTGTCAACACAGCACTGGGACATTTATTACAGAGTACCACTCGTCACTGGGAAAGAAACACACTGTACAGAGGACAGGAAATATAAAGTGAAACACAGATAAAGGTCTGAATGGAGATCAGAAATTGCACAGATAAAACACAGGTGCATATCTCGTTGTTATGTTTCATAACTGTTTTTTTTATTCGTTCATAGGATGTGGGTGTCGTTGGCAAGGCTAGCATTCATTGCCCATCCCTAATTGCCCTTTAGAAGTTGGTGCTGACCTGGCTTGTTGAACCGCTGCAATCCGTGTGGTGAAGGTTCTCCCACAGTGCTGTTAGGAAGGGAGTTCCAGGATTTTGACCCAGCGACGATGAAGGAACGGCGATATATTTCCAAGTCAGGATGGTGTGTGACTTGAAGGGGAACGTGCAGGTGGTGTTTTCTCCAAGTGCCTGCTGCTCTTGTCCTTCCAGGTGGTCGAGGTCGTGGGTTTGGGAGGTGCTGTCGAAGAAGCCTTGGCGAGTTGCTGCGGTGCATCCTGTGGATTGAACACACTGCAGCCACGGTGCGCCGATGGTGAAGGGAATGAATGTTTCGGGTGATGGATGTGGTGCCAATCAAGCGGGCTGCTTTGTCCTGGATGGTGTCGAGCTTCTTGAGTGTTGTTGGAGCTGCACTCATCCAGGCAAGTGGAGAGTATTCCATCACACTCCTGCCTTGTGCCTTGTAGTTGGTGGAAAGGCTTTGGAGAGTCAGTAGGTGAGTCACTCGCAGCAGAATACACAG
This sequence comes from Heptranchias perlo, assembly GCF_035084215.1. NCBI lineage: Eukaryota > Metazoa > Chordata > Chondrichthyes > Hexanchiformes > Hexanchidae > Heptranchias > Heptranchias perlo. The sequence goes on along the minus strand of NW_027139516.1, from coordinate 2,290,976 downwards.
CCTTTGACCTGCTCTTGTTGCCACAGTATCTATGCGGCTGGTTCAGTTAAGTTTGTGATCAATGGTGATCCCCAGTATGTTGATGGTGGTGGATTGGGCGATGGTAATGCAGTTGAATTTCAAGCGGAGGTGTTTATCCTCTCTCTTGTTGGAGATGGTCTTTGCCTGGCACTTGTCCGTTACTTGCCATTTGTCACTTATCAGCCCAAACCTTGATGTTATCCAGGTCTTGCTGCGTTCGGGCACGGACTGCTTCATTTTCTGAGGGGTTGCGAATGGAACTGAACACTTTGCAATCATCAGCGAACATCCCCATTTGTGACGTCATGATGGAGGGAAAGTCATTGATGAAGCAGCTGAAGATGGTTGGGCCTCGGACACTGCCCTGAGGAACTCCTGCAGCAATGCCCTGGGGCTGAGTTGATTGGCATCCAACAACCACTACCATCTCCCTTTGTGCTAGGTACGACTCCAGCCACTGGAGAGTTTTCCCCATGATTCCCATTGACTTCAATTTTACGAGGGCTCCTTGTGCCACACTCGCTCAAATGCTGCCTTGATGTCAACGGTATTCACTCTCACCTCACCTCTGGAATTCAGCTCTTTTGTTCATGTTTGTACCAAGGCTGTAATGAGGTCTGGAGCCAAGTGGTCCTGGCGGAACCCAAACTGAGCATCGGTGAGCAGGTTATTGGTGAGTAAGTGCCGCTTGATAGCACTGTCGACGACACCTTCCATCACTTTGCTGATGATTGAGAGTGGATTGATGGGGCGGTAATCGGCCGGATTGGATTTGTCCTGCTTTTTGTGGACAGGACATATCTGGGCAATTTTCCACATAGTCGGGTAGATGCCAGTGTTGTTGCTGTACTGGAACAGTTTGACGAGAGGTGCGGCTAGTTCTGTAGCACATGTCTTCAGCACTACAGCCGGAATGTTGTCGCCTTTGTTGTATCCATTGCATTCAGCCGTTTCTTGATCTCACGTGGAGTGAATCAAATTGTCTGAAGACTGGCTTCTCGGATGGTGGGGATATCGTAGGGAGGCCGAGATGGATCATCCACTCGGTACTTCTGGCTGAAGATGGCTGCAAATGCTTCAGTCTTGTCTTTTGCACTTTTATTTTATCTATTGAATAAAGGTTTCTCAAAACTAACGGGCAGATCCTCCAATCTGCATATCAGGCCCGATCAATCTGCCGGCCTGAGTTTGTACCAGTCATTTTTTCTCTTTCTGAAACGGTACTGGAACAGTACTAAAACGCACCTTATCAAATTCACACATGACATCCTATGTGACTGTGACCGTGGTAAACTATCCCTCCTCATCCTTCTCGACCTGTCAGCAGCCTTTTACACTATTGACCACACAACCTACCTCCAACGCCTCTCCTCTGTCGTCCAGCTGGGTGGGACTGCGCTCGCCTGGTTCCATTCTTATCTATCCAGTCATAGACAGAGAATCACCTGCAATGGCTTCTCTTCGCACACTCGCACCGTTACCTCTGGAGTCGCCCAAGGGTCTATCCTTGGCCCCCTCCTATTTCTCATCTACATGCTGCCGCTCGGCGACATCATTCGAAAACACAACGTTAGATTCCACATGTGCACTGAAAACACCCAGCTCTTGGAGCATGATGGGAGGATCCAGTTGACGAGGTCCACATGGGAACCAACGACATAGGTAGGTCAACGAATGAGGTTCTGCTGAGGGAATTTGAGGAGCTCGGTTCCAAATTAATAAGCAGAACCTCAAAGCTAATCAGCTCTGGATTGCTACCTGAGCCACAAGCAAATTGGCATCGGGTCAAACAGATCAGAGAGTTAAAAGCGTGGCTCAAAGAGTGGTGTGGGAGACAGGGGCTTCTATTCATGGCGAAAAGTCAAGGCCATAGAGCAATGTCATGATTTGGGTAAAGATAGAGTGTGTGAGGGAGGGACAGAGAGTTTAATGGTAATAGTGCATCAGTGAATAAGGTCAAATCAGGGAAAAAGAGTAAAAAGTTAAAATTAAAGGTGGTTCATCGAAATGCATGAAGTATTTGTAACAAGATAGACAAATTAATGGCACAAATAGCGACAAATGGGTTTGATTTAGTCATCATTACTTCGACGTGGTTGCAAGGTGGCCAAGGGTGGGAACAAAGTATTCCAGGGTAGGAGATTTTTGGAAGAGAGACAAAATGTAAAAGGATCGGGGGTAGCCCTGAAAATAAAGGCTGGGATAAAGACAGTAGTGAGGAACGATCTTGTCTTGGAAGATCAGAAAGCAGAATCAGTATGGGTGTAAATAAAAAGTAACAAGGGTCAGAAAACACAGTGAGGGTAGTTTATAGGCCCCCTCCTAGTGGTTATACTGTTGGAAAGATTTTAATGAAAAAATAAGAGGGGCTTGTAACAATGGGACGGCAATAATTGTGGGAGACTTTAATCTTCATAGAGACTGGGCAAATCAAATTGGCAAAAATAGTTTAGAGGACGAGTTCGTGGAATGCATTCGAGAGAGTTTCCGAGAACGATGCTCGATGGAACCAACCATGGAACAGGCTATTTAAGATCTTGTCTTGTGTAATGACACAGGGTTAATTAATAATCGCACAGTAAGGGGTCCTCTGGGGAAGAGTGATCATAACATCATAGAATTTCACATTGAGTTCGGGAGTGACTTGAGTCCAAAACTAGAGTCTTAAACCTAATCAAAGCCAATCACATAGTTATGATGGGCGAATTGGATTAAAAGATGTGATGGTAGATAAGCAATGGCGATCATTTAAAGAAATGTTCAGGAAGGGTGCAGTTGGAGTATAATGTGGGGAAATGTGAGATTATTCACTTTGATTGGAAGAATAGAAAAATTGAATATTCTTTAAATGGTGAGAAAAAATAAATGTTGGTGCTCAGAGGGATTTTTGTTTCCTGGTACAAGAAACATGGTTCATAAGGTTGGGGGTAATTACATTAGCATGCAGGCACAACAAGCAATTCGAAAGGCGATTGGCATTCTATCCTGTATGACAAGGGGGTTAAAGTACAAGAGCAAGGAAATCTTACTAGAATTCTACAGTGCTTTCATGACACCTCGCCTGGAGTACTGTGTCCAGTTTTGTTCTCCTTATATAAGAAAGGATACACTTGCCTTAGAGGCAGTGCAACGGAAGTTCATTATCTTGATTCCTGGGATAACAGGGCTGTCCTCCGAGGAGAAATTGAGTAGAATGGGTCTATACTCTCTGGAGTTCTGACAAAGAGAGGTGATCTCCTTTAAACTTATAAGGTTCTGAGGGGGCTTGACAGGGCAGATGCTGAGAGGTGGCTTCCCTAGCTGAAGAGTGCCAGAAGCTGAGGATAAGGGGCTGGCCATTTAATACTGAGATGAGGAGGAATTTCTTCAATCAGAGGTTGGTGAATATTTGGAATTTTCTACCCCATAGGGCTGTGGATGCTGAGTCATTGAATATATTCAAGGCTGAGATCGATTGATTTTGAATTCGAAGGGAATCAATGGATAAGGGGATCGGGCGGGAAATTGGAGTTGAGGTCGAAGATCAGCCCTGATCCAATTGTTTGGTGCAGTAGGCTCGAGGGGTGCATCCAACCCCTGCTCCTATTTCTTATGTTTTTATATATCTGTTACCATGTACAATTTAACAATTAACAGCAATGTTTCCACCGTGTATCAGTTACCATGAGTATACTAATAAACAACTGTAAATTCATTCCCCAGTGTATTGGTTATCATGCCGAAATCAACAAACAACGGGAAATTCATTCCCCAGTGTATTGGTTATCATGACTATATCAACAAACAACTGTAAATTCATTCCCCAGTGTATTGGTTATCATGCCGAAATCAACAAACAACGGGAAATTCATTCTCCAGTGTATTGGTTCTCATTGACTATATGAACAACCAACTATAAATTCATTCCCCAGTGTATTGGTTATCATGACTATATCAACAAACAAATGTAAATTCATTCCCCAGTGTATTGGTTCTCATTGACAATATGAACAAACAACAGGAAATTCATGCCCCAGTGTATTGGTTATCATGCCTATATCAACAAACAACTGTAAATTCATTGTCCAGTGTATTGGCTTTCAGTGACGATATGAACTAACAAACGAAAATTCATTCTCCAGTTAATTGGTTATCCTGACTATATGAACAAACAGCTGTAAATTCTTTATCCAGTGTATTGGTTATCATGACAATATTAACAAACACATTTAAATTCATTCGCCACTATATTGGTTATCATGACTACATCAACAAACAAGAGTAAATTGATTCCCCAGTGTATTGGTTATCATGACTGTATCAACAAACAACTGTAAATTCATTCCCTAGTGTATTGGTTATCAGTGACTATATGAACAAACAAACGAAAATTCATTCCCAGCGTATTAGTTATCATAACTACATTAACAAACAACTGTAAATTCATTCCCTGGTGTATTTGTTATCATGACTATAATAACAAACAGCTGTAAATTCATTCCACAGTGCATTGGTTATCATGATTACATTAACAAACAACTGTAAATTCAATCCCCAGTGTAATGGTTGCACATCCAATTTAACAATCACGTGTAAATTCATTCCCCAGTGTATTGCTTATCATGTCTAATTTAACAATCAACCGTAAATTCATTCCCAGTGTATTAGTTATCATGAATATATTAACAAACAGCTGTAAATTCATTCCACAGTGCATTGGTTATCATGACTTCAATAACAAACTACTTTAAATTCATTCGCCAGTGTATTGGTTCTCATGAATAAATTAACAAACAACTGGAAATGCATTCTCCAGTTTTTGGTTATCATGATTATATTAACAAACAACTGTAAATTCATTCCCCAGTGCATTGGCTATCATGACTGTCTCAATAAACAACTGTAAATTCATTGCCCAGTGTGATTATTGTGACTATAACAACGAACAACTCTAAATGCATTCTCCAGTGTATTGGTTATCATGATTATATTAACAAACATAAGTAAATTCATTCCCCTGTGTATTGGTTATCATGCCAAGATCAACAAACAACAGTAAATTCATTCCCCGGTGTATTGGTTATCAGTGACGATATTAACAAACAGCTGTGAATACTTTATCCAGTGTATTTGTTATCATGACAACATTAACAATCAAATTTAAATTCATTCCCAGTGTATTAGTTATCATAACTATATCAACAAACAACTGTAAATTCATTCCCCGGTGTATTGGTTATCATGACTACATTAACAAACAGCTGTAAATTCATCCCACAGTGCATTGGTTATCATGATTACATGAACAAACAACTTTAAATTCAATTCCCAGTGTAATAGTTATCATGACTATATTAACAAATAAATGTAAATTCATTCACCAGTGTATTGGTTATCATGACTATGCTAACAAACAAATGTAAATTAATTCCAAAATGTGATGGTTACACATCCAATTTAACAAACAAGTGTAAATTCATTCCCCAGTGTATTGGTTATCATGTCCAATTTAACAATCAACAGTAAATTCATTCACCCATGTATTGGTTATCATGAATATATTAACGATAAAATGTAAATTCATTCCCCAGTGTATTGGTTATCATGACTATATTTCCGATCAACTGAAAATTATTACCACCATTGTATTAGATATCATGACTAAATTAACAAACAACTGTAAATTCATTTCCCAGTGTAATGGTTATCATGATTATATTAACACACAGCTGTAAATTAATTCCCCAGTGTAATGGTTATAATGACTATATTAAGAAACAGCTGTAAATTCATTCCACAGTGCATTGGTTATCAGGACTTCAATAACAAACTACTTTAAATTCATTCTCCAGTAAATTGGTTATCATGACCATATTAACAAAGAGCTGAAAATTCATTCTCCAGTGTATTGGTTATCATGACTATTTTAACAAACAGCTGTAAATTCATTCCCCAGGAAATTGGTTCACATTGACGATATTAACAAACAACCAGTAAATTCCTTCCCCGGTGTATTGGTTATCATTAATATATTAACAAACAACTGTACATCGACCCCCCAGTGTATTGGTCATCATGAGTATATCAACAAACAGCTGTAAATTCATTCCCCAGTGAATTGGTTATCATGACCATATTAACAAACAGCTGTAAATTCATTCCACGGTGCTTTGGTTATCATGACTACAATAACAAACAACTTTAAATTCATTCCCCAGTGTGTTTGTTATCATGACTATATCAACAAACAACTGTAAATTCAATCCCCAGTGTATTAGTTATCATGTCCACTTTAACACTCAACTGTAAATTCATTCCCCCATTGTATCAGTTATCATGTCCACATTAACAATCAACTGTAAGTTCAATCCACAGTGTATCGGTTATCATGACTATGCAAAAAAGAACTTTAATTCCATTCCCAGTGTATTGGTTATCATTGTCTATAAGAACAAAAAAATGAAATTTCATTCTCCAGTTAATTGGTTATCATGACTATATTAACAAACAACTGTAAATCTATTCACCAGTGTATTGGCTACAATGACAATATTAACAAACAACTGCAAATTTATTCCCCAGTGCATTGGTTATCATGACTATATTAACAAACTGCTGTAAATTCATTCCCCAGTGTATTGGTTATAATGACGATATAAACAAACAACAGTAAATTCATTCCCCATTGTTGTGGTGAACATATCCAATTTAACAATCTAGTGTAAATCCATTCCCCAGTGTATTGCTTATCATGTCCAACTTAACAAACAACTGTAAATTCATTCCCCAGTCTAATGGTTATCATGACTGTATAAACAACCAACGGTAAATTCATTCCCCAGTGTAATGGTTATCAAGTCCAATTTAACAATCAACTGTAAATGGATTCACCCGTGTAATGTTCATTATGACTATATTTACGATCAAATGTAAATTCACTCCCCATTGCATTGGTAATCAGGTCCAATTTAACAAACAACTGTAAATTCATTCCCCGGTGTATTGGTTATCATGACTATATTAACAAAGAGCTGTAAATTCATTCCCCAGTGTATTGGTTATCATGACTATGCTAACAAACAACTTGAAATTCATTCGCCAGTGTATTGGTTATCATGACAACATTAACAAACAACTGTAAATGCATTCTCCCGTGTATTGGTTATCATGACGATATTAACAAACAACTGTAAATTCATTCCCCAGTGTATTGGTTATCATGACTCTGTTAACAAATAAATGTAAATTCATTCCCCAGTGCAATGATTATCATGACTATATTCACAATCAAATGTAAATTAATTCCCAGTGTATTAGTTATCATGTCCACTTTAACTGTAAATTCATTACCCAGTGTACGGCTTTTGATGACTATATCAACAAACAACTGTAATTTCATTCCCCAGTGTGTTGGTTAACATGTCCAATTTAACAAACAACTGTAAATTCATTCCTCAGCTGATTGGTAATCAGGAATTTTTAACAAACAACAGAAGATTCATTCCCCAGTGTATTGGTTATCAAGACTATATTAACAAACAGCTGTAAATTCGTTCCCCAGTCAAATGGTTATCATGTCCAAATGAACAATTAACTATGAAATCATTACTAGCGTATTGGTTATCATGACTATTTTAACAAACAACTGTAAATTCATTCCCCACTGTGTTTGTTATCAAGACTATATCAACAAACAACTGTAAATTCTTTACCCAGTGTATTGGTTATGATGAATATATTAACAAACAAAGGTAAATTCATTCCCCACTCTATTGGTTTTCATGACTATATTAACAAACAACTGTAAATTTATTCCCCAGTGTAATGGATATCATGACGATATCAACAAACAACTGTGAATTCATTACCCAGTGTATTGGTTAGCATGACTACATTGACAAAAAAATGTAAATTCATTCAGCAGCGTGTCTCTTATCTTGACTATATTAACAATCAACTGTAAATTCATTCCCCAGTGTATGGGCTATCAGGACTATGTTACAACACAACTGTAACTTCAGTCCCCAGTGTGTTGGTTATCATGACTATATTAACAAACAACTGTAAATTTATTCCCCAGTGTTTTGGTTAGAATGTCCAATTTAACAATCAGCTGTAAATTCATTGCCCAGTTTATTAGTTATCATGTCCAATTTAACAAACTACAGTAAATTCATTCCTCAGTGCAATGGTTATCATGTCCAATTTAACAATCATCTGTAAATTCATTTTCCAGTGTATTAGATACCATGACGATATGAACAAACAACTGTAAATTCATTCCCCAGTGTATTGGTTATTATGACCATATTAACAAATAGCTGTTAATTCATTCTCCAGTTTTTTGGTTATCATGACGATATGACCAAACAACTTTAAATTCATTCCCCAGTGTAATAGTTATCATGCTCAATTTAACAATCAACTCGAAATTCATTCAACCGTGTATTGGTTATCTTGACTATGTGAATGATCCAGTGTAAATTAATTCCCCAGTGTGTTTGTCTTCATGACTATGTCAACAAACAACGGTAAATCCATTCCCTAGTGTATTGATTATCATGACTATGTTAACAAACAACTGTAAATTCATTCACAGTGTATTGGGTATCATGACGATATAAACAAACAAATGTAAATTCATTCCCCAGTGTATTGGTGATCATGACTTCATCAACAAACAAGTGTAAATTCATTCCCCAGTGTATTGGTTTTGATGACTATATTAACAAACAACTGTAAATTCATTCCCCATTTTAATGGTTATCATGTCCAATTTAACAAACAACTTTATAATTATTCCCCAGTGTGTTGGTTATCATGACTATATGAACAAACAAATGCAAATTCATTCCCCAGTGTAATGGTTATCATGTCCAATTTAAAAATCAACAGTAAATTCATTCGCCCGTGTATTGGTTATCATGACTATATTAATGATAAAATGTAAATTCATTCCCCAGTGTATTGGTTATCATGACTATATTAACGATCAACTGTAAATTATCTCCATCATTGTATTAGATATCATGACTAAAATAACAAACAGTTGTGAATTCATTCCCCAGTGTAATGGTTATCATGATTGTATTAACAAACAGCTGTAAATTCATTCCCCAGTGTATTGGTTATCATGACTATAATAACAAACAACTGTAAATTCATTACCCAGTGTATTGGTTATCATGACTATATTTACAAACAACTGTAAATTCATTCCCCAATGTATGGTTACCTTGTCCAATTCAACAATCAATTTTGAATTCATTACCAGTGGATTGGTTATCATGACAAGATTTACAATCAACTGTAAATTCATTCCCCATTGTAGCGGTTAGCATGTCCAATTTAACAATCAAGTGTAATTTCATTCCCATTGTATTGGTTGTCATGTCCACTTTAACAATCAACTGTGAATTCATTCCACAGTGTATTCGTTATCATGACTACATTAAAACCCAACTTTAATCCATTCCCCAGTGCATTGGTTGTCATGATTATATCAACAAACAACTGTAAATACATTCCCCAGTGTATTGGTTCTCATTGACTATATGAACAAACAACTGTAAATTAATTCCCCAGTATATTGGTTATCAGAACAATCAACTGTAAATTCATTCCCCAGTGTATTGGTTATCATGACAAACAAACGTAAATTCTTTCCCCAGTGAATTAGTTATCATGTCCAATTGAACAAACAACTGTAAATTAATTCCCCAGTGTATCGGTTATCATGTCCACTTTAACAATCAACTGTAAATTCATTCCCCAGTGTATTGGTTATCAGGACTATGTTAAAACATAACTGTAAATTAATTCCCCCGTGTGTTGGTTATCATGACTATATTAACAAACAACTGTAAATGCATTCTCCAGTATTATAGTTATAATGATTATCTTAACACACAACTGTAAATTCATTCCCCAGTGTATTGGTTAGCATGACTACATCAACAAACAAATGTAAATTAATTCCCCAGTGTATTAGTTATCATGACTATATTAACGATCAACTGTAAATTCAATCACCGTGCATTGGTTACATGCAATATCAACAAACGATTGTAAATTCATTCCCAGTGTATTGGTTAGCATGACTTCATCAACAAAAAATTGTGAATTCATTCCACAGTGTATTAGTTATCATGACAATATTAACAAACAACTGTAAATTCATATTCCATTGTATTGGTTATCATGACTAAATTAACAAACAACTGTGAATTCATTCCCCAGTGTATTCTTTATCATGACTATGTTAACAACAAACTGTAAATTCTTTCCACAGTGCAATAGTTATCACGTGCAATTTAACAATCAACTGTAAATTCATTCCCAGTGTATTAGTTATCACGACTATATTAACAAACAACTGTAAATTCATTCCGTTGTGCATTTGTTATCATGACTATATTAACAAACAGCTGCAAATGCATTCCCCTGTCTATTGGTTATCATGATTATATCAACAAACAACGTTAAATTCATTCGCCAGTGCAATGGTTATCACGACTGCATCAACAAACCACTGTAAATACATTCACCACTGTATTGCTTATCATGGCGATATCAACAAACAACTGCAAATTCATTCCGCAGTGTGTTGGTTATCATGACAAAATGAACAAACAATTGTAAATTCATTCCCCAGTGTGTTGGTTTTCATGACGATATTAACAAAGAACTGTAAATTCATTCCCCAGTGTATTGGTTCTCATGACTATATTAATAAACAACTGTAAATTCATTCCCCAGTGTTTTGGTTAGAATGTCCAATTTAACAATCAGCTGTAAATTCATTGCCCAGTTTATTCGTTATCATGTCCAATTTAACAAACTACAGTAAATTTATTCCGCAGTGCAATGGTTATCATGTCCAATTTAACAATCATCTGTAAATTCATTTTCCAGTGTATTAGATACCATGACGATATGAACAAACAACTGTAAATTCATTCCCCAGTGTATTGGTTATTATGACTATATTAACAAATTGATGTATATTCATTCCCCAGTGTATTGGTTATCATGACTATATTAAAAAAAACAACGTTAAATTCATTCCCCAGTGCATTCGTTATCATGACGATATTACCAAACAATTTAAATTCATTCCCCAGTGTAATAGTTATCATGCTCAATTTAACAATCAACTCGAAATTCATTCAACCTTGTATTGGTTATCTTGACTATGTGATTGATCCAGTGTAAATTCATTCCCCAGTGTGTTTGTCTTCATGACTATATTAACAAACAACTGTAAATCCATTCCCCAGTGTTTTAGTTATCATGACTATGTTAACAAACAACTGTAAATTCATTCACAGTGTATTGGTTATCATGACTGGATGAACAAACAGCTGTAAATTCATTCCCCAGTGTATTAGCTATCATGTCCAATTTAACAATGAACTCTGAATTTATTACCCAGTGTATTTGTTATCATGACTATGTTAACAAACAAATCTAAATTCATTCCAAGTGTATTAGTTATCATGACTATATCTACAAACAACTGTAAATGTTTTCCCCACTGTATCGTTTATCATGACTATCTCAACAAACAGCTGTAAATTCATTCCCCAGTGTATTGGTTATCATGACTATATTAACAAACAATATAAAATTCGTTCACCAGTGTTTTGGTTATTATGAGTACAGCAACAAACAACTGTAAATTCATTCACCAGTGTTTTAGTTATCATGACTATATCAACAAGCAACTGTGAATTCATTCCCCAGTGCATTGCATATCATGCCTTCTTCAACATGCAAGTGTAAATTCATTCCGCAGTGTATTAGTTATGATGACTATATTAACAAACAATATTAAATTCACTCCCCAGTGTATTGGTTATCATGTCCAATTTAACAAACAAATGTAAATTCATTCCCCAGTGTATTGGTTATCATGACTGACTATATTAATAAACAATTGTAAATTCATTCAACAGTGTGTTTGTTGTCATGATCTTCTCAACAAACAACTGAAAATTCATTCCCCAGTGTAATAGTTATCATGCTCAATTTAACAATCAACTCGAAATTCATTCACCCTTGTATTGGTTATCATGTCTTTTTTGATGATCAACTGTAAATTCATTACCCAATGTGTTTGTTGTCATTGACTATATGAACAAACAACTGTAAATTCATTCCCAATGTATTGGTTATCATTGACTATCTGAACAAACAACTGTAAATTCATTCCCCAGTGTATTGGTTATCATTGACTACATGAACAAACAAATGAAAATTCATTCTCCACGTTATTGTCAATCTTGACTATATTAACAATCAACTGTGTATCCATTACCCAGTGTATTGATTTTAACGACTATATCAACACACAACTGTAAATTTATTCCCAACTGTATTGGTTTTCATGACAATATTAACAAACAGCTGTAAATTCATTCCCCAGTGCATTGGTGATAATGAATATATCAACAAACAGCTGTAAATTCATTCCCCAGGGCCTTGGTTATCATGTCCAACTTAACAATCCACTGAAAATTCATTGCCAAGTTTATTGGTTATAATGACTGTATGAACAAACAACTGTAAATTCATTCCCCAGTGTTATAGTTATCATATTCAATTTAATAATCAACTCGAAATTCATTCACCCGTGTATTGGTTATCACGACTATATTAATGGTCAAATGTAAATTCATTCCCCAGTGTTTTGGTTAACATTGACTATATGAACAAACAACTGAAAATTCATTCCCCAGTGCATTGGTTATCATAGACGAAATGAACAAACAAATGTAAATTCAGTCTCCAGTTAATTGGTCATTTTGACTATATTAACAAACAACTGTAAATCCATTCCCCAGTGTATTGGTTATAACGACTATATCAAAAAACAACTGAAATTTATTCCCCAGTGTATTGGTTATCATGACTATATTAACCAACAAAATAAAATTCATTCCCCAGTGTATTGGTTATCATGAGTACATTAATAAAAACTGTAAATTGATTCCACAGTGTATTAGTTATTATGACTATATTAACAAACATCTGTTAATTAATTCCCAGTGCATTGGTTATCATGCTACATCAACAAACAACTCTAAATTCATTCCCCAGCGTATTGGTTAGCATCACTATATTAAAAAACAACTTTAAATTCATTCCCCAGTGTATTGGGTATCATGACTGTATGAACAAACGTCTGTAAATTCATTCCCCAGTGCATTCGTTATCATGACTATATTAACAAACAACTGTAAATTCATTCCCCAGTGTATTGGTTTTCAGGACAATATTGACAATCAAAAGTAAATTCATTCCCCAGTGCATCAGTTATCATGTCCAGTTCAACAATGAAATGTGAATTCATTCCACAGTGTATTCGTTATCATGACTACATTTAAACCCAACCAAAAATTAATTCCCCAGTGTATTGGTTGTCATGACTATATTGAAAAACAACTGTAAATCCATTCCCCATTGTATTGGTTATCATGACTTTATTGACAAATAAATGTAAATTCATTCCCCAATGTATCAGTTGTCATTTCCACTTTAACAATCAACTGTGAATTCATTCCACAGTGTATTCGTTATCATGACTGCATTAAAACCCAACTGTAAATTCATTCCCAATGTATTGGTTAGCATGACTACATTAACAAACAAATGAAAATTCATTCCCCAGTGTATTAGTTATCATCACTATCTTAACAAAGAGCTGTAAATACATTCTCAGTGGATTGCTTATCATATCCAATTCGACAATCAACTATGAATGCATCACCCAGTCTATTGGCTATCATGAAAACATCAATAAACAACTATACATTCATTCGTCCGTGTGTTTGTTATCATGACTATCGAAAGAAAGAGCGGGACATGCACTCCCCAGTGAATTGGTTATCATGACAAACAAACGTAAATTCATTCCCCGGTGTATTATTTATCAAATCCAATTTAACAAACAACTGTAAATTCATTCCCCAATGTATTGGTTATCAGGACTATATTGACAATCAAAAGTAAATTCATTCCCCAGTGTATCAATTATCATGTCCACTTTAACAATCAACTGTGAATTCATTCCACAGTGTATCCGTTATCATGAGTACATTAAAACCCAACTGTAAATTCACTCCCCAGTGTATTGGTTGTCATGACTATATTGACAAACAACTGTAAATCCATTCCCCATTGTATTGGTTATCATGACTTTATTGACAAACAACTGCAAATTAATTCCCCAGTGTATTAGTTATCATGTCCAATTGAACAAACAACTGTCAATTCAATCCCCTGTGTATTGATAATCATGAAAATATCAACAAACAACTGTGAATTATTTTCCCAGTGTAATTGAAATCACGCTCAAATTAAGAATCAACTGTAAATTCATTCACCCGTTTATTGGTTATCATGACTATATGAACAAACAACTGCAACTTCAATGCCCAGTGCATTGGTTATCATGACTATATCAACAAACAACTGTAAATACATTCCCCAGTGCATTGGTTATCATGTCCAATTTAACAATCAATTAGGAATTCATTACCAGTGTATCGGTTATCATGACTGCATTGACAAATAAATATAAATTCATTCCGGAGTGTTTTTGTTATCATGACTAAATCAACAAACAACTCTAAGTTCATTCCCCAGTGTATTGTTTATAATGACTATATTAACAAACAACTTTAAATTCATTCCCCATTGTATAGGTTATCATGACTACATTAACAAACAAATGTAAATTCATTGCCCAGTGTATTGGTTATCATGACTATTTTAACAAACAACTGTAAATTCATTCCCCAGTGTATTGGTTATCATTGACGATTGGAACTAACAACTGCAAATTCATTCCCCGTTTATTGGTTGTCATGACTATATCAACAACCAACGGTAAATTCATTCCCCAGTGTATTGGTTATCATTGACTATGTGAACAAACAACAGTAAATTCATTCCCCAGTGTATTGGTTATCAGGACTTCATCAACATGCTAGTGTAAATTAATTCCGCATTGTATTAGTTCTAATGACTATATTAACAAACAATTTTAAATTAATTCACCAGTGTATTGGTTATCATGTCCAATTTAACAAACAACTTTAAATTCATTCCCCAGTGTATTGGTTATCATGACTATATGAACAAACAACTGTAAATTCATTCCCCTTTGTAATGGTTATCACGTCCAATTTAACAAACAACTTTAAATTCATTCCCCAGTGTATTGGTTATCATGACTATATTAATAACAAACTGTAAATTCTTTCCCCAGTGTCATGGTTATCACGTCCAATTTAACAATCAACTGGAAATTCATTCCCAGTGTATTAGTTATCATGACTATCTTAACAAACAGCTGCAAATTCATTTCCCAGTGTATTGGTTATCATGACTATATCAACAAACAACTTTAAATTAATTACCCAGTGTATTGATTATCATGACTACATCAACAAACAACTGTTAATTCATTCCCCAGTGTTTTTTTAATCATGTCCAATGTAACAATCAACTATGAATGCATGACCCAGTGTATTGGTTGTCATGACTATTTTAACAAACTAACGTAAATTCATTCCAAGTGTATTGGTTATCCTGACTATATTAATAAACAACTGTAAATTCATTCCACATTGCATTGGTTATCATGTCCAACTTAACAATCAATTGAAAATTCATTCCCAGTATATTAGTTATCATAACTATATTAACAAGCAAACGTAAATTCATTTCCTAGTGTATTGGTTATCATGACAACATGAACAAACAATATAAAATTCATTCCCCAGTGTATTGGTTATCATGAGTATATCAACAAACAAGTGTAAATTCATTCTGCAGTATATTCGTTATAATGACTATATTAACAAACAGTATTAAATTCATTCCCAAATGTATTGGTTATCATGTCCAATTTAACCAACAAAATAAAATGCATTCACCAGTGTATTGGTTATCATGAGTACATTAATAAAAACTGTAAATTGATTCCACAGTGTATTAGTTGTCATGACTATATTAACAAACAACTGTTAATTCATTCCCAGTGCATTGGTTATCATGCTACATCAACAAACAACTCTAAATTCATTCCCCAGCGTATTGGTTAGCATCACTATATTAAAAAACAACTTTAAATTCATTCCCCAGTGTATTGGGTATCATGACTGTATGAACAAACGTCTGTAAATTCATTCCCCAGTGCATTCGTTATCATGACTATATTAACAAACAACTGTAAATTCATTGCCCAGTGTAATAGTTATCATGCTCAATTTAACAATCAACTCGAAATTCATTCACCCGTGTATTGGTTATCTTGACTATATTAATGATCAAGTGTAAATTCATTCCCCAGTGTGTTTGTTGTCATGACTATATGAACAAACAACGGTAAATCCTTTCCCCAGTGTATTAGTTATCAAGACGATATTAACTACAAACTGTCATTTCATTCCCCAGTGTAATGGTTATCACGTCCCAGTGTATTAGTTATCACGAATATATCAACAAACAAATGTAAATTAATTCTCCAGTGTATTGGTGATCATGACTATGTTAACAAACAACTTTAAATTCATTCGCCAGTGTATTTGTTATCATGACTGCATTAATAAACAACTTGAAATGCATTCTCCAGTGCATTGTTTATCATGACGATATTAACAAAGAACTGCAAATTCATTCCCCCGTGTATTGGTAATCATGTCCAATTTAACAATCAACTCTGAATTTATTACCCAGTGTATTGGCTATCATGACTATGTTAACAAACAAATGTAAATTCATTCCAAGTATATTGGTTATCATGACTTTTTGAATTAACAACTGTAAATTCATTCCCCAGTGTATTGCTTATAATGTCCAATTTACCAATCATCTATAAATTCATTCACCCAGTGCATTAGATATCATGACGATATTAACAAACAGCTGTAAATTCATTCCCCAGTGTATTGGTTATCATGAATGTATGAACAAACAATTGTAAATTCATTCCCCAGTGTGTATGTTGTCATGACGACATCAACAAACAACTGTAAATTCATTCCCCAGTGTATTGGTTATCATTGACTATGTGAACAAACAACTGTAAATTCATTCCCGACTGTATTGGTTATCAGGACATCATTAACATGCTAGTGTAAATTAATTCCGCAGTGTATTAGTTCTAATGACTATATTAACAAACAACTTTAAATTCTTTCCCCAGTGTCATGGTTATCACGTCCAATTTAACAATCAACTGGAAATTCATTCCCAGTGTATTAGTTATCATGACTATCTTAACAAACAGCTGCAAATTCATTTCCCAGTGTATTGGTTATCATTGACGATTGGAACGAACAACTGCAAATTCATTCCCCAGTTTATTGGTTGTCATGACTATATCAACAAACAACGGTAAATTCATTCCCCAGTGTATTGGTTATCATTGACTATGTGAACAAACAACTGTAAATTCATTCCCGACTGTATTGGTTATCAGGACATCATTAACATGCTAGTGTAAATTAATTCCGCAGTGTATTAGTTCTAATGACTATATTAACAAACAACTTTAAATTCTTTCCCCAGTGTCATGGTTATCACGTCCAATTTAACAATCAACTGGAAATTCATTCCCAGTGTATTAGTTATCATGACTATCTTAACAAACAGCTGCAAATTCATTTCCCAGTGTATTGGTTATCATGACGATATCAACAAACTACTTTAAATTCATTCCTCAGTATATTGGTTGTCATGACTACATCAACAAACAACTGTTAATTCATTCCCCAGTGTTTTGTTTATCATGTCCAATGTAACAATCAACTATGAATTCATTACCCAGTGTATTGGTTATCATGACTATATTAATAAACAACTGTAAATTCATTCCACATTGTATTGGTTATCATGTCCAACTTAACAATCAATTGAAAATCCATTCCCAGTGTATTAGTTATCATGACTATATTAACAAGCAAACGTAAATTCATTCCCTAGTGTATTGGTTATCATGACAACATGAACAAACAATATAAAATTCATTCCCCAGTGTATTGGTTGTCATGAGTACATCAACAAACAAGTGTAAATTCATTCCGCAGTATATTCGTTATAATGACTATATTAACAAACAGTATTAAATTCATTCCCAAATGTATTGGTTATCATGTCCAATTTAACAAACAACTTTAAATTCATTCCCCAGTGTTTTGGTTACCATGACCATATTAACAAACAAGTGTAAATTCATTCCCCAATGAATTGGTTTTCATGACTATATTAACAACAAACTGTAAATTCTTTCCCCAGTGTAATGGTTATCACGTCCAATATAACAATAAACTGGAAATTCCTTCCCAGTGTATTCGTTATCATGACGATCTTAGAAACAGCTGAAAATTGATTACGCAGTGTATTGGTTATCATGACTATGTCAACAAACTACTTTAAATTCATTCCCCAGTGTGTTGGTTATCATGACTATATTAACAAACAACTGTAAATTCATTCCCCAGTGTATTGGTAATGATGTCCAATTTAACAATCAACTATGAATTCATTACCCAGTTTTGTGGTTCTCATGACTATGTTCACAGAGAAATGTAAATTCATTCCCCAGTGTATTGGTTATCATGACCATATCAACAAACAGCTGTAAATTCATTCCCCAGTGTCTTGGTTATCATGTCCAACTTAACAATTAACTGAAAATTCATTCCCCAGTGTATTGGTTAACATCAGTACAACAATAAACAACTGTAAATTGATTCCCCAGTGTATTAGTTATCATGACTACATTAACAAACAACTGTAAATTCATTCACCGTGCATTGGTTACATGCAATATCAACAAACGACTGTAAATTCATTCCCAGTGTATTGGTTACCATGACTTCATCAACAAAAAATTGTGAATTCATTCCACAGTGTATTAGTTATCATGACAATATTAACAAACAACTGTAAATTCATATTCCATTGTATTGGTTATCATGACTAATTTAACAAACAACTGTGAATTCATTCCCCAGTGTATTCGTTATCATGACTATGTTAACAACAAACTGTAAATTCTTTGCACAGTGCAATGGTTATCACGTGCAATTTGACAATCAACTATAAATTCATTCCCAGTGTATTAGTTATCACGACTATATTAACAAACAACTGTAAATTCATTCCGTTGTGTATTTGTTATCATGAATATGTTAACAAACAGCTGCAAATTCATTCCACTGTCTATTGGTTATCATGACTATATCAACAAACAAATTTAAATTCATTCGCCAGTGTAATGGTTATCACGACTGGATCAACAAACCACTGTAAATACATTCTCCACTGTATTGCTTATCATGGCGATATCAACAAACAACTGCAAATTCATTCTGCAGTGTGTTGCTTATCATGACAAAATGAACAAACAATTGTAAATTCTTTCCCCAGTGTGTTGGTTTTCATGACTATATTAACAAAGAACTGTAAATTCATTCCCCAGTGTATTGGTAATCATGTCCAATTTAACATTGAACTCTGAATTCATTCCCCAGTGTATTGGTTCTCATGACTATATCAATAAACAACTGTAAATTTATTCCCCAGTGTTTTGGTTAGAATGTCCAATTTAACAATCAGCTGTAAATTTATTGCCCAGTTTATTCGTTATCATGTCCAATTTAACAAACTACAGTAAATTTATTCCGCAGTGCAATGGTTATCATGTCCAATTTAACAATCATCTGTAAATTCATTCCCCAGTGTATTGGTTATTATGACTATATTAACAAATAGATGTATATTCATTCCCCAGTGTAATGGTTATCATGAATATATTAAAAAACAACATTAAATTCATTCCCCAGTGTATTGGTTATCATGACTATATTAAAAAAAACAACGTTAAATTCATTCCCCAGTGCATTCGTTATCATGACGATATCACCAAACAATTTAAATTCATTCCCCAGTGTAATACTTATCATGCTCAATTTAACAATCAACTCGAAATTCATTCAAACGTGTATTGGTTATCTTGACTATGTGATTGATCCAGTGTAAATTCATTCCCCAGTGTTTTTGTCTGCATGACTATATTAACAAACAACTGTAAATCCATTCCCCAGTGTTTTAGTTATCATGACTATGTTAACAAACAACTGTAAATTCATTCACAGTGTATTGGTTATCATGACTGGATGAACAAACAGCTGTAAATTCATTCCCCAGTGTATTAGTTATCATGTCCAATTTAACAATCAACTCTGAATTTATTACCCAGTGTATTGGTTATCATGACTATGTTAACAAACAAATGTAAATTCATTCCAAGTTTATTAGTTATCATGACTATATCTACAAACAACTGTAAATTCATTCCCCAGTGTATTGGTAATGATGTCCAATTTAACAATCAACTATGAATTCATTACCCAGTTTTGTGGTTATCATGACTATGTTCACAGAGAAATGTAAATTCATTCCCCAGTGTATTGGTTATCATGACTATATCAACAAACAACTGTAAATTAATTCCCCAGTGTATTGTATATCATGACTATATCTACAAACAACTGTAAATGTTTTCCCCACTGTATCGTTTATCATGACTATCTCAACAAACAGCTGTAAATTCATTCCCCAGTGTATTGGTTATCATGACTATATTAAGAAAAAATATAAAATTCGTTCACCAATGTTTTGGTTATTATGAGTACAGCAACAAACAACTGTAAATTCATTCCCCAGTGCATTGCATATCATGCCTTCTTCAACATGCAAGTTTAAATTCATTCCGCAGTGTATTAGTTATGATGACTATATTAACAAACAATATTAAATTCACTCCCCAGTGTATTGGTTATCATGTCCAATTTAACAAACAAATGTAAATTCATTCCCCAGTGTATTGGTTATCATGACTGACTATATTAATAAACAATTGTAAATTCATTCAACAGTGTGTTTGTTGTCATGATCTTCTCAACAAACAACTGAAAATTCATTCCCCAGTGTAATAGTTATCATGCTCAATTTAACAATCAACTCGAAATTCATTCACCCGTGTATTGGTTATCATGTCTTTTTTGATGATCAACTGTAAATTCATTACCCAATGTGTTTGTTGTCATTGACTATATGAACAAACAACTGTAAATTCATTCCCAATGTATTGGTTATCATTGACTATCTGAACAAACAACTGTAAATTCATTCCCCAGTGTATTGGTTATCATTGACTACATGAACAAACAAATGAAAATTCATTCTCCAGTTTGTTGTCCATCTTGACTATATTAACAATCAACTGTAAATCCATTACCCATGTATTGATTTTAACGACTATATCAACACACAACTGTAAAATTATTCCCCACTGTATTGGTTATCATGACTATATTAACAAACAGCTGTAAATTCATTCCCCAGTGCACTGGTGATAATGACTATATTAACAAACAACTGTAAATTCATTCCCGACTGTATTGGTTATCAGGACATCATTAACATGCTAGTGTTAATTAATTCCGCAGTGGTTATCATGACTATATTAACAAACAATATAAAATTCGATCACCAGTGTTTTGGTTATCATGAGTACAGCAACAAACAACGGTAAATTCATTCCCCAGTGCTTTCGTTATCATGGCAATATTAACAAACAAAAGTAAATTCATTCCCTGGTGTAATAGTAATCATGCTCAATTTAACAATCAACTCGGAATTCATTCACCCGTGTATTGGTTATCTTGACCATATTAATGATCAAGTGTAAATTCATTCCCCAGTGTGTTTGTTGTCATGACGTTATCAACAATCAACGGTAAATCCATTCCCCAGTGTATTGGTTATCATGACGATATTAAAAAACAAATGTAAATCCATTCCCCAGTGTATTGGTTATCATGACTATATGAACAAACAGCTGTAAATTCATTCCCCAGTGTATTGGTTATCATGTCCAACGAAATAATTAATTGAAAATTCATTCCCCAGTCTATTGGTAAACATCAGTACAACAATAAGCAACTCGAAATTGATTCCCCAGTGTATGAGTTATCACGACTATATTAATAAACATCTGTAAATTCATTCCGTTGTGCATTTGTTATCATGACTATATTAACAAACAGCTGCAAATTCATTCCCCTGTGTATTGGTTATCATGACTATATCAACAAACAACTTTAAATTCATTCGCCAGTGTAATGGTTATCATGACTGCATCAACAAATCACTGTAAATACATTCTCCACTGTATTGCTTATCATGGCTATATTAACAAACAACTGCAAATTCATTCCCCAATGTGTTGGTTATCATGACAAAATGAACAAACAACTGTAAATTCATTCCCCAGTGTGTTGGTTATCATGACTATATTAACAAACAACTGTAAATTCATTCCCCAGTTTATTAGTTATCATGTCCAATTTAACAGACTACAGTAAATTTATTCCGCAGTGCAATGGTTATCAGGTCCAATTTAACAATCATCTATAAATTCATTTTCCAATGTATTAGATACCATGACGATATGAGCAAACAACTGTAAATTCATTCCCCAGTGTATTAGATATCATGACGATTTGAACAACCAACTGAAAATTAATTCCCCAGTGTATTGGTTATTATGACTATATTAACAAATAGATGTTAATTCATTCCCCAGTGTATTGGTTATCAAGACTATATTAAAAAAACAACATTAAATTCATTCCCCAGTGTATTGGTTATCATGACTATATTAAAAAACAACGTTCAATTCATTCCCCAGTGCATTCGTTATCATGACGATATTACCAAACAATTTAAATTCATTCCCCAGTCTAATAGTTATCATGCTCAATTTAACAATCAACTCGAAATTCATTCAACCGTGTATTGGTTATCTTGACAATGTGAATGATCCAGTATAAATTCATCCCCCAGTGTGTTTGTCTTCATGACTATGTCAACAAACAACGGTAAATCCATTCCCCAGTGTATTGGTTATCAAGACTATTTTAACAAACAACTGTAAATTCATTCACATTGTATTGGTTATCATGACGATATTAACAAACAAATGCAAATTTATTCCCCAGTGTATTGGTGATCATGACTTCATCAACAAACAAGTGTAAATTCATTCCCCATTTTAATGGTTATCATGTCCAATTTAACAAAGAACTTTATATTCATTCCCCAGTGTGTTGGTTATCATGACTATATGAACAAACAACTGTAAATTCATTCCCCAGTGTAATGGTTATCATGTCCAATTTAAAAATCAACAGTAAATTCATTCACCCGTGTATTGGTTATCATGACTATCTTATCGATAAAATGTAAATTCATTCCCCAGTGTATTGGTTATCATGACTATATTTACAAACAACTGTAAATTCATTCCCCAATGTATGGTTATCATGTCCAATTCAACAATCAATTTTGAATTCATTACCAGTGGATTGGTTATCATGACAAGATTGACAAACAACTGTAAATTCATTCCCCATTGTAATGGTTAGCATGTCCAATTTAACAATCAAGTGTAATTTCATTCCCATTGTATTGGTTATCATGTCCGCTTTAACAATCAACTGTGAATTCATTCCACAGTGTATTCGTTATCATGATTACATTAAAACCCAACTTTAATCCATTCCCCAGTGCATTGGTTGTCATGATTGTATGAACAAACAACTGTAAATTCATTCCCCAGTGTATTGCTTATCAGAACTATATTAACAATCAAAAGTAAATTCATTCCTCAGTGTATCAGTTATCATGTCCACTTTCACAATCAACAGTGAATTCATTCCACAGTGTATTCGTTATCATGACTACATTAAAACCCAACTGTAAATTCATTCCCCAGTGTATTGGTTAGCATGACTACATTAACAAACAAATGAAAATTCATTCCTCAGTGTATTAGTTATCATCACTGTCTTAACAAAGAGCTGTAAATACATTCTCAGTCGATTGGTTATCATATCCAATTCTACAATCAACTATGAATGCATCACCCAGTCTATTGGCTATCATGAATACATCAATAAACAACTGTACATTCATTCGCCAGTGTGTTTGTTATCATGACTATCGAAAGAAACAGCGGTATATGCACTCCCCAGTGAATTGGTTTTCATGACAAACAAACGTAAATTCATTCCCCAGTGTATTAGTTATCATGTCCAATTTAACAAACAACTGTAGATTAATTCCCCAGTGTAATGGTTATCATGTCCAATTTAAAAATCAACAGTAAATTCATTCTCCCGTGTATTGGTTATCATGACTATATTAACGATAAAATGTAAATTCATTCCCCAGCGTATTGGTTATCATGACTATATTAAAAAAACAACTATAAATTCATTCCCCAGTGCAATGGTTGTCACGTCCAATTTGACAATCAACTGTAAATTCATTCCCAGTGTATTAGTTATCACGACTATATTAACAAACAGCTGCAAATTATTTCCCCAGTTTATTGGTTATCAATACTATATCAACAAACAACTTTAAATTCATTCGCCAGTGTAATGGTTATCATGACTGCATTACCAAACCACTGTAAATGCATTCTCCACTGTATTGCTTATCATGGCTCTCTTAACAAACAACTGCAAATTCATTCCCCATTGTATTGCTTATCATGACTATATTAACAAAGAACTGTAAATTCATTCCCCAATGTATTGGTAATCATGTTCAATTTTACATTCAACTCTGAATTCATTCCCCAGTGTATTGGTTCTCATGACTATATTAATAAACAACTGTAAATTCATTCCCCAGTATTTTGGTTAGAATGTCCAATTAAACAATCAGCTGTAAATTCATTGCCCAGTTTATTAGTTATCATGTCCAATTTAACAAACTACAGTAAATTTATTCCGCAGTGCAATGGTTATCATGTCCAATTTAACAATCATCTGTAAATTCATTTTCCATGTATTAGATATCATGACTATATTAACAAATAGCTGTTATTTCATTCCCCAGTGTATTGGTTCTCAGGACTATATTAAAAAAACAACATTAAATTAATTCCCCAGTGCATTGGTTATGATGACTATTTTAAAAAACTACATTAAATTCATCCCCCAGTGCATTGGTTATCATGAAGTTATTAACAAAGAACTGTAAATTCATTCCCCGGTGAATTGGTCATCATGACTACATTAACAAACAACTGTAAATTCATTCCCCAGTGTTTTAGTTATCATGACTATGTTAACAAACAACTTTAAATTAATTCCCCAGTGTATTGGTTATCATTGACTACGTTAACAAACATCTGTTATTTCATTCCCCGGTGTTTTAGTTATCATGACTATCTTATCAATCAACTGAAAAATCATTGCCCAGTGTATTGGTTATCATGACTGCATTAACAAACAACTGTAAATTCATTCCCCAGTGTTTTAGTTTTCATGACTATATTAACAAACAACTGCAAATTCATTCCCCAGTGTATTGGTTATCATGTCCAATTTAACAATCAATTACGAATTCATTTCGCAGTGCATTGGTTATAATGAGTATCTTAACAAACAAATGTAAATTCCTTCCCCAGTGTATTGGGTATCATGACTATATTAACAAACAACTGTAAATTCATTCCCCAGTGTATTGGTTATCATGACTATAATAACGATCAACTGTAAATTCATTCCCCAGTTTGATTGTTATCATGAACATATCAACAAACAAGGGTAAATTCATTCCCCAGTGTATTGATTATCATGACGATATTAACAAATAACTGTAAATTCATTCCCCAGTTCAATAGTTATCATGCTCAATTTAACAATCAACTCTATATTCTTTCCCCGGTGCATTGGTTATCATGCTTATATTAATGATCAACTGTAATTTCATTCTCCAGTGTATTGGTTATCATGTCCAATTTAACAATCAAATATTAGTTCTTTACCCAGTGCATTGTTTATCATGACGATATTAACAAACAGCTGTAAATTCTCTACCCCGTGTTTTGGTTATCATGACGATATTAACAAATAGCTGTAAATTCTTTCCCCAGTGTATTCGTTATCATGCCCCATTTAACAATTAACTGTAAATTCATTCCCCATGGTATTAGTTGTCAAGACTACATTAACAAACAATTGTAAATTCATTCCCCAGAGTATTGCTTATGATGACTATATCAACAAACAACGGTAATTCCATTCACCAGTGTATTGGTTATCATGTCCAATTTAACAAACAACATTAAATTCATTCACCCGTGTATTGGTTATTATGACGATATTGTCAAAAAAATTTAAATTCATTCACCAGTGTGTTTGTTATCATGACGATATTAACAAACAACTGTAAATTCAGTCAACGGTGTGTTGGTTATCATGACTATATTAACAAACAACTGTAAATTCATTCCCCAGTGTATTCGTTATCATGACTACATTAACAAACAACTGAAAATTAATTCCCCCGTGTATTGGTTATCATGACTATACTAACAAATAACTACAAATTCATTCCCCAGTGTATTGGTTTTCATGACTGTATTAACAAACAACTGTAAATTAATTCCCCAGTGCATTGGTTATCATGACGATATCAACAAACAGCTGTAAATTCTTTCACCAGTGTTTTGGTTATCATGACGATATTAACAAATTGCTGTAAATTCTTTCCCCAGTGTATTAGTTATCATGTCCCATTTATCAATTAACTGTAAATTCATTCCCCAGTGTATTGGTTATCATCACTATATTAACAAATAACTGTGAATTCTATTCCCAGTGTAATGGTTATCATGCTCAATTGAACAATCAACTGTAAATTCATTCACCCGTGTATTGGTTATCTTGAATATATTAACGGTCAGCTGGAAATTCATTCCCCCAGTGTATTGGTCAGCATGATCATATTGACAAAAAATGTAAATTCATTCACCAGTGTATTAATATGATAAATGTATTAACAAGCAACTGTAATTCATTCCCCAGTGTATTGGTTATCATGTCCAATTTAGCAAATCAATTATAAATTTATTACCAGGGCTTTGGTTATCATGACGATATTGACAAATAACTGTAAATTAGTTCCACAGTGTTTTTGTTATGATGACTATATCAACAAACAACTGTAGGTTCATTCCCCAGTGTATTGGTTATCATGACTATATTAACAATCAAACGTGAATTAATTCCACAGTGTATTAGTTATCATGTCCACTTTAACATTCAACTGTAAATTCATTCCACAGTGTATTGCTTATCATGACGACATTAAAACACAACTGTAAATTCATTCCCCAGTGTATTGGTTATCATGACTTTCTTCACACACAACTTGTGAATTCATCCCCCAGTGTATTGGTTATCATGAATATATTAACAAACAACTGTAAATTCATTCGCCCGGTGTATTAGTTATCATGACTATATCAACAAACAACTGCAACTTCATTCCCCTGTGTATTGGTTATCATGACTATATCAACAAACAACTTTAAATTCATTCGCCAGTGTAATGGTTATCATGACTGCATCAACAAATCACTGTAAATACATTCTCCACTGTATTGCTTATCATGGCTATATTAACAAACAACTGCAAATTCATTCCCCAATGTGTTGGTTATCATGACAAAATGAACAAAAAACTGTAAATTCATTCCCCAGTGTGTTGGTTATCATGACTATATTAACAAACAACTGTAAATTCATTCCCCAGTTTATTAGTTATCATGTCCAATTTAACAATCATCAATAAATTCATTTTCCAGTGTATTAGATACCATGACGATATGAGCAAACAACTGTAAATTCATTCCCCAGTGTATTAGATATCATGACGATTTGAACAAACAACTGAAAATTAATTCCCCATTGTATTGGTTATTATGACTATATTAACAAATAGATGTTAATTCATTCCCCAGTGTATTGGTTATCAAGATTATATTAAAAAAACAACATTAAATTCATTCCCCAGTGTATTGGTTATCATGACTATATTTACAAACAACTGTAAATTCATTCCCCAGTGTATTGGTTATCAGAACTATATTAACAATCAAAAGTAAATTCATTCCTCAGTGTATCAGTTATCATGTCCACTTGAACAATCAACTGTGAATTCATTCCACAGTGTATTCGTTATAATGACTACATTAAAACCCAACTGTAAATTCATTCCCCAGTGTATTGGTTAGCATGACTACATTAACAAACAAATGAAAATTCATTCCCCAGTGTATTAGTTATCATCACTGCCTTAACAAAGAGCTGTAAATACATTCTCAGCGGATTGGTTATCATATCCAATTCTACAATCAACTATGAATGCATCACCCAGTCTATTGGCTATCATGAATACATCAATAAACAACTGTACATTCATTCGCCAGTGTGTTTGTTATCATGACTATCTAAAGAAACAGCGGTATATGCATTCCCCAGTGAATTGGTTTTCATGACAAACAAACGTAAATTCATTCCCCAGTGTATTAGTTATCATGTCCAATTTAACAAACAACTGTAGATTAATTCCCCAGTGTAATGGTTATCATGTCCAATTTAAAAATCAACAATAAATCCATTCTCCCGTGTATTGGTTATCATGACTATATTAACGATAAAACGTAAATTCATTCCCCAGCGTATTGGTTATCATGACTATATTAAAAAGCAACTGTAAATTCATTCCCCAGTGCATTGCTTATCATGACGACATGAACAAACAACTGTAAATTCTTTCCCCAGTGCAATGGTTATCACGTCCAATTGGACAATCAACTGTAAATTCATGCCCAGTGTATTAGTTACCACGACTATATTAATAAACAGCTGCAAATTATTTCCCCAGTGTATTGGTTATCAATACTATATCAACAAACAACTTTAAATTCATTCGCCAGTGTAATGGTTATCATGACTGCATTACCAAACCACTGTAAATGCATTCTCCACTGTATTGCTTATCATGGCTCTCTTAACAAACAACTGCAAATTCATTCCCCATTGTATTGCTTATCATGACTATATGAACAAACAACTGTAAATTCATTCCCCAGTGTGTTGGTTATCATGACTATATTAACAAAGAACTGTAAATTCATTCGCCAATGTATTGGTAATCATGTTCAATTTAACATTCAACTCTGAATTCATTCCCCAGTGTATTGGTTCTCATGACTATATTAATAAACAACTGTAAATTCATTCCCCAGTGTTTTGGTTAGAATGTCCAATTTAACAATCAGCTGTAAATTCATTGCCCAGTTTATTAGTTATCATGTCCAATTTAACAAACTACAGTAAATTTATTCCGCAGTGCAATGGTTATCATGTCCAATTTAACAATCATCTGTAAATTCATTTTCCATGTATTAGATATCATGACTATATTAACAAATAGCTGTTATTTCATTTCCCAGTGCATTGGTTCTCAGGACTATATTAAAAAAACAACATTAAATTAATTCCCCAGTGTATTGGTTATGATGACTATTTTTAAAAAACTACATTAAATTCATCCCCCAGTACATTGGTTATCATGAAGTTATTAACAAACAACTGTAAATTCATTCCCCGGTGAACTGGTCATCATAACTACATTAACAAACAACTGTAAATTCATTCCCCAGTGTTTTAGTTATCATGACTATGTTAACAAACAACTTTAAACTAATTCCCCAGTGTATTGGTTATCATTGACTACGTTAACAAACGTCCGTTATTTCATTCCCCAGTGTTTTAATTATCATGACTATCTTATCAATCAACTGAAAAATAATTGCCCAGTGTATTGGTTATCATGACTGCATTAACAAACAACTGTAAATTCATTCCCCAGTGTTTTAGTTTTCATGACTATATTAACAAACAACTGCAAATTCATTCCCCAGTGTATTGGTTATCATGTCCAATTTAACAAACAACATTAAATTCATTCACCCGTGTATTGGTTATTATGACGATATTGTCAAAAAAATGTAAATTCATTCACCAGTGTGTTTGTTATCATGACGATATTAACAAACAACTGTAAATTCAGTCAACAGTGTGTTGGTTATCATGACTATATTAACAAACAACTGTAAATTCATTCCCCAGTGTTTTAGTTATCATGACTATGTTAACAAACAACTTTAAACTAATTCCCCAGTGTATTGGTTATCATTGACTACGTTAACAAACATCCGTTATTTCATTCCCCAGTGTTTTAATTATCATGACTATCTTATCAATCAACTGAAAAATAATTGCCCAGTGTATTGGTTATCATGACTGCATTAACAAACAACTGTAAATTCATTCCCCAGTGTTTTAGTTTTCATGACTATATTAACAAACAACTGCAAATTCATTCCCCAGTGTATTGGTTATCATGTCCAATTTAACAAACAACATTAAATTCATTCACCCGTGTATTGGTTATTATGACGATATTGTCAAAAAAATGTAAATTCATTCACCAGTGTGTTTGTTATCATGACGATATTAACAAACAACTGTAAATTCAGTCAACAGTGTGTTGGTTATCATGACTATATTAACAAACAACTGTAAATTCATTCCCCAGTGTATTCGTTATCATGACTACATTAACAAACAACTGAAAATTAATTCCCCAGTGTATTGGTTATCATGACTATACTAACAAATAACTGCAAATTCATTCCCCAGTGCATTGGTTATCATGACGATATCAACAAACAGCTGTAAATTCTTTCACCAGTGTTTTGGTTATCATGACGATATTAACAAATTGCTGTAAATTCTTTCCCGAGTGTATTAGTTATCATGTCCCATTTATCAATTAACTGTAAATTCATTCCCCAGTGTATTGGTTATCATCACTGTATTAACAAATAACTGTGAATTCTATTCCCAGTGTAATGGTTATCATGCTCAATTGAACAATCAACTGTAAATTCATTCACCCGTGTATTGGTTATCTTGAATATATTAACGGTCAGCTGGAAATTCATTCCCCCAGTGTATTGGTTAGCATGATCATATTGACAAAAAATGTAAATTCATTCACCAGTGTATTAATATGATAAATGTATTAACAAGCAACTGTAATTCATTCCCCAGTGTATTGGTTATCATGTCCAATTTAGAAAATCAATTATAAGTTGATTACCAGGGTTTTGGATTTCATGACGATATTGACAACTAACTGTAAATTAGTTCCACAGTGTTTTTGTTATGATGACTATATCAACAAACAACTGTAGGTTAATTCCCCAGTGTATTGGATATCATGACTATATTAACAATCAAACGTGAATTAATTCCACAGTGTGTTAGTTATCATGTCCACTTTATCATTCAACTGTAAATTCATTCCCCAGTGTATTGGTTATCATGACTTTCTTCACACACAACTTGTGAATTCATCCCCCAGTGTATTGGTTATCATGACTATATTAACAAACAACTGTAAATTCATTCGCCCAGTGTATTAGTTACCATGACTATATTAACAAACAAATGTAAATTCATTCCCCAGTGTATTGGTTATCATGTCCAATTTAACAAACAACATTAAATTCATTCACCTGTGAATTGGTTTTTATGACGATATTGACAAAAAATTGTAAATTCATTCACCAGTGTGTTTGTTATCAAGACTATTTCAACAGACAACTGTAAATTCATTCACCAGTGTATTAGTTATCATGACTATATTGAAAAACAACTGTAAATTCAGTCAACAGTGTGATGGTTATCATGACTATATTAACAAACAACTGTAAATTCATTCCCCAGTGTATTCGTTATCAAGACTATATGACAAACAACTGAAAATTCATTCCCCATTGTATTGGTTATAATGACTAGAATAACAATCAACTGTAAATTTATTCCCCAGTTGTTTTTATCATGACTATCTCAACAAACAACTGCTAATTCTTTCCCCAGTGCATTGGTTACCATGTGCAATTTAACAAAAAACTGGAAATTCTTTCCCCAGTTTAATCGTTATCACGTCCAATTTAACAATCAACTGTTAATTCTTTCCCCAGTGTATTGGTTATCATCACTATATTAACAAATAACTGAATTATTTACCAAGAGTAATGGTTATCATGCTCAATTTAACAATCAACTGTAAATTGATTCTGCAGTGCATTGGTTATCATGACTATATTAACAATTAAGTGTAAATTAATTCCCCAGTGTATGAGTTATCATGTCCAATTTAACAAACAACTGTAAATTCATTCCCCAGTGTATTGCTTACATCACTTTCTTATCAAACAACTGTAAATTCTTTTCCCAGTGTATTGGCTATCATGGCGATATTAACAAACAACTGTAAATTCATTCCTGATTGTATTGGTTATGATGACCAGAATAACAACAACGGTAAATTCATTCCTCAGTGTATTGGTTATCATGTCAAATTTACCAAACAACTGCAAATTCATTCCACAGTGTATTGGATATCACGAATACTTGAGCAAACAACTGTAAATTCACTCCCCAGTGTATTGCTTATCATGACTATATTTACAAACAATTGTAAATTATTTCCCCAGTGCATTGGTTATCATGACTATGTTAACAAACAACAATAAATACATTCCTCAGCGTATTGGTTATCATTACTATATTAACAATCAACTGTAAATTCATTCCCAATGTATTGGTTATCATGACTGTGTTGACAATCAAATGTAAATTAATTCCCAATTGTATTAGTTATCATGACTATGTTGACAATCAACTCTAAATTCATTACCCAGTGTGTTCGCCATCATGTCCAATTTAACAAACAACAGAAAATTCTTTCCCCAGTACCCTGGTTATCTTGTGCAATTTAACAAACAACTGCAAATTCATTCCCCATTGTGTTGGTTATAATTACTACATTGACAAACAACTATAAATTAATTCCCCAGTGTGTTGGTTCTCGTGACTTTTTAAACAAACAACTGTAAATCCATTCCCCAGTGTATTGGTTATCATGACTACATTAAAACACAACTGAAAATTCATTCCTCAGTGTTTTGGTTATCATGATTACATTAATACACAACTTTAAATCCATTCCCCGGAGTATTGGTTATGACGAATATAATTACAAACAACTGTAAATTAATTCCCCATTGTATTAGTTATCATGACTATATTAGTAAACAACTGTACATTCTTTCCCCATTGTATTGGTTACCATGACTATATGAGCAAACAACTGTACATTCTTTCCCCAGTGTATTCGTTATCATGACTATAGCAACAAACAACTGTAAATTAATTGCCCAGTGTATTGGTTATCATGGCAATCTTAACAATCAACGGTAAGTTCATTCCCCAGTGTATTGGTTTTGATGACTGTATTAAAAAACAAATGTAAATTCATTCTCCAGTGTATTGTTTGCCATGACTGTGTTAAAAAATAATTGCAAATCCATTCCCCAGTGTATTGGTTATCATGACTTTATTAACAAACAACTGAAAATTCATTCCCCAGCATATTGGTTATCATTACTATATGAACAAACAACTGTGAATTCATTGCTCAGTGTTTTGGTTATCATGACTATATTGACAAACAGATGTAAATTCATTCCCCGGTGTTTTGGTTGAAATGTCCAATTTAACAATCAACTGTAATTCATTCCCAATGTATTAGTTATCACGACTATAATAACAATCAACTGTAAATGCAATCCCCGGTGTATTGGTAATCATGACTATATTAACAAACAACTGTAAATTCATTCCCCAGTGTATTGCTTATGATGACTATATTAACAAAAAACTGTAAATTCATTCCCCAGTGTATTGCTTATGATGACTATATCAACAAACAACTTTAAATTCATTCCCCAGTGTAATGGTTACCATGCCCAATTTAAAAATCATCTGTAAATTCAATCCTCCGGTGTATTGGTTATCATGACGATATGAACAAACAACTGCAAATTTATTCCCCAGTGATTTGGTTATCATGAACATATTAACAATCAACTGTTAATTCATTCCTCAGTGTATTAGTTATAATGTCCAATTTAACAAACAAGTTTAAATTCATTCCCCAGTGTATTGCTTATCATGGCTACATTGGCAATCAACTGCAAATTCATTCACAAGTTTATTGGTTATCATGACTTTTTTTAACAAACAACTGTATATTCATTCCCCAGTGTATTGCTTACCATGACTATATTGACAATCAACTGTCAATTCATTCCCAAGTGTATTGGTTATAATGAATATGTTAACAAAGAACTGAAAATTCGTACCCCAATGTATTGCTTATCATGACTATAGTGACAATCAACTGAAAATTCATTCCCCAGTCTATTGGTTACAATGAATATGTTAACAAAGAACTGCAAATTCATTCCCCGGTATATTGGTTATCATGACTAAAATAAAACACAATTGTAAATCTATTCCCCAGTGTTTTGGTTATCATCACGACATTAATACACAACTGAAAATCCATTCCCCAGTGTATTGGCTATCATGACAATATTAACAACCAAATGTAAATTCATCCCCCAGTGTATTGGTTAGCATGACTATGTTAAAAAACGACTATAAATTCATTCCCCAGTGTATTGGTTACATCACTTTGTTAACAATCAACTGTAAATTCATTTCCCTGTGTATTTGCTATCATGACGATATGAACAAACAAATGTAAATTCACTCCTCAGTGTATTGGTCATCATGACTATATTAGCAAACTGTAAATTCATTCCCCAGTGTATTGGTCATTATGACTATATTCGCAAACAACTGTAAATTTATTCCCCAGTGTAGGTTATCACGACTATATTAACATACAACTGTAAATTCACTCCCCAGTGTTTTGGTTATCATGACGATCTCAACAAACAATTGTAAATTCTTTCCCCAGTGCATTGGTTATCATGAACATATAAACAAACAACCGTAAATTCATTCCCTATTTTCTTGGTGAACATGACTATGTTAACAATCAACTGTAAATACTTTCCCCAGTCCATTGGTTATCATGACATTTTCAACAAACTACTGTAAATTAATTCCCCAGTGTATTGGTTATCATGGCTATCTTAACAATCAACGGTCAATCCATTCCCCAGTGTATTGGTTATCATTATTATGTTAAAAAAACATTAAATTCGTTCCCCAGTGTATTGAT
Source organism: Heptranchias perlo (assembly GCF_035084215.1). Classification (NCBI taxonomy): domain Eukaryota; kingdom Metazoa; phylum Chordata; class Chondrichthyes; order Hexanchiformes; family Hexanchidae; genus Heptranchias; species Heptranchias perlo. Next base: position 2,255,858 of record NW_027139516.1, on the reverse strand, counting down.
TTTCATGTCCAATTTCACAAACAATTTTAAATTCATTCCCCGGTGTATTGGTTATCATGACTATATTAACAAACAACTGTAAATTCATTCCCCAATGTGTTGGCTATCATAAATACATTAACAAACAACTGTAAATTCATTCCCCAATGTGTTGGCTATCATAAATACATTGGCAAACAAATGTAAATTCATTACCCAGTGTATTAGTTGTCATGACGATATCAACAAACAACACCAAATTAATTCCCCAGTGTATTTGTTGTCATGTCCAATTTCGCAAACAATTGTTAATTCATTCCCCAGTGTATTGGTTATCATGAATATATCAACAAACAACTGGAAATTCATTCCCCATTGTATTGGTTATCATGACTATCTTAACAATAAACAATAAATACATTGCTCGGTGTATTGGTTATCATGGCTATATTAACAATCAACTGTAAATTCATTCTCCAGTGTATTAGTCCTCGTGACTTCAGCAACAAACAACTGTAGATTCATTTCCCAGTGTATTGGTTTTCATAAGTCTCTGAACAAACATCTGTAAATTCATTCCTCAATGTGTTAGATTTCATGTCTATTTCAACAATCAAAGTAAGTTCATTTCCAAATGTATTAGTTATCATGACTATATTAACAATCAACTGTAAATTCATTTCCATTGTATTTGTTGTCATGACTATAATAATAAACAACTGTAAATTCATTCCACAGTGTATGGGTTATCATGACTACATGGACAAACAACGATAATTCCATTTCCATTGTATTGGTTATCATGACTATATTAACAATCAACTGTAAATTCACTCCCCAGTGTATTGGTTATCATGTCCAATTTAACAAACAACTGTAAATCCATTCCCCAGTGTATTGGTTAGCATGACTATATTAACAAACCACTGTAAATTAATTCACCAGTGTATTAGTTATCATGACTATATTATCAAACAACTGTAAATTCATTCTCCAGAGTATTGATTATCATGAATACATCAGCAAACAACTGTGAATTCATTCCCCCTTTTGTGGTTATCATGACTATATTAACAAGCAACTGTAAATTCATTCTCCAGAATATTTATTATCATGACTATATTAACAAGCAACTGTAAATTCATTGCCAAGTGTATTCGTTATGATGACTATATTAACGAACAACTGTAAATCATTCCCCATTTTATGGTTATCATGAATTTCTTAACAATCAATTGTAAATCCATTCCCCAGTGTATTGGTTATCATGAATGTTTTTTTAAAAACTGTAAATTCATTCTCCAGTGTATTGATGTTCATGACGATATGAACAAACAACTGTAAATTCATTTCCTATTGTATTGGTTATCATGCCTATATAAACAAACAACTGTAAATTCATTCTGCAGTTTATTAATGTCATTACTATATTAACAAACAACTGTAAATTCATTCCCGAGCGTTTTGGTTAACATGACAATATCAACAAACAACTGTAAATCCATTCACCAGTGTATTGGTTATCATGACTATATTGACAAACAACTATAAATTCATTCACCATTGTTTTAGTCATCATGACTTTTTTGAACAATCAACTGTAAAATCTTTGCCCAGTGTATTGGTTATTATGACTATGTCAACAAACAACTGTAAATTTATTCCCCACTGTATTGGTTGTCATGACAATATTAACAATCAACTGTCAATTCATTCACCAGTGTATTTTCTATCATGTCCAATTCAACAAACAACTGTAAATTCATTCCCCAGTGCATGGTTATTATGACTATATTATCAAATAACTGTAAATTCTTTCCTCAGTGTATGGTTATCATGACTATAATAACAAACAAATGTATATTCTTTCCCCAGTGGATTAGTTATCATGACTATATCATCAAACATCGGTAAATTCATTCCCCAGTGTATTCGTTATGATGACTATATTAACAAACAACTTTAAATTCATTCCCCATTGTATTAGTTATAATGACTATATTATCAAACAACGGTAAATTCATTCCCCAGTGTATTCGTTATCATGATTATCCGAACAATCAACTGTAAATCCATCCCCCAGTGTATTGGTTATCATGACTATATTTTCAAACAACTATAAATTCAATTCTCAGTGTTAGGTTATCATGACTATATGAACAAACAACTGTAAATTCATTCCTCATCTCATGGTTATCATGATTATCTTAACAATCAACTGTAAATCCATTCCCCAGTGTATTGGTTATCATGAATGTATTCAAAAAAACTGTAAATTCTTTGACAGTGTATTGATTGTCATGACTATATTAACAAACAACTGTAAATTAATTCCCCTGTAAATCGGTTATCATGAATACTTCAACAAACAACTGTAAATTCATTCTCCAGTGTATTGATATCATGACTATATTAACAAACAACTGTAAATTCATTCCCCAGTATATTAGTTATCATGACTATGTTAACAATCAACTGTAAATTCTTTGCCCAGTGTATTGGTTATCATGACTATATTAACAATGAACTGTAAATTTATTCACCAGTGTATTCGCTATCATGTCCAATTCAACAAACAGCTGTAAATTCTTTGACCAGTGTACTGGTAATCAAGACTATGTAATCAATCAAATGAAAATTCATTCCCTAGTGTATGGTTATCATGACTATATTATCAAACAACTGTAAATTCATTCCCCAGTGTATGGTTATCATGACTACATTAACAAATAACTGTAAATTCATTCCCCAGTGTATTCGTTATGATGACTATATTTTTTAAAAATTAAATTCTTTCCCCAGTCTATTGGTTTTTATGACCAATTTAACAAACAATTGTAAATTCATTCCCCAGTGTATTGCTTATCATGACTATATTAACAAACACCTGTACATCCATTCCCCAGTGTATTGGCTGTCATGAATACATGAACAAACATGAACATTCATTCCCGAATGTATTTGTAATCATTAGTATATTAACAAACAACTGTTAATTCATTCCCCAGTGTTTTGGTTATCATGACTGTATTGACTAATGACTGTAAATTCATTCCCCAGTGTATTGGTTATCATGAACATATAAACAAACAACTGTAAATTCATTCCCCAGTGAATTGGTTATCATGACTATTTTATCAATCAACTGTAAATTCATTCGTCTGTGTATTGGTTATCATGACTATGTTAATAATCAACTGTAAATTCATTCCCCAGTGTATTGGTTATCATGACTCTGTTAACAAACAACTGTAAATTCATTCCCCAGTGTATTGGTTTTCATGACTATATTAATAATCAACTGTAAATTCATTGCCCAGTGTCTTGATTATGATGTCCAATTCAACAAACAGCTGTAAATTCATTCCCAAGTGTATTAGTTATCATGACTATGTTAACAAACAACTGTTAATTCATTCCCCAGTGTATTGGTTATCGTGAACATATTAACAAACAACTGTACATTCAGTCCCCAGTGCATTGGTTATCATGACTATATTAACAATCAACAGGAAATTCATTCCTCAGTGTATTGGTTACCATGACTATGTTAACAATCAACTCTGAGTTCCTTGCCCAGTGCTTTGGTTATCATGTCCAATTTAACAATGAATTGTAAATTCATTTCCAAGTGCATTAGTTATCATGACTTTATTAACAATAAACTTTTAATTCATTCCTTATTGTATTGGTTGTCATGATAATATTAACAATAAACTGTAAATTGATTCCCCAGTGTATTGGTTTTCATGACTATATTAACAAACAACTGAAAATTAATTGCCCAGTGTATTGGTTATGATGTCCAATTTAACAATCAAATGTAAATTCATTCCTCAGTCTTGCACTCGAATTTTTGGAGCAAAACCAGACGGAGACGGAATGCTGACAAAGTTAAAGTTTATTCGAAAACCTTGTGCACAAAGGGAGAGTGGCAATCTTCCTCAAACTCGCACCTAACTCTCCAAGGAACATCAGTACTGCAAGCATGTTTATACCTTCCAGAAGCGACACCCACCTGCTGTGAAAGGTGGAGGTACATGTTTACCTAACTATAGTGGGTTTCATTGGGTGGTGTAGTCTGCCACTCACTTCTCAGGGGCTTCCTTGTGTCGTCCCATGACATTAAACATCTCACATTCCTGAGGAGGACCCTTATCAGTAAACACTTAAGTCCCAGACATTGAGACTACACAGAGGGTCTTCACAAAGTCCTGATCAGCTCATCCCTTCCTCCCTTTTGTGCTGGGGTGTCCTTGGAGACATCCACCGCTCCTCCCTTAATCATCCGAAGTAAGCTGGTTAGGATAAACAATGTCAGCCTCGCCCTTGTTAAACATTCCTTAATGTGTTCTGGAGATAAGCGAGGGGGTGGCCATAAATCCAACAAACCTGCCTTTGTCAGCTTTTACAGTGTGGGTTACGAACTGCTATCATAATGGTCAAGTATCCCATCATGCTTTGCTGCTACCAAAATGCTGCATGTGCGATTTAACTACTTATATATGTGAGGGTAGGAGTGGCTAATCATTCTTTAATATATATATATATCAGGTTTGGTAAGGGGAGGCTGGAGGTTTTGGATTTCTGTTCACAAGCCTATTTTTCCAGTCCAACAGTCCCCGCTCCAACCCCGAAAAACACTTTTACAGTGGGTTTGGAAATAGGATTATTCAGGGAAAAGCAAGAACGCAAGTGACTGAGGTTTTGTATAATAATCAACCTAATTTACTCCCCCTCTCCCCTCCCCAGCCCACTGGCTATTCCAGGGGAATCCTCTATTGGTCACATGTGATCCGGTATGAATCCTCTCGAGGCGGCCGCCTGTCGATGCGCCGGGTATGCATCAAAAGAGGGTAATTAGTCATTTACATTAAAACCATTCCCGATTCAATCTCCTGCTGCCCTCGTCACCGACACACTTGATTTTTCCCACAAGCGGCTGAAATCGTCTGAAACACGGGTGGGGGAGGTGGCGCATGCGCCGACTGCTTTAACCACCTGTCCAGCAAGATGTTTTGCCTTCGCCCGCTTACATTTCTTGTATGCCATACATAGCAGAATAAAGACCAGTATTAACTGCACCATGACCAAAACATGGGAAATTAGTCGGATCCATGGGTGAATCTGTACATTTAACCCCCAGTCCCAAAAGTCATCCCAACACGTGGTCACCCTGATCGCGTCGATGTCTTTCCTCAACTCCTTGCTCCGCTGTTGCATGGTATAATACACCTGCTGGGAATGTTTAACCTTCTCTCGTAACTGTCTTAGGTGTTCGGGTAATGGAGGTATTGGATATCCAAACGTGTTGATGTAGTTCCATACGTCGTTCCTAATGTCTTCGGACACTTGAAGAAAGGTAGTGTTGTACTGGAGTATGTCCACCAGCTCCTCATGTCCAATTCGGACGGGAATTTCCAGGGGTGAAGCAAAACTCTGGACTGGGGCTGGCACACGTTAAGTAGGCACACTCGAACAAGCTTAAATGAGTCGTCACACAATATTTACCTTTTCCGGCGTAAGCCACTTGAGTGGGTTTTGTGGCGGCGTCCAGTGCCTCCATGGTGCAGTTAATTTCCAGGTCAGTGTTGTTAAATCCGCATTGGGCTTGTGGGCTTCGGCTGATCGTATGTGGACAGACTATGATGGCATGTCGAGAGACACATCCTTCCAATTTGGTACCTGCCAAATTTTCGTTTGTCATCACTGCATAAGGTAACACATTGTGGTGAGATACATGCATGCCATTTTTTATTACACCAATATTCTGCACCCGATACACCTCTCGCCCCCGAGTCTCCGGGGTCAGGACTGGGATGACCAGAACCAGACCCAGGAGCCCGCCCCCATCCGGATTGCACTCCACTTGGGTGGGGTATACCCTTATCATGGCCCGAAATTGACAGGTAGTCATATTGAGGCCAGTCAGAAGGCGTGTGGTTGTACCCTTTCCAACATGCCCGCGGACCAATGTCCCCTTCAACTGCTGGTTGGTGATCCACAAGGGTACCTCCCCACCCTATATCTGTTCTCGGTTCTCTCGAGTCTGCTCAACCATCCAGTAATCATAGGTGCTACAAGCATCGTTTGCCGCTGCCTGCTGTGAGGCGTTATATTATTCTTTAACTATTTTATTTATTGTCTGGGCGTGTGTTTCTAACACGGTAGCTATATCCTGGAGGTATATGGTTAAAATCTAATTTTCGCTGGACTCCGACACCCGTCGCTATTTTGTTGTCTGAGAATAGCTTTTAGTTGCGAGCTGAGGCTACGAATCTTCTGATCTACCGTGGCCAGATCGATAGTGTTAACAACTGACACGCCCGTATGAAAGATTGTGGCTGCGTCATTAAGCAAATCCCTCCTTTGTCGCCACACTCGCCTGCTCTTTTTGTTATATCCGCCACCACTGCGGACCGCACCTTGTCTCAGCACCTGTGTTATGAGGCGTTGATACATTTGTTGGGTCTGTACCGAACACCATACGGGTCGGGCGGCGTCAGTCAGGTTAAGGACTACTGAAACGAATTCATGTCGTATGTTGTCAAACAACACATTTTCAGCCAAAGTGAATACCAGCCCGCTGGCGGGCCCCTCTTCCATAGCCGGACAGATCAATGGATCGAATGCCTGGGTGACTGCAATTACTTGGGGCGGATCATGCCCCCAATAGCAGTGAACTATCGGTGGGGTAGGGCCGTCAATTGGCTCTCTCTTTCCGTATTGTAAACACTTAACCCTGCTGGGTGTACATGAGGGATGCCAAATCCCTTGGTTGTTCTGGCAGCACATGGCCTTCCGCTCCCCGGTATCGTAACTAACACATACCCCACCACCCCCCCAACCTGCCCCCCTCGGTTATCATCCAGATAGCACGTGTGTGTCCCAAGCTCGTCCCCGCACCATTCTTACTCCGAGTCAGTAGCTACCCGCCCATAAACCAGCAGTCCCAACAATCCTATCATCCCTGATACAGGCCAATTCATGGTGTCAAAGTCGCTAGTGCCCCGGGTTCAGGGACCAGTGCTGGGCCGTGGTAAGCGAAGAGGGGTCCGATAGACCTGGGAAAAGGGGAGGGAAACAGAGAGGAGGAGCAAAAGGAGGGAAAAGAAAGGAAATATTCCAGCCTGGGTAATCAATCGCACGGAGCGTTGGAGAGTCAATATATCCAGTACCGGTGACAGTACTGGGGTTGGCCTGTATACCTGTAAGGCAGAGAGAGAGAGATACATAACAACCGAGACAATTGACTCGATCTTCTGACCTTGGTCCTGAAACAAAAACAAGAGAGCTGATTCGCATTGTTCTTAATGATATATTACGCATCTGTTAACACCGCCACACTTCATGTTCCAATCCAGTCCGATCCGTTCACGCTGCAGCAATCAGCTTGAGGAGGGAGACGCTGACCTCTAGAGAGAGAGGTAGGGTACTGAACAAAGGGTTTCTTTTAAGAATTAGTGCAACTCCCTTCCCGGGTGCCATCACCGGCATGGTTTGGCTCCGGTGTCTCCATCTTACATCCAATTTCCCTTGCAAGCACACCGAGGTTCCCGGACTGAGAAGGACCTGGTACGGCCCATCCCATCGTGGCTCAAAATTACCTCGAACCGGTCGCTGAACCATCACTCATTGTCCCACACATGGGGGTGCTTTCCAAACCCCTTCCAATTTCTTAGCATCCTGTGCCTCCTGTAAATGCTGAACCCGGAAATGATTAACCTGGTTGGGCTCACTGTGCAGACGCTGGTATGTCAGCAGGGTGTTTTGGAACTGGGAAGTGTCCCCTGTGCCCTGTCGGGGTGCGTCTTGGGTTTTTTTTTTATTCGTTCACGGGATGTGGGCGTCGCTGGCGAGGCCAGCATTTATTGCCCATCCCTAATTGCCCTCGAGAAGGTGGTGGTGAGCCGCCTTCTTGAACCGCTGCAGTCCGTGTGGTGACGGTTCTCCCACAGCGCTGTTAGGAAGGGAGTTCCAGGATTTTGACCCAGTGACAATGAAGGAACGGCGATATATTTCCAAGTCGGGATGGTGTGTGACTTGGAGGGGAACGTGCAGGTGGTGTTGTTCCCATGCGCCTGCTGCTCTTGTCCTTCTAGGTGGTAGAGGTCGCGGGTTTGGGAGGTGCTGTCGAAGAAGCCTTGGCGAGTTGCTGCAGTGCATCCTGTGGATGGTGCACACTGCAGCCACTGTGCGCCGCTGGTGAAGGGAGTGAATGTTTAGGATGGTGGATGGGGTGCCAATCAAGCGGGCTGCTTTATCTTGGATGGTGTCGAGCTTCTTGAGTGTTGTTGGAGATGCACTCTTCCAGGCAACTGGAGAGTATTCCATCACACTCCTGAATTGTGCCTTGTTGATGGTGGAAAGGCTTTGGGGAGTCAGGAGGTGAGTCACTCGCCGCAGAATACCCAGCCTCTGACCTGCTCTCGTAGCCACAGTATTTATATGGCTGGTTCAGTTAAGTTTCTGGTCAATGGTGACCCCCAGGATGTTGATGGTGGGGGATTCGGCGATGGTAATGCCGTTGAATGTCAAGGGGAGATGGTTAGACTCTCTCTTGTTGGAGATGGTCGTTGCCTGGCACTTATCTGGCGCGAATGTTACTTGCCACTTATGAGCCCAAGTCTGGATGTTGTCCAGGTCTTGCTGCATGCGGGCTCGGACTGCTTCATTATTTGAGGGGTTGCGAATGGAACTGAACACTGTGCAGTCATCAGCAAACATCCCCATTTCTGACCTTATGATGGAGGGAAGGTCATTGATGAAGCAGCTGAAGATGGTTAGGCCGAGGACACTGCCCTGAGGAACTCCTGCAGCAATGTCCTGGGGCTGAGATGATTGGCCTCCAACAACCACTACCATCTTTCTTTGTGCTAGGTATGACTCCAACCACTGGAGAGTTTTCCCCCTGATTCCCATTGACTTCAATTTTACTAGGGCTCCTTGGTGCCACACTCTGTCAAATGCTGCCTTGATGTCAAGGGCAGTCACTCTCACCTCACCTCTGGAATTCAGCTCTTTTGTCCATGTTTGGACCAAGGCTGTAATGAGGTCTGGCGCCGAGTGGTCCTGGCGGAACCCAAACTGAGCATCGGTGAGCAGGTTATTGGTGAGTAAGTGCCGCTTGATAGCACTGTCGACGACACCTTCCATCACCTTGCTGATGATTGAGAGTAGACTGATGGGGCGGTAATTGGCCGGATTGGATTTGTCCTGCTTTTTGTGGACAGGACATACCTGGGCAATTTTCCACATTGTCGGGTAGATGCCAGTGTTGTAGCTGTACTGGAACAGCTTGGCTAGATGCGCAGCTAGTTCTGGAGCACAAGTCTTCAGCACGACAGCTGGGATGTTGTCGGGGCCCATAGCCTTTGCTGTATCCAGTGCACTCAGCCGTATCTTGATATCACGTGGAGTGAATCGAATTGGCCGAAGACTGGCTTCCGTGATGGTGGAGATATCGGGGTAACCGTCTTGGGGTAACACCATGGCCCGTCCAGTCATTAGTTCGAATGGTGCAAAGCCGGTGCTTTTGGCTGGCGTGGCCCGTAATCCACAAAGAACAGCGGGGAGGACGGTGTGCCACCATTTACCGGTCTGCAGAATGGCTTTCGTGATGGTTCATTCGCTATACCATTCCAGACGATTGAGGATGGTAGAGGATATGGAACCGCTGTGATAAGAACATAAGAAATAGGAGCAGAATGAGGCCAATCGGCCCCTCGAGCCTGCTCCGCCATTCAATAAGATCATGGCTGGCCTGATCCTAATCTCAAATCTAAATTCATGTCCAATTTCCTGCCCGCTCCCCGGAACCCCTAATTCCATTTACTGGTAGGAAACTGTCTATTTCTGTACGTGACCCCCAATTCCCGTTTGGAGAAAGGGCAAACATAAGCGCCCATACTGGAATCATCGAATCATAGAAGTTTACAACATGGAAACAGGCCCTTCGGCCCAACATGTCCATGTCGCCCAGTTTATATCACTAAGCTAGTCCCAATTACCTGCACTTGGCCCATATCCCTCCATACGCATCTTACCCATGTAACTGTCCAAATGCTTTTTAAAAGACAAAATTGTACCCGCCTCTACTACTGCCTCTGGCAGCTCGTTCCAGACACTCACCACCCTTTGAGTGAAAAAAATGCCCCTCTGGACCCGTTTGTATCTCTCCCCTCTCAACTTAAATCTATGCCCCCTCGTTATAGACTCCCCTACCTTTGGGAAAAGATTTTGACTATCTACCTTATCTATGCCCCTCATTATTTTATAGACTTCTATAAGATCACCACTAATCCTCCTACTCTCCAGGGAAAAATGTCTCAGTCTATCCAACCTCTCCCTATAAGTCAAACCATCAAGTCCCGGTAGCATCCTAGTAAATCTTTTCTGCACCCTTTCTAGTTTAATAATATCCTTTCTGTAACAGGGTGACCAGAACTGTACACAGTATTCCAAGTGTGGCCTTACTAATGTCTTGTACAACTTCAACAAGACATCCCAACTCCTGTATTCAATGTTCTGACCAATGAAACCAAGCATGCTGAATGCCTTCTTCACCACCCTATCCACCTGTGACTCCACTTTCAAGGAGCTATGAACCTGTACTCCTAGATCTCTTTGTTCTGGAACTCTCCCCAACACCATACCATTAACGGAGTAGGTCCTGGCCCGATTCGATCTCCCAAAATGCATCACCTCACATTTATCTAAATTAAACTCCATCTGCCATTCATCGGCCCACTGGCCCAATTTATCAAGATCCCGTTGCAATACTAGATAACCTTCTTCACTGTCCACAATGCCACCAATCTTGGTGTCATCTGCAAACTTACTAACCATGCCTCCTAAATTCTCATCCAAATCATTAATATAAATAACAAATAACAGCGGACCCAGCATCGATCCTTGAGGCACACCGCTGGTCACAGGCCTCCAGTTTGAAACACAACCCTCTCCAACTGTCTTCTGTCGTCAAGCCAATATTGTATCCAATTGGCTACCTCACCTTTGATCCCGTGAGATTTAACCTGATGTAACAACCTACCATGCGGTACTTTGTCAAAGGCTTTGCTAAAGTCCATGTCGACCACGTCTACTGCACAGCCCTCATCTATCTTCGTGGATTTCCCTGGCCATGCTGGGCAACTACCAGGTGTCAGCTGTGAGGTAGTATAATTTGTACCCTCCCAGGTGTGCGGGTTCATGGTATGATTGTATCAGGGCTCGTCTAAGCGCTGCAGGGACCACATACCGGGTCTCATGAAGCCAAAACCCCTGGGTTTCTTGATGTGCTCACTCTGGTACCCAGAGGTGGATATTCTCGGGAGACTCAGAAAGGTACGCGGTTAGAAGGGACTACCTTGTTACCTCGCTAGCTTGGGAATCTTTTCCCTTGTGCTTCCCCTCTGCAGAATTAGGAGCCGTCACAGGAAGGGTGAAGACAGCCTGCTTAGCGGCCAATCCGCAGCCCGGTTCCCTCTGATTTCCGGGGTCTCCCCCGTCTGATGGGCGCGAACCTTAATGACAGCCCCCAAGGTGGGACCAACCGCTGCTCGAATAAGCTCGGCGATCGCAGGGGCGTGCTTAATTGTGTGGCCTAAGGTGGTCAAATAGCCTCGTCGCTGCCAGAGGCGCGAGTAATCATGGACGACAGAGTAAGCATACTGGCTGTCGGTGTATATGTTCGCCGTTGTCCCTTCCGCCAATTGGAGGGCTTTGGTGAGCGCGGTGATCTCTGCAAGTTGCCCCCCCCCCACCGCCCCCCCACCCCGGTCCCAAGGTCCCTTGAACAAGGGTCTGTCCTGACGGACCTACCACTTGCCATCCGGTGACCCGTTGGCCCTCGTGGTAAAAGCTGGACCCGTCTACATCCATTTCTAAACAGGCCCCGACTGTGGGTTCCGTCAGGAGAGGTCCTTGACTCTCGCAGCGTGAAATAGTCGTACATTCATGAGGGGTCCCTTCATCAATCAGGAAAGGCGCCGGGTTCATTCGAGTGTCAGTTATCACCTCGACCCGGATACCCTGACCTAACAAACACGCCTCCCATTTCGCACGGCTCTGATTGGAAATTGGTTTTCGGCTGCCTGTGAGAAGTTTAACGAGGCTGTGCCGGGTGTGTCGGATAACTTTACCGGGATCTACGATGGGCTCTATTGCTTCTACAGCCCATGCCGCCCAGTCGCTGGCGGCTGGACATGGAGACTGTCCTGCCATGGAGGATGGTATTGTGCAGGATTAGTACCCCATCGACCGGATGCGAACGTCCCGAAATTGTCCCACCACCGCACTATACGCCCGATTGCCCACCCAAATCCACAAAAGGAAGGGTTTTGCAGGGTCCGGGAGACCCAGGGAAGGTGCATTAGCCAAAGTGATTTTGACCATTTCAAAGGCTTCGACTGCCTCAGGTGTCCAATCCAGTCTCGCCTCTCCCGGGGGCCCTCCCTTTAGGAGGTCGTTTAAGGGACTTGTCAATTCGGTGAAATCGGCTATGTACATGCGGCAGTAATTGAACAAACCCATTACACTCCGCAGGCCGGAGACGATTGCCGGTCGTGGTATTTGTAAAAGTGCTTGGACCCTCTCGGGGGTTAACATTCTCCCTTCTGGTTAGATGATCTGACCCAGATAGATAAACCGTGGGAGCCCCACTTGGGCCTTAGTCGGATTCAGTTTAAAAGCTCCTACGATTAGCGTCTCCAAGGCACATGTTAGGGCGTCTAAATGATCTGAGGGTGAAGGGCTTCCGATGAGAATGCCGTCTGCATACTGGAGACCAGCGGAGGTTTGCATGCGGACATCCACCATTGCCGGTTGGAGAGCCTTTTCCAGACTCTCGTGAAAAATAATGGGGGAATTGTGGAATCCCTGGGGCAGCCGCGTCCAGGTATATTGAATGGACCGCACAGTGAAGGCAAAACGTTCCCGGGACCCAACGTCCAGAGGACAGGTCCAGAACCCGTTTTGGATGTCCAGTGCCGTAAATATGGACAGACCTGGGTGGAGGCCAGGGTTTGATAGCGGGGTTTGCTACGAGAGCATGGAGTTTGTCTGTGACTTTGTTCAGGGCCGTAGAGTCTATGATCAGCCTCGAGGACCCATCTGGCTTTTGCACAGGCCATCCGGGGAAGTTGGTCCGGGAACGGGTCTCAATCACTATCCCGGTTTCCAAAAATCTCCCACTATTGACTCAACGGCACGTTGGGCCTCCAGCCGAAGGGGATACTGCCGGTGAGCCTCGTGGTAGGGTCCGTGGACCTGACAGGGTCCATCTGTGCCCGACCGCAATCTAGCTTGTGGGTGGCCCATGTGAGAGGGTGAACTGCGCAAACTTTCCCCCGGAGCCCGTCCTCCGCTCAAGCACGCTCAATCGATCGGAGGACCTGTACCCTACACTGTTGGGTAGAATCTGCTGAAAAGGGAAAACTCCCCCCTCCCGGCCCCCTTATTTGCATTGAATGGTCACTTAGAAGCAGGTTCGCCTCTATCTGGTGCAAGATGTCCATTCCCAGAATCAGACCCTCGTTATTGGGACCTACCCAGAGCGTGACCCACCAGGTTCATCCTCCGGGGGATAGCTGTATGGGAATTGTGATGCTCCGGTGAATGATTACGCTCTCCCCACTAACCCCGCTGATATGTATTTTTTTGTTTACGGTAGGAAAATCTGAGTCGGTTATCGACACCGAGGCTCCCGTGTCGAAAGAGCACAATACTTCGGGCCTCCTAACAGGACGTTTAGACACGGGCGGGTGGCCCCCGGTTATCCGACGGAGACCTTGATGAGGGGAAGATGGGTGGAGGAGAGTTCGCAGTCCCTCCAATTCACGGTCGGATAAACCCCCCTTTGGTGGTCTCTGCGACCCCTGATGGTCCCCCGGGGCCCCTGTCCTCCCTTGCCCCTCCTTTCTGTAACACATGGTTTGGCTATGCCCCGGGCGCCAACAATTGGTGCATGGTTTCCTTTTCACGGGGCAATCTCGATATAAATGGCCTGTTTCCTGGCAATTATAGCAGGCACGATCCTCTCGGGCTACTGCTACTGGTTCTCTTTTAATTTTTGGGCTAGTGTGGTGTGGGGTCCACGGCAGGACGGATGGGGTGTGGCCCTGGCGGTGAGTGTGGGTGTGTGTCAGATGGAACCCGAAAAGCCGACTCGTCCATTTCCGAAGCCCTGCCTCAGTGGCCTGTGGACTGGCCCCCATCCGAAGCGCTGTTTGGTATGGTTTATCCAGTCCCCGAATTAAGCTATCTATAAATGTTGGATCGTTGCGGTTAGCGGGGATGCCGTTGGTCTGTCCCCAATGTTCACACCATTCAATTACCCGGTCAATATACGCATTGGGGTCTTCCCCCGGGTTTTGTCGTAGGGCCGTGAGTCCTTTCCAGGTAGCAGTGCCGTTTCCCAATCCAGTTTGAACCCGGGTCCTTAGACCGTCAAATTGGGTGTTATACTCTACCATAGTGGCTGGGACCTGCAAACTCCAAGGGGGCAACGCCCCATAGACAGCGGAGGGGCACTTAACCTCAATGATATCTTTTATGTCCTGCATGGACAGATTAAAATGTGGCGCTGCGCTGCGTATCTTTGCCCAGACGTCAACATTGGGGTTATGTCGCTTCAAGTCGGGAATGAGAAGGATCACGCTGGATCTCTCCTGTGGTGTAAAAGGCTGAGATCTCCCCAGTGTCCCCCTGCCTCCCATTTCCCCATTTGCTGCCCCTCCAGCTGGGTTTACTCGGACAGGGGTCATGGATTTCGGCTCCCCATTTCCAGGTTGTACCGGTGTCGAAGGGCAGATACGGTTGTATTCGGGCAGGCACTCCGGCTGCGGCATTTTGTGCTGCTGAGCCTCCATTGCCTTAACAATTCCCCCCCCCCCCCCAATCCGTTAAATCGTCTAACTCCTCCGTTGCTGGCGCTTCCAGATCCAAAAGACTGCTAACTCGAGATTTAGCCTCTTGTACAGGTCTCAAAAAGTCCTGCAGATGATACAGTCTCCCCCATTTGTCCACGATTAAAGGTCCTGTCTGACCTGCCCAACTAGCGAGCAGAACAGTACCATAATTAGCTTGTTTAGCAGCCTTTTGCCCCGCCCACCACTTAATTTGATCAACGACTGGACTCGTCTCCTTCCTTCCGTTCCTGATCATTTCACTTTGATATTTTAAAGTAGCCTCTTGGACTCGTTTTACAACAGCAACGCTGGTGGGCATAGGCGGGACGTCCGGAGGAAGGGGTTACCCCTCGTTACTCATGTCAATCATTATGTATATCCTTATGCTCTATCTTATACTTTAATTTATTTTACTCTAATCTTACACTTTAATCGGCACAAACGGATCACCTTATACTCTAATTTATACACACTCACTAGTCATGGGATCACAATCCTGTGATGGTTGTAGTTCCCGACGCCTACTTAATCCTGGCCGTCACGTGGGACTACGTCCTCTTAATTCAGGCTCAGGCTCGGTGTTTGAGATAAACCGCCACCCTTGCCCATGTTGATCACCATGTGACTCTCAAAATCCAAGCTTATACTGTATCGGAATAACAGCATAAACTTGTACTATAAGTAAACAAACACTTATATTCTATCTTATGTACCTACAGGTCTAGTCAATTCCGTCAATCCGTCGTCTCCGTGAGGAATTTTACTACATGGATAATTTTAATACTGTGGCAAGTGCCATTGCCAATCCTGTCTCCAATGATGAGCCGAGCCCCTACCATAGGTACCGGCCTCACCCTCGAGGGCTTTATACAGGGGCACCCCCTGTCTCGAGCACAGGGCTAACCTGTCTCACGATACTACCACGTCCCCTCCAATACACGATCCGTTAGCCGATCTGCAGCGCAGTATGCCACTTCTGACACCAACTGTTAGACTCGAATTTTTGGAGCAAAACCAGATGGAGACGGAACTGCTGACCAAGTTAAAGTTTATTCGAAAGCTTTGCACACAAAGGGAGAGTGGTAAGCTTCCTGAAGCTCGCACCAAACTCTCAAAGGAACATCAGCACTACAAGCATCTTTATACCTTCAATAAGCAACACCCACCTGCTGTGAAAGGTGAGGGTACATGTTTACGTAACTACATTGGGTTTCAAAGGGTGGTATCGTCTGCCACTCACTTGTCAGGGGCTGCCTTGGGTCATCCCATAACATTAAACATCTCACATTCCTGAGGAGGACCCTTATCAGTAATCACATAAGTCCCAGACATTGAGACTACACGGAGGGTCTTCCCAAACCCTTGATCCGTTAATCCCTCACTCCCTTTTGTGCTGGGGTGACCTTGGAGATCTGCACCGCTCCTCCCTTAATCATCCGAAGTAAGCTGGTTAGGATAAACAATGTCAGCCTCGGCCTTGTTAAACATTCCTTAATGTGTTCTGGAGATAAGCGAGGGGGTGGCCATAAATCTAACAAACCTGCCTTTGTCAGCTTTTACAGTGTGGGTTCCGAACTGCTATCATAATGGTCGGGTATCCCATCACGATTTGCTGCTACCTAAATGCTGCGTGTGCGATTTAACTACTTATGTATTTGGGGAAAGGAGTGGCTAATCATTCTTTAATATATATATATATATATATATATATATATATAAATGGTTAGGTGAGGGGAGGCTGGAGGTTTTGGATTTCTGTTCACAAGCCTACTTTTCCAGTCCCAACAGTGGGTAGAGTCCATGATAGGGGAGACTGCACATGGGATGTGGGAGGAGGTTAATAGGTCGGTAGAGTCGATGATAGGGGAGAGTGTACATGGGTGGTGGGAGGAAATTAAATGGGTGAGTAGAGTCCCTGATAGAGTATTGCATAGAATGCACAGCACAGAAACAGGCCATTCGGCCCAACAGGTCAATGCCGGTGTTTAAGCTCCGCACAAGCCTCCTCCCGCCCTATTTCATCTAACCTTATCAGCATATTCTTTTATTTAATTCTCCCTCATGTGTTTATCTAAATTCCCATTAAATCCATCTATGCTATTCACCTCAACAACTGCTCATGAAAGCGAGTTGCACATTCTAACCACTCTCTGAGTAAAGCTCTTGTCTCCCTGCAAGTGGGAACATCTTTTCTAATTCCACCCTAATAAACGCTTTCCTAATCTTAAAAGCCTATATCAAGTCTTCACTCAGTCTTTTTTCTGGAAAAAAATGCTCTAGCTTGCTCAATCTTTCCTGACACTTATCACGTCTCAGTTGTGGCATCATCCTTGTCAATCTTTTTTGCAACTTGTCCAGTGCCTCTCTTTATTTTTGATAATATGCAGACCGGAACTGTAGAGTGCACATGGGCTGTGGGAGGAGATTAAATAGGTGGGTAGATTCCATGATAGGGGAGAGTGTCCATGGGCTGTGGGAGGAGATTAAATGGGTCGGTAGAGTCTATGATAGGGGAGAGTGCACATGAGGTGTGGGAGGAGATTAAATGGGTGGGGGAGAGTCTATGATAGGGGAGAGTGTACATGGGGTGTGGGAGGAGATTAAATGGGTGGGTAGAGTCTATGATAGGGGAGAGTGTACATGGGGTGTGGGAGGAGATGAAATGGGTGGGTAGAGTCTATGATAGGTTACAGCTTACATGGGGTGTGGGAGGAGATGAAATGGGTGGGTAGAGTCTATGATAGGGGAGAGTGTACATGGGGTGTGGGAGGAGATTAAATGGGTGGGTAGAGTCTATGATAGGTTACAGTTTACATGGGGTGTGGGAGGAGATTAAATGGGTGGGTAGAGTCTATGATAGGGGAGAGTGTACATGGGGTGTGGGAGGAGATGAAATGGGTGGGTAGAGTCGATGATAGGGGAGAGTGTACATGGGGTGTGGGAGGAGATGAAATGGGTGGGTAGAGTCTATGATAGGGGAGAGTGTACATGGGGTGTGGGAGGAGATGAAATGGGTGGGTAGAGTCTATGATAGGGGAGAGTGTACATGGGGTGTGGGAGGAGATGAAATGGGTGGGTAGAGTCTATGATAGGTTACAGTTTACATGGGGTGTGGGAGGAGATGAAATGGGTGGGTAGAGTCTATGATAGGGGAGAGTGTACATGCGGTGTGGGAGGAGATGAAATGGGTTGTTAAATCCATGAAGGCGGAGAGTGTTCATGGGCTGTGGGAGGAGATTAAATGGGTGGATAGAATTCATGATGGGGGAGAGTGTACATGGGCTGCGTGGGGAGATTAAAATGGGTGGGTAGAGCTCATGATAGGGGAGAGTGTTCATAGTCTTCCAGAAACCATTTGGCCGCAGAGAACTCCCCTGAGCTTCGTTCAATTCGATTTCATCCTGCAACTCACTCCCAGGTATCCGTTATGCTATTTATAACCCCCCACCCCCCACCCGCAAACAGCTCGATAAGATTCCAGCCTCTAACTCACTCCCGGGTATCCGTTATTCTATTTTTAACCCCGCCCTCCGAACACCTCGATTAGATTCCAGCCTGTAAATCTCCCGAGTATCCGTTATTCTATATATAAACCATCTGAACCCTTCGATTAGATTCCAGCCTGTAACTCACTCCTGGATACCTGCTCTTCCATATATAAACGACCCGAAGCCCTCGATTACATTCCAGTCTGGAACTCACTCCCTGGTTTCAGTTATTCTGTATTGAAACTTTCTGGGGCTCAGTTCCACACCGGGTGAGATCAGTTAACTGAGCAAAGAAAGTCTGTTGTCAGGAGCATCTTAAAGGAGGAAAGGGAGAGGTTGTATAGATTTAGAGATGGAATTCCAGAGCTTAGGGCAAAGACAACTGAAGGCACACTCACCAAAGGTGCAGCAATCAAAACTAGGGATGTGCAAGAGACCAGAATTGGAGGAGCACAGGGATCTCGGAGGGTCGTTGGGCTGGAGAATGTGACAGAATTAGGGAGGGGGCGAGACCAGGAAGGGATTTGAACACGATGTGAGGTTTTGAAAATCGAGGCATTGCCGGAGCGGGAGCCAATGTAGTAACACACGAACAGAAACATACGGTTCACTGCCCGGCAGACAGGTGGAGAAGACATTGATGTCCGAGGGGGAACAGTCAGGGTCACAGCGACAGGCGAGTTCACAGACTCCCCCAGTCAGGTTACAGGTACAAATAGGAACTGCGGGAACAAGACACACACACAGAGATCTTACAACAGAGCACGGACGGTCTCAAAGACCACCTCCCTCCCTTGTCTGAATCCACGTTCGCCGTCATCTCCATCGCCCAAAATCAATCTGCAGACTTATCCTCTCACTGCTTTCCTCTCACCGAATTACAGCCTCCAGATACCCAGCGCAACTCACTTAATAAAAAGAAACAATTACGTTTTTTTTTTGTTGTACAATTTTCAATGGGGTGCAGGAATAGAGAGACTTTATGATGGCCGGGCGATGCTATGGCTGTTAAATAAGTACACGGGATCAGTGGCTTTATAAATAGAGGCACAGAGTACAAAAGCAAGGAAGTTATGCTAAATCTTTATAAATCACTGGTTAAGCCCCAGCTGGAATAATTCTGTCCAATTCTGGGCACTGTACTTTGTGACGGATGTCAAGGCATTGGAGAGGGTGCAGAGCAGATTTACCAGAATGGTACCAGGGATGAGGGACGTCGGTTTGCGGAGAGACCGGAGAAGCTGGGGTTACTCCCAGGGTCCGTAATCAGAGGAAACAGATTTAAAATAATCGGCAAAAGAGCCAGGCGCGGAGGTGAGGAGACGAGGATGGTGGAAGCAGATTCAATAATAACTTTCAAAAGGGAATTGGATCAATCCTTGCAGGGGGAAATTTGCGAGACTGTGGGGAAAGAGCAGTGGAGTTGGAATAATCTGCTCGCCCTTTCACAGAGCCGGCACAGGCGCGATGGGCTGAGTGGCCTCTTCCTGTGCTGTTTGATTTTCGGTCACTTTTGGGCTCCGACTCACTGCCCATTTGACTGGGAGACGGCAGAGTGACCGCTCCATCCTCCCCTTCCCCCGAGCCCAGCTGTTAATTGTATCCATGTGATTTATATCAATTAGTGTTAATTGTATTCAGCTCGTGCGGATCAATTGGGGACTCTCTTGTATCAATAAAAATGACAGCTTATCCAGAGGGTGGATTGTGTTGGTTCTCTGTGAATAAAGACTTGGAGGCAACTGAAGACCAGATATTAGTATTCTATCCTTCAACACATGGATCTCCAGTTATAACACCAGCTGGACACCGGGCGCTGCGAGAGTCAATATTCACAGGGCCCGCAGGAGGCCCCAAGTAACTCCACCCGTCTCCCCACATCTGCTCCGTAAGACGGTCCCCTTCCCCGACAGTCCTTCCCCCAGTTACCCTCCTCAGTCTCTCCCATTCCCATCTCCCTACCTCTCACCCTCAGAGCTTCACCATCCTGTCCCTCCCCGTCTCACCCAGAGATCCTCCCCACCCCTCAGTCCCTCCCTTTCCCATTTCTCCACCTCTTCCCACTCAGTCCCTCTCCATCACCCATCATTCCCTCTCCACTCTCCCCCCTCAGTCCCTCCACCCGTCTCCGCAATCAGTCCCTCCCCTCCCAGTTTCCCCACCGATCCCACATCAGCCCCTCCGTCCGTCTACCCCTCAGTTCCTCCACTCCCCGTCGCCCAACTCTCCGCCATCAAAAGCCCCCCTTCACTGTTAATGCCTTCTCCCATCTCCCCCTTTAATCCATCCCCTTCCCATCTCCCCACCTCTCCGCCATCAGACCCTCCCCTTCCCCCAGCAGGCCGTTCTCCCGTCTCCCTTCTCTCGTTTCTGTCCCTCCCCTCCCCGTCTCCCCACTTCGCCACCCTTAGACCCTCCCTCCGTCAGTCCCTTCTCGAGTCTCCCCCTTCAGTCCCTCCCCTCCACGTCTCTCCACATCTCCAACCTCAGCCCATCTCACTCCCCCATCAGTCCCTTCTCCCGTGTCAACCATTAGTCCCTTCTCCCGTCTCCCCGCTCAGTCCCTCCCTCCGCATCTCCCAATCTCTCTGCACTCAGTCCCTCCCCATCCCCATCAGTCCCTTCTCCCCTCTCCCACTTCAGTCCCTCCCCTTCCTGTCTCCCTACCTCCCGCCATCAGGCCCTCCCCCTCTCCTTCATTCCTTCCCGCAGTTACACCACTCAGTGCTCCCATTCCCGTCTCGCCATCTCTCCCCCTCAAACCTTCACCCTCCCGTCCTTCCCCGTCTCCCACTTCAGTCACTCCCCTCCCCTTCTCCCAACGTCCCCTCCCTCAGACCCTCCCCAGCCCCCATCATTCCATTCTCCCGTCTCCCCAACTCTCCGCCATCAGACCCTCCCCCT
This sequence comes from Heptranchias perlo, assembly GCF_035084215.1. Taxonomy (NCBI): domain Eukaryota; kingdom Metazoa; phylum Chordata; class Chondrichthyes; order Hexanchiformes; family Hexanchidae; genus Heptranchias; species Heptranchias perlo. Next base: position 2,234,578 of record NW_027139516.1, on the reverse strand, counting down.
CCCGTTTCCTGCCTTGATGTTCCAAGTCGCGCTTTTTGCTGCTACATCGGCTGGAGATTGGGTCCCTCCGTCCCATGGGTCGCGGTCCCTCCGTCCCGGGGTCTCTGGCCCTCCGTTCCTGGGGTCTCGGTCCCCCCATCCCGGGGTCGCGGCCCCATTAACGCCGCTCGGGCATGGAATCAGATGAGCTTCAGCTCGGACCGCCCTCCGTGTGCGGGCCCGCCCTCTGTCGGTCTCGCCCCCGCCCGCCAAGCCCAGCCCGAGGCCGCCATCATCATCCTCCCGGCGCCGGCCTGTTGCTGTGGGAATGTGGCACAGGGACCGCGCGGCGCATGCGCGGCGTCCCTCGGGTGGGGGCGCTCGGGACGTTTCATGTCGCTTTCGCGTGTCACGTGATGGGAGGAGTCAGCCCAGGAGGAGGCGGGGGTCTGGGTTGGAGGTGAGAGCTGTCAATCAAAGGGCCTGGAGTCAGCATTCACAGCGCACAGGGTTTGGAGATTTTGTTTAAAATGCAAAATCTGCAAGAATGAATTAAAGACAAGAAATGTACAAAAAAGGGAAAAAACCGCAAATGCAATAATCTGCATTTAAAACAGAAATGTCCAAACTCACATAAATCTGTGACAGTCTTGAAATTGGGATCATTATTATTTATACATGTGCACAAACATTTATTGATTGGTGTACCTGGACATCCAAATACCTTTACTCCTCTGCAGTCACTAGTTTCTCACCATTAAGAAATTACTCCTATTTCTCACCTGATGCCTGCAATAAATGCTCTTTGTATAACTCCCCACATCTTTACTGTCCAGCTCTGTTTCCACTGTTCACTGTCCAATAATAACAGACACTGTGAGACTTTAACATTTTTTAGATTTCGAAATATACTTTATTTCAATAAATTAATGGACACACACAGTTCAATGTAAATATCACTTAGCCAATTCAAAACAATACAATACAGATCGTGCACACTACGATTCCATTATTACAATTCAAAACAGGGTATATATCTTCCAATACATGCAGTACAATGCAAAGTGAAATGGCCTTACACAGTAACCATTCCCCATAGACCCTTTGCAGAGGTCGCACTTTGCTTCAGTGCGTCCCACAGCACGTACTCCTGGACCTTGAAGTGTACCAGTCCGCAACACTGAGTCATGGACAGATCCTTCAGATGGAAGACCAGCAGGTTTCGGGATGACCAAACGGCCCCCTTCACCGAGTTGATGGTCTTCCATCAGCAGTTGATATGTCTCAGTGTGTGTCCCGGGGAACAGTCCGTAGAGCACAGCGTAATGTGTTACTGAACTGTTGGGGGTGAACCCCTCTTCGACTCCATGGTATCGGGATTCTGTGGAGGGGGGTTATCACCTTTTACCCGAGTACACGGATCCATTCGACCGCATTCATGTCAATGTTTGGCAAACACTGTCCGATGTCTTTCACACACCTGTCGAACCTTGGGGTCAGAGACGGAGGGGGTAATTTCACCTTCACTGCTTGGTCGGTAAACTGATGGAGCAGAAATTAAAATCGGGCCATTTCTATAAGGGGCGGGTGATCCGCTCCACCAGTTCAGCCCCCAGCGATGGTGAAATTATCCCTCCACGTATTGTGAATACAGGCAATTTGAGACAATGGACCAGCTTGTGGACTTCGAAGATTGATACTAGGGCGGAGGTCAGGAAAGGTGTGGCCGATTTTAAGTATCTCCGCCTGGTGGAAATGGGGTGGGAGAGACTGGTAAATGGTGTCAGGTCACTTACCGCCCCTTTAACACTGGCGCTGCTGCCTCCACCATCGTGTGTAGGGTCCTGAGAAGAGCAGACGGAGCAACCTCCACCTGTTTCCGGTCAGGCCACGTGTAATATGTAAATCAGAGTATTATGACGTACACGGGACACCATTAAATGTTGGTTACAAATGGGTGGATGAGCCGCCCTGTCGATGGGCATTGAGTGGTCCAGAACACTGAGCCGTTTCTTAATAACTGATAATTTCTGGGGCAAAGAGGAGCAGGAGAGCTTTCCCTTGGCCTGCTGCGGTCGAGCGAAATCTCCCGACCCCTGATCGTCTCCGAAATGTATCAGGAGGTTTCCTTATAGACCTGTGTAACCAGGTCCAGCCTCATGTCCCATTAATCTCCCTGCAGTAAGTAAACATTGCTGCACAGCAGCTCAGAGAGCAAACGATCTCCAGAACTCCCCACTGGAGTTTGAAATTACATTAATATTTTACCAGTTAGGAACGGTCCGCGTGTTGGTCCATTAGTATTCTGTTCTGGTCAAAACAAATGCCCCAATGAACAGAACGCTGTCTGACCCTGACAGCTCACCCTCAGTCCATCCCACCGGGCTGTGTGTGTGATGGGAAATAAACATCAACCGAAAAGGAGGATTTGATTGTTTTCATTTCAGGATCAAACATTTAATATTGAAATCATATTATTTCCAAACTAATAACAGCAAACCATTTCATGTTAGAATCACATCTTTTATCATTTCACAATATTGCATTTATCGGGTAAAATATAATTCCTGTCTGGGATTTCCAAATTTTATTAAAGCATTGGATTGATATCAATTACTTTAGTGAACTCATTGATGTCAATGGATGGTAAAATCAGGCGCGGTGAATAACGGGCGCCCAATTTACTACCGCCCGACTTACGCCAGCGCCAAACTTGAAAATCTACTCTAGTTGACTCTTTATTTAATTTTGGATGAAAAGTCTTCAGATGTTTCTATGATTTGATTAATGTAACAATTAGATTGAGTGGGTATTTCACCCCGTTCTTCAGCTCCTCTCTGAATTTAGTCTGGGTCACAGCATAAATACACGTGTTTGTGCAGGAACTGAGAAGTTGAAGCATGAATCCGGCTGACTCAATGTCACTGGCAGGATAGTACTGGACATTTGTTGTCTGCAGAGAGATAACAAAGAAAACGAGTGTGCTCCATAACAATATAAAACTGCCTGATATACTGAAGAGTAAAATGATGGATTTCCTTCGGTTCTCCATCTCTGGATCCTTGTGATTCTCTCCATTGCTGCGGCCCCGGAGTCCCCTGCGGACTCTACTGGCCGCTAAAATGTGCCTGGCGGTGAGAACATTGAACAGCAAAATCAGAATGCATGGGAGACAAGGAGTTAACACAAGATAAAACAATTCAAACGCTGCCCACGCGGGCGAAGTGAAAAACATCGCTTTCAAGACACAACCCCGGGGTATATTGTCCATTTCATATTCCGGGTCAAGTACAAAGTACCAGGGAATGTTTAGTAAACAGCTCAGCGCACTCACCACCCCGATAACAGCAGCCGCAGTTTTCTCGGTGCAATATTTTGTTTTCAGCTTCTGACAACTAATGGCTGCAAATCGATCAAAGGTGAAAACCACTGTGAAACAGACAGAGGCCGTTGTAGCTGCTAATTTCAGGACGTCAATGAGACGGCACACGGGGGTGATGGTCAAGAATGAAACTGGGAAATAAATATCAACAATGCGCCACAACATGACATCAGTAATAACGACCAGGAGATCGGCCACTGCCATTCCCACCAGGTAGCGAGTGATACATTTGGAGAGACCGCACTTTCCTCGGGATAGGATCACAATCGCCACCAAGTTAACTGTAAGAGAGAGAAAAGGAGTCAGAGACATCAGACCTGGAGCGAAAGCAGCAATTTGACAGAATCTCGGGTGAAATTTCAGCTTTATTGCTGCATCAAACGGTGGAAACTGATTCACGAATCTGGGCAGAGAAATGATTTTAAATAAAATTATCAGTAATGAATTGGGAAATTGATATAAATAGTGAATAAAGTGAGCACCGGATCCACTAGAAGTGCCGAATGAGGGCGCAGTGTTGGTGGGGAAGGAGAAGGCGTTTTACGGACCAGTAATCCAACGGTTTAAATCCAGACTTAGGCTCCAGATGGACGAGAAAGTGGGCGAGAGCCGGAAAGATTAGGGGACAGGGGGAGGTGGAGCTGGTTTGTTGCTCTGGGTTAAGTGGGCCGACAGGGGCCCGCACAAAAAGGGAAAGATTGGGATCGGCGGCAGCGTGTTTGAAACTTCGGATCGGATTGGAAGAGGCAGCTGGAGGCCGAGACAGTGAGTGAGATTGGGAGGGAGACAAGAAAAATGACATGTAGGAGCTGGAGGAGAGTCAGGAGCAGATGGTTTGGGAAGTGTGTAACTGAAGCAACGAATGAGGAGACAGAGGATGCAATGCAGTGAGTGTAAATGCTGGGATTCACTGGGAGAGACGGCAGCAGATTGTCAGAGGAAGTCTAATCTATAGGTCCTAGCAACACAATGCAACTAATAAATTCAACTTTAATGTCTGTGGTTATTGATGTCACGGAACAAATCGTTGGTTCAATAAGTTTACTTTGCACATTCAATGAAAACTAAATCAAAATGCATGAATTGAATTTGCCTAATTCTTAATTGAATTAATCTGACACACAGCTTCTAGAATAGAGTATCCTAATAATTCAATGCGATCAAGAAATCACTGATTGTATTCTTCAAATACAGTTGAATTATTTTATGTATTCAATCAGTAAACAAGTAAAATGAACATTCACATAAACAGACCGAGGACCTGATAGCGATGAACACACTCGGCGAGGCGACAATAAAACTCTCACAAGCTGACAATATCCTAATAACACTCTCAAGTCAAATTTCCGCATCAGAATTGTACTGGAAGTTTCAGCAATTTATTTCGATGAATTATTCTCACCTCCACCGCTCTCTCTCTCTCTCCCCCTGCCTCTCTCTCTCTCTCTCTTCCTCTCATTACTTCTCCCCCTCCCTCGTTTCCCTTCTCAGTATCGTTCTATTTCGCTCCTCTCTATCTCTCTGCAATGTGTCTACTTTCTTTCTCAATGCCCCTTTTCCCATTGGAGTAAATACTAACATCCTGCGCCTGCTTTCTCTTTACCAGCCCCGTGTTCCAACGATTCTATTCTTAGTGTCAGTTTGTTGAATGGTGACGCCTCCATGAATGTTTCTACAGATCGTCTAAGTCTCCACCTGTTCACCTACACTCTTCACTTCATCCATAATGCATGGAATAAACAGAATCGAATGCCACTTCCAGAAACAACTCTCCGTGATTGAAATTCCTAAAAAGTACAGCGTTAGATGGCGGCATTGTTCAATCAACAAAACACCAACATCACCGCTGCTACTTATAAACTACAGATAAATAGAAGGGCTCATGATTACAACAGATAAAGTGCAAACTGATTACAACATAACCTCAAAATATTGCATTTTACAGTGAATTCATCCACAGTTAATCAGAGAATGAGATGTGAAAGAATCAGCATCAAACTCAGTTCAATAACCAGACATCTGAAGCGGCGTCAGATACACACACAATGAAATAATCTTTCATAACAGTGATAACCAATAAATACATTGAAATCCCAGTTAAACTGAACCATGTTATCTGGGAGGGAGGACATTGAGCTGCCACCTTGTAACACCGAGACCGTGAGCTGTCTCATGACCAATCACTGAAAACACATTGATGAAAAAATATTCCAGGCGAGGTGAGTTCCACAACATGAAACGGTTAACAGCTCCCGGTGGTCTGATACCAGCTATTAGCCCAATTGGGTTCCAATACATTCAGTGCAGAGAATATTTCAGCAACAATGACAAGGTTAGATGTACAAGATCATACCGCATACAATGCAGCTGCTGCAAGACAAAAAGAGCAGACTGATAGAACGGAACAGTCCACTGCGTAATACATGATGGGCGAAAAAAAGTGCCAAGTACAGCAGCGGAGTTAATATCGATTTACACCATGAACAGCTGAGATAATGGCTTACCTGGAACCCCAACGGCTGCAAGAATTGGATAATAAATACATTCTATCTGATACATTATTGAATATCCCATTTCTGTGAGAAGCAATGACTTCTGTTGTCCTGGAAACCGCAGCTCCGGCAGGCAGTCTGTGTGGATTCATTACAGCGATCCCTGATTTATACAGGGGGTAAATCTCCACTGACACGGTTATACCCCTGATCATTGCTATTAGTTACAGTCATCTGAACAAACACATTTCTTCAGCAGCTTTGACTCCGATGTAAATGATGACGTGGATATATCACAAACTTCTCAAAGTTCAGAACCTTGTCTTAATGAGACCTCTCTCAGGAATAAAGTAAAAATCTGTGCTCAGAAAGGACTGGTCCAACAATGAGCGGCTTCATTTACAGTTTTCATCTAATTGTATTGACCATGTTCACTCCTGCTGATTCATTTATACATTTTACACATTTCTCCATATTATACATTGAATCCCGGGACAAAAACAGACCCGTTTCACTCTGTTCCTGCAGTTTCCCAGTTATGATATGAATTTGGAGTCTCTGACACGAAGGCAGCCTCTAAAAGGGACCCCATCCTTTCAGGCAATGCTTAACAACACTGTGTGTGAAAACTATTCTCCTCACATCCCCGTCTTTATTTTATTTTAAACCTATGACTTCTGGTTTTCAATCCAGTTGCCAGAGTAAACAATTTCCCATATTTTCTCTATAAAAACACATCATTATTGTGAACACCTCTCCTTAACCTTCTCTGATCTAAGGCGAACAATCCCAGCTTCTCCAATCCCTCCACATAACTGAAGTCCCTCATCGCTGGTTTCACCCTGGTACGTCTGCACTGAACCCTCTCCAAGGCCTTAACATCCTTCTGAAAGTGTGATACCCAGTGTTGTACACAATAGTCCAGCTGAGGCCTAACCAGTCTTTTGTAAAGGTTTAACATGACTTCCCTATTTGTGCATTCAATGCCCCTATTTACAAACCCCTGTATCCCATCCGCTTGCTTAACCGCCTTATCAACTTGCCCTGCCACCTTCAAAGTTTTGTGAATATGCGCCCCCATGTCCCTCTGCTCATCCACCACCCTCAAAATAGTACATTGACTTACATCGAAACTCCAGCACTGAAACAGGCAATTCGGCCCAACTGGTTTATGCCAGTTATGTTGCTGCACACGAGCCCCCTCCCTCTCACTTCATCTAACCCTATCAGGATACCCTATTCCTTTCTCCATCTTGTGCTTATCGAGCTTCCCCTTAAATGCCTCTGTGTTATTTGCCGCAACTACTCCTTATGGCAGCGTATTCCACATTCTTACCACTCTTTGGTAAAGATCTTTCTCCTGAATTCCCTATTGGATTTATTAGTGACTATCTTATATTTATGACCTCTAATCTTGGACTCTCGCAAGTGGAAACATTTTCTCTACGTCTACCCTATCAAACCCCATCATTGTCTTAAAGGCCTCCATCAGGTCACCCCTCACCTTTCTCTTTTCTACAGAAAAGAGATCCAGCCTGTTCACCCTTTCCTGATAAGAATACCCTCTCAGTTCTGGAATCAACATTGCGAATCCTTTTTGCACTCTCTCCAATGCCTTTATATATGTTTTTAATATGGAGACCTGAACTGTGCGCAATACCACAAGTGTGGCCTAACCTAGGCTCCACACAAGTTTTACATAACTTCATTAGTTGTAAATTCTATCCCTCTAGATTTGAAGCCCAGTGCGTGATTTGCCTTTTTTAACCTGTGTCGCTACTTTTCGTGATTTGCGTATTTGTGCCCCAAGATTTTATTCTTCTAGTACATTCTGTGCAAAACAATGTGAAATGACCTGACACGGCAGCCTTTCCCCATAGACCCTTTGCATAGGCCGCACCTCGCTTCATTACATCCCTCAGCACGTACTCCTTGATCTTGGAGTATGTCAGTTGGCAACACTCGATCATGGACAGCTCCATCAGCTGGAAGACCATAAGGTTTCGGGCGGACCAAAGGGCCTCCTTCACCGAGTTGATGGTCTTCCAGCAGCAGTTGATATATCTGTCTTGGTGTGGGTCCTGGGGAACTGCCGGTAGAGCACAGCATCCTGTGTTACTGAGGCGTTGGGGATGAACCGGGACAGATACAAATGCATCTGTTTCCACACCTTCTGCACCAAAGAGCAGCCCACCAGGAGATGGACGACGATCTCCTGCCCGCCGCAGCCTCGAGGGAAGCTCACGGTGGTGCTGAGGACAGTGAACTTACTGCTGATCGGAGCAAACGTCGGTGACGTCGTCCATTTATTGGGAGGCCTTAACCTGAGAGCATCCGCTGCCTAGGGTAGTGACCCCCTGATGTCTGCATCCTACCTGATCAACGCAGCAAACTGCTCGATGCAACATACGATCAAGGCCGCGGAGAGAGGACAGACCTGCCTGACTCCATATCTGATGGAGGGCTCTCCGACACTTACGCGTTGGTTCGGACTGTGCTCTGGATGTCTGCGTAGTGCAGCCAGATCCAATCGCGGATTCCATCCCCAAAACACATTTTGGAGAGCACGCCCACGTGTGGGATATACTGTCAAATGCCTTCTCCTGGTCCAGGGTGATCCCTGAGCAGCACGAGGCTATCAGAGATCTTCCAGCCGGGTACAGTACAAGTCTGATCCGGGCCAGTTATCGTGGTGCATATAGGTACCAACGATATAGGTAAAAAACGGGATGAGGTCCTACAAGCTGAATTTACCGAGTTAGGAGTTAAACTAAAAAGTAGGACCTCAAAGGTAGTAATCTCAGGATTGCTAACAGTGCCACGGGCTAGTCAGAGTAGGAATGACAGGATAGATAGGATGAATACGTGGCTTGAGAGATGGTGCAAGATGGAGGGATTCAAATTCCTGGGACATTGGAACCGGTTGTGGGGGAGGTGGGACCAGTACAAATTGGACGGTCTGCATCTGGGCAGGACTGGAACCAATGTCCTAGTGGGAGTGTTTGCTAGTGCTGTTAGGGAGGGTTTAATCTAAACTGGCAGGGGGATGGGAATCGATGCAGGAAGTCAGTGGGAAGTAAAGTGGTGACAGAAACAAAAGGCAGTAAGGGAGAGTGTACAAAACATGACCGGACAAATGGTCTGAGAAAGCACGGCAAAGACCAAGGGAAGTCCAGACTAAACTGCATTTATTTAAATGCAAGAAGTCTGATGGGCAAGGCAGATGAACTCAGGGCATGGATGGGGACATGGGACTGGGATGTTATAGCTGTTACTGAAACATGGCTAAGGGAGGGGCAGGACTGGCAGCTAAATATTCCAGGGTACAGATGCTGTAGGAAAGATAGAGCAGGAGGTAAGAGAGGAGGGGGAGTTGCGTTCTTGATTAGGGAGAACATCACGGCAGTAGTGAGAGAGGATATATCCGAGGGTTCGCCCACGGAGTCGAAATGGGTAGAACTGAAAAATAAGAAGGGAGAGATCACTTTGATAGGATTGTACTACAGACCCCCAAATAGTCAACGGGAAATTGAGGAGCAAATATGTAAGGAGATTACAGACAGCTGCAAGAAAAATAGGGTGGTAATAGTAGGGGACTTTAACTTTCCCAACATTGACTGGGACAGCCATAGCATTAGGGTTTTGGATGGAGACAAATTTGTTGAGTGTATTCAGGAGGAATTTCTCATTCAGTATGTGGATGGCCCGACTAGAGAGGGGGCAAAACTTGACCTCCTCTTGGGAAATAAGGAAGGGCAGGTGACAGAAGTGTTAGTGAGGGATCACGTTGGGACCAGTGATCATAATTCCATTAGTTTTAAGATAGCTATGGAGAACATAAGAACATAAGAAATTGGAGCAGGAGTAGGCCAATCGGCCCCTCGAGCCTGCTCCGCCATTCAATAAGATCATGGCTGATCTGATCCCAACCACAAATCTAAAGAACACAAGAAGTCGGAGCAGGACCCGGCCACACAGCCCCTGGGCCCTCTCCGCCACCCACAGGGCATTGACCGATCCGAACTCAGCTTCATGTCCAATTTCCTGCCCGCTCCCCATAACCCCTAATTCCCTTTACTTCTAGGAAACTGTCTATTTCTGTTTTAAATTTATCTAATGATGTAGCTTCCACAGCTTCCTGGGGCAGCAAATTCCACAGACCTACCACCCTCTGAGTGAAGAAGTTTCTCCTCATCTCAGTTTTGAAAGAGCAGCCCCTTATTCTAAGATTATGCCCCCTAGTTCTCGTTTCACCCATCTTTGGGAACATCCTTACTGCATCCACCCGATCAAGACCCTTCACAATCTTATATGTTTCAATAAGATCGCCTCTCATTCTTCTGAACTCCAATGAGTAGAGTCCCAATCTACTCAACCTCTCCTCATATGTCCGCCCCCTCATCCCCGGGATTAACCGAGTGAACCTTCTTTGTACTGCCTCGAGAGCAAGTATGTCTTTTCTTAAGTATGGAGACCAAAACTGTATGCAGTATTCCAGGTGCGGTCTCACCAATACCTTATATAACTGCAGCAATACCTCCTTGTTTTTATATTCTATCCCCCGAGCAATAAAAGCCAACATTCCGTTGGCTTTCTTGATCACCTGCTGCACCTGCATACCAACTTTTTGATTTTCTTGCACGAGGACCCCCAGATCCCTTTGTACTGCACTACTTTCCAGTCTCTCGCCATTAAGAAAATAACTTGCTCTCTGATTTTTCCTGCCAAAGTGCATAACCTCACATTTTCCAATATTATATTGCATCTGCCAAATCTCCGCCCACTCACCCAGCCTGTCTATATCCCCTTGCAGGTTTTTTATGTCCTCCTCACTCTCTACTTTCCCTCCCATCTTTGTATCATCTGCAAATTTTGATATGTTGCACTCGGTCCCCTCCTCCAAATCGTTAATATAGATTGTAAAGAGTTGGGGACCCAGCACCGACCCCTGCGGAACACCACTGGTTACTGGTTGCCAGTCCGAAAATGAACCATTTATCCCAACTCTCTGCTTCCTGTTCAATAACCAATCCTCCACCCATGCCAGAATATTACCCCCAATCCCGTGATTTTTTATCTTGAGCAATAATCTTTTATGTGGCACCTTGTCGAATGCCTTCTGGAAGTCTAAATACACTATGTCCATTGGTTCCCCTTTATCCACCCTATACGTTATATCCTCGAAGAACTCAAGCAAATTTGTCAGACATGACTTCCACTTCATAAAGCCATGCTGACTTTGTCCTATTAAATTATGCTTATCTAAATGTTCCGTTACTGTCTCCTTAATAATAGACTCCAAAATTTTACCCACCACAGATGTTAAGCTAACTGGCCTATAATTTCCAGCCTTCTGCCTACTACCCTTTTTAAATAACGGTGTTACATTAGCAGTTTTCCAATCTGCCGGGACCTCTCCTGAGTCCAGGGAATTTTGGAAAACTATCACCAAAGCATCCACAATCCCTACTGCCACTTCCCTCAAGACCCTAGGATGGAAGCCATCAGGTCCAGGGGATTTATCCGCCTTGAGTCCCATTATTTTACTGAGTACCATCTCCTGAGTGATTTTAATCGTATTTAGCTCCTCCCCCCCGAGAGTCCCCTGTTTGTCCAGTGTTGGGATATTCTTAGTGTCCTCTACTGTAAAGACTGAAACAAAATATTTGTTCAGCATTTTTGCCATCTCCATGTTTCCCACCATTAATTTCCCGGTCTCATCCTCTAAGGGACCTATGTTTGCCTTAGCCACCCTTTTTCTTTTTATATAACTATAGAAACTCTTGCTATCTGTTTTTATATTTTTTGCTAATTTCTTTTCATAATCTAACTTCCCTTTCTTAATCAATCCTTTAGTTACTTTTTGCTGTCTTTTGAAGAATTCCCAATCTTCTATCCTCCCACTAAGTTTGGCTACCTTATATGTCCTTGTTTTTAGTCGGATACTATCCTTGATTTCTTTACTTAGCCACGGATGGCTGTCATTTCTTTTACACCCTTTTTTCCTCAGTGGAATATATTTATTTTGAAAGTTGTAAAATAACTCCCTAAATGAACACCACTGCTCATGTACCGTCTTACCCTTGAATCTATTTTCCCAGTCCACTTTAATCAATTCCGCTCTCATACCATCATAGTCTCCTTTATTCAAGCTCAGTACGCTTGTTTGAGAATCAACCTTCTCACCCTCTAATTGGATATGGAATTCAACCATGTTGTGGTCGCTCGTTCCAAGGGGATCCTTAACTAGGACATTATTAATTAATCCTGACTCATTACACAGGACCAGGTCCAAGGTTGCCTGCCCCCTTGTAGGATCAGTTACATACTGCTCAAGAAATCCATCCCTGATGCATTCAATGAACTCGTCCTCAAGGCTGCTCTGCCCAATTTGATTTGTCCAGTTAATATGATAATTAAAATCCCCCATAATTATGGCTGTTCCCTTATTACATGCCCCGACTATCTCCTGATTAATACTTCTTCCAGCAGAGTTGCAACTATTAGGAGGCCTATATACTACGCCCACTAATGTTTTTTTTCCCTTATTATTCCTTATCTCCACCCAAACTGTTTCATTATCTTGATGCTTTGTCCCAATATCATTTCTCTGTGTTACAGTGATTCCTTCCTTTATTAACATAGCCACCCCACCTCCCCTTCCTTCCTGCCTGTCCTTCCTGATTGTTAAATACCCTGGCATATTTAATTCCCAGTCGTTGTCACCCTGCAGCCATGTTTCTGTAATGGCCACAAGATCATACCCATGATTCTGTAATAAATGACAATGTACTCTTACCCCTTCTGCTGTGTTACTAAACTGGACAGTGTCCCGCAGCACTCTCCTGTTCTGTTACTCTTACAAGTACTGTTTTTGTTTCAGATTAAAGAAAAATATGAATAACAGAGAAATGAACCAAATGCTCGATCAGACCTGCATTCAGATTGAGTCCAATTTTACTCTGATTTATTGATAGAAGCTAGAATTACAAACTCTACACAAAACGGCTCATTTGACTTTTCCTCCGAATGTCTGGTCTTTCCTTCTCCACAAGCATTACGCCCAAATAATCAAATGTTAATCCAATTTTTTGCAGAAGTTCACATTTTGGTCCTTGATTTCCTCACTGCTCCGCTGTCTTTGTGTTAAACACCAGCTAGTGCCAGTCTCACTCCATTTGTATCTTTAACTATAGTTCAACAGTGATTTAGCAGTAACAGCAAATGAACTCTCTCCATATCTCACACCACAGAGAGCTTCATCTTGCCCCTCAGTAAGATGGATGCCTTATTGGTGGCCATCAGGTTTCAGGATCAAGGCGCCCAATTTGTTTAAGCTTCATGGCGGCCAATTTGTTGAATATGATCATCTTGTCCCCCAGTAATTTGGCCAACTTGCCCCTCAGTTAAATGGCCGACTTGCCCCTCAGTATGATGTCCAGCTTGCCCCTCAGTAAGATGACTGCCTTACTGGTGTCCATTTTGTTTCAGGTTCATGACATTGAAGTTGTTGTTCATAGATTTAAGGTTTCATGGTAAATATGGCACAAGAGGAGGCCTTTCGCCCCACTGTGCCTGTGCCAGCTCTTTGAAAGGGCTGTCGAATTAGTCCCATTTCCCCCTTTGCTCTTTCCCCACATCCTTTATGGAGGCTTTGTAATAGTAGTTGTATTATGCAAATACATATATATGTAATAATGCAAATTGATGCTGTCGTATTTGCTGTAAGATATAAATACAAGTTGTTGTCGATAAAGATTGTCTCTCAATCTTTTACTACTTAGATTCTTCTCCTTTATAAACTGGGCTTTGTTTCTGTGTAAATGAATGTTGCTGAGAGATTGTCCCTGTAACGGATGAGGGATCTTGCCGTCCGTTCGGTTTTTTAAAAAGCTTTTTGCTTTGACTCTTTTGAATGTCATGAATTTGTTTGAACTCTTTGGCTGATTGGAAAAAGCCACAAACTGTAAGTTGACCACAAACTGCAGGCTTTCTCTCCACAGGGTACTGACCGAGGCCTTTAACACAGGCTGCACCCAATGGGACTCACGTGAGTTTTGTCTGGGTCACTGTGGGGTCACAGGTTGCTGTGGGATAACTGGGACACTGCAGGTCCACTGGGGTATTTTGGGATCACTGGGACACTGTGGGATCAGTGGGATCACTTTGAGAGAACTGGGGCACATTGGGATCAAGGAGACACTTTGGATCAATGCGGCAATATCACTGGGTGCACTGTAGGGTCACTGGGTCACGCTGCGATCACTGTAGGATCACTGGGACACTGTGGATCAATGGGGCACTATCACTGGGTGCACTGTGGGATCACTTGGTCACTGTGGGAACACTGTGGGATATTTAATTATCCAGATGGGCCGAATGGCCTGTTTCGGTGACGTGCGGAATTCTATGCAATATTTATATAAAGATATATTGTGTTGTATTTTATGTTAAAAAAGTAGCTGTTGTAAAGCAGAAATAGTAGTCGGGCCGAATGGACACTGTACTGTGCTGTACTTTACATTCGATGTTAAATATATATACGTAGAATATTACATTATGTATTGTATTATATTTTCGACTCCAGAAGTTGTTGTCAAATTAAAAAATCAGAGGAACTTCTTTATCCAGATGGGCTGAATGGCCTGTTTCTGTGTCGTGCTGTATTAGAACATAAGAACATAAGAAATTGGAGCAGGAGTAGGCCAATCGACCCTCGAGCCTGCTCCGCCATTCAATAAGATCATGGCTGATCTGATCCCAACCACAAATCTAAAGAACACAAGAAGTCGGAGCAGGACCCGGCCACATAGCCCCTGGGCCCTCTCCGCCACCCACAGGGCATTGACCGATCCGAACTCAGCTTCATGTCCAATTTCCTGCCCGCTCCCCATAACCTCTAATTCCCTTTACTTCTAGGAAACTGTCTATTTCTGTTTTAAATTTATCTAATGATGTAGCTTCCACAGCTTCCTGGGGCAGCAAATTCCACAGACCTACCACCCTCTGAGTGAAGAAGTTTCTCCTCATCTCAGTTTTGAAAGAGCAGCCCCTTATTCTAAGATTATGCCCCCTAGTTCTAGTTTCACCCATCTTTGGGAACATCCTTACTGCATCCACCCGATCAAGACCCTTCACAATCTTATATGTTTCAATAAGATCGCCTCTCATTCTTCTGAACTCCAATGAGTAGAGTCCCAATCTACTCAACCTCTCCTCATATGTCCGCCCCCTCATCCCCGGGATTAACCGAGTGAACCTTCTTTGTACTGCCTCGAGAGCAAGTATGTCTTTTCTTAAGTATGGAGACCAAAACTGTATGCAGTATTCCAGGTGCGGTCTCACCAATACCTTATATAACTGCAGCAATACCTCCTTGTTTTTATATTCTATCCCCCTAGCAATAAAAGCCAACATTCCGTTGGCTTTCTTGATCACCTGCTGCACCTGCACACCAACTATTTGATTTTCTTGCACTAGGACCGCCAGATCCCTTTGTACTGCAGTACTTTCCAGTCTCTCGCCATTAAGAAAATAACTTGCTCTCTGATTTTTCCTGCCAAAGTGCATAACCTCACATTTTCCAATATTATATTGCATCTGCCAAATCTCCGCCCACTCACCCAGCCTGTCTATATCCCCTTGCAGGTTTTTTATGTCCTCCTCACTCTCTACTTTCCCTCCCATCTTTGTATCATCTGCAAATTTTGATATGTTGCACTCGGTCCCCTCCTCCAAATCGTTAATATAGATTGTAAAGAGTTGGGGACCCAGCACCGACCCCTGTGGAACACCACTGGTTACTGGTTGCCAGTCCGAAAATGAACCATTTATCCCAACTCTCTGCTTCCTGTTCGATAACCAATCCTCCACCCATGCCAGAATATTACCCCCAATCCCGTGATTTTTTATCTTAAGTAATAATCTTTTATGTGGCACCTTGTCGAATGCCTTCTGGAAGTCTCAATACACTACGTCCACTGGTTCCCCTTTATCCACCCTATACGTTATATCCTCGAAGAACTCAAGCAAATTTGTCAGACATGACTTCCCCTTCATAAAGCCATGCTGACTTTGTCCTATTAAATTATGCTTATCTAAATGTTCCGTTACTGTCTCCTTAATAATAGACTCCAAAATTTTACCCACCACAGATGTTAACCTAACTGGCCTATAATTTCCAGCCTTCTGCCTACTACCCTTTTTAAATAACGGTGTTACATTAGCAGTTTTCCAATCTGCCGGGACCTCTCCTGAGTCCAGGGAATTTTGGAAAACTATCACCAAAGCATCCACAATCCCTACTGCCACTTCCCTCAAGACCCTAGGATGGAAGCCATCAGGTCCAGGGGATTTATCCGCCTTGAGTCCCATTATTTTACTGAGTACCATCTCTTGAGTGATTTTAATCGTATTTAGCACCTCCCCCCCCAGATTCTATGCAATATATATATATATGTATATATAACGATATGTACGGGGTTAAATTCGATAACCTCCGAATCCGGGCGCGGGGGGCGATTAACCCCCACGTGATTAACCTGCACCCGGTCGTTGAGATGCAGACAGTCCGTGAGATTGGTGCTGCCTGGTGATTTACCTGATTCCTGCGAGCAGTCAGGCCTGGCTGAGCTGTTGAGCAGATTCTCACCAGCAAGGGGGGCCCCGATATTGCGTGAGTGGTTCGCACCTCTTAAAGGCAACCTGACCTCACAAAGTCAAACATTCGATTCAGATACAAACCTCCGGGGTCACAGTTTTGATTGGCAGCTGCGTTGAAATTAAACAGAACATTGCTTAAAATGACTGGCTCCCAGTCACTGTTTTGAAGGCATTTATCAGCCTGTCTTTTTCAAACTTGTAAATCTGTTTGGAATCTCTGAGAATATTAATCAAGTCGACAGCTTCCATAGTTTGTGAGAAAAAGACAACAAAGAACCAGGATGTTCAAAAGTTCGGTCACAGTTTCGTATAGTATTTGTGAATTATTTATTATTTTCTTTTCCAATAACGATCTGGTTGAGCTTCACAGTAAAACTGTTGTCTTATTGCTACTATTTGTTTGTTCTCTTACTGTTTCATCAATTTGTTTGGCAGTTAAAGTCTAAAACAAGGCCTCGTGTAGTGTGAATCTGTCACTCTCTGAAGAGCAGGCACTATTAGGCACTGGATAGAACGAGTGGGCTGAGATAATCTGAAGGGGTTTCACTGTTCATTACCTGGAGCCCTTCAAATGTTACATTGATATCAGGACAAGTGGAAACACTGAGACATTGGGAGTGAAGCCTCACCAAACAGAGGAGCTGCTTTTTCAAGCTCAGAAATACAGCTGATTTTAAATCAGCAAAATTTCACTCCATTAAAGTAGGCACAAAGGCAACTATCTCTGAACTGTCGCCACTATCTGAAAAACACGGACATTTTACTGATCGGCGAATAATGATCTTGTTCAAAAAATACAAAATAAAAATCAATTCTAATCTTTTTACAATAACGATCTGATATGAAGCATTCTCCAACCAAACAAAAGCACCAAGCATTCCGAGGACTTTGAGAGATTATGTGAGTGGGCAAAACTGTGGCAAATGGAGATTAATGTGGGGAAATGTGAGGTCATCCAATTTGGATCTAAGAAAGATAGATCAGAGAATGTTTTATATGGTGAGGAGCTCGGAACTGTGGAGGAGCAGAGAGATTTAGGGGTCCAAGTACAGAAATCATTAAAAGCTGGTGGACAGTTACAAAAATAATTTAAAAGGCTAATCGAATGTCAGCCTTTATTTCAAGAGGGCTGGAATATAAAGGGGTGGAAGTTATGTTCCAACTGTACAGAGCTCTGGTTAGAGCCCATCTGGAGGACGACATTCAGTTCTGGGCACTGCACCTTAGGAAAGATATATTGGCCTTGGAAGGGCTGCAGCGCAGATTCCCCGGAATGATATCGGGTCTAAAAGGGTTAAATTATGAGGACAGGTTGCATCGACTCGGCTTGTATTCCTCTGAATATAGAAGATTAAGGGGGTGATCTAATTGAGGTGCTTAAGATGATTAAATGATTTGATAGGGTAGATGGAGAGAAACTAATTCTCCTGGTGGGGTCGTCCAGAACAAGGGAGCATAACCTTAAAATTAGTGCTGGGCCGTTCAGGGATGATGTCAGGAAGGACTTCTTCACACAAAGGGTAGTGGAAATCTGGAACTCTCTCCCACAAATTTGAGCTAGAGATCAATACGAAATTTCAAAACGGAGATTGATAAATTTTTGTTCGCCAAGGGAATTATGGATTAAGGAACCAAGGCGGCAGATGGAGTTAAGATAAAGATCAGTCATGATCGAACTGAATGTCGGAACAGGCTCAAGGAGCTGAATTCTCCAGTCCTGTTCCTATGTAACAGCCTTGAGGGGCTGAATGGCCTCCTCCAGTTTCTAACTCATTGGCTCGAGCGGCTGAATGGCCTCGTCATTTTCCAGTGTAACAGGCTCGAGTGGCTGCATGGCCTTCAGTTTCTGCATCAAGGGCTAATTAGGCTGATTAGCCTCCTCTTCCTGAGTAACAGGCTCGAGGGTTTGAACGGCCTCCTCTTGTTGCTGTCTGACAGGCTTGAGTGATCGATTGGCCTGCTGTTCGTGTGTAACAGGCTTGAGGGGCTAAATGACATCGTCATGTTCCAGTGTCATCGGCTTGAGGGTTTGAATGACCTCCAGTTCCTGTATAACAGGCTCCAAGGGCTGAAAAGCCTCATCCTGTTCCGACCTAACAGGCTTGAGGGGCTGATTGGCATCCTATTACTGTGTAACAGGCTCAAAGTGCTGAATGGCCTCCTGCTGTTCCTGTCCAACAGCCTTGAGGTGCTTGCAGCCATTTCATCCAAGGTGGCTGCCGTAATCGCCGTAATTTTGTCCAAGATGGCCGTCATACCTGTGGCCATTATGCCCAAGATGGCCACGGTGCTTGCCGCCATTTTGTCCAAGATACTTACCGTACTTGCCGTCATGCGGTCCGTGTGTAAATACACACACATGCATATATATATATATATATGTTATAAATGCAGGTTTTTGTTTTATAGTACTAGTTGTTGTGGTGGTGGTCTAAACATAAAGACTGCTACTCTGGGATCATTCCGAGGTGACTGGGTGCATTCTGTTATCCCTGGGTGCACTCTGGGATCACTCTGGTGTGAATCGTTGCACTCTGGGATCAATGGGTGTTCTCTGGATTCACTGTGGGATCACTGGGGACGCTCTGAGCGGTACTGGCCGCCATTTTGTCCAAGACGCTCGCATTACATGCCGCCATTTTGTCCAAGATGGTCAACGTATTTGCCGCCTGCTGGCCGTGTGTAAATACACATATATATGTCAAATATATATATATGATACATACCTTATAAATACAACTTGTGTAGTTGTGGTCGTGGTCTAAATATATAGACTGGCACGCTGGGATCACTCTGAGGTGACTGAGTGCGCTCTGGGATCCCGGGGCGCACTCTGCGATCAATCTCGGGTGACTGGGTGAATTCCAGAAACACTCTGATGTGACTGGATTCACTCTGGGATACTGCGAGCACTCTGGGGTCAGGTCTGGGTGAGTGGATGCACTCTGGGATCACTCTGATGTGACTGGACTCACTCTGGGATACTGCGAGCACTCTGGGGTCAGGTCTGGGTGAGTGGGTGCACTCTGGGATCACTCTGATGTGACTGGATTCACTCTGGGATACTGCGAGCACTCTGGGGTCAGGTCTGGGTGAGTGGATGCACTCTGGGATCACTCTGATGTGACTGGACTCACTCTGGGATACTGCGAGCACTCTGGGGTCAGGTCTGGGTGAGTGGATGCACTCTGGGATCACTCTGATGTGACTGGATTCACTCTGGGATACTGCGAGCACTCTGGGGTCAGGTCTGGGTGAGTGGATGCACTCTGGGATCACTCTGATGTGACTGGATTCACTCTGGGATACTGCGAGCACTCTGGGATCAGGTCTGGGTGAGTGGGTGCACTCTGGGATCACTCTGTGGTGACTGGACTCACTCTGGGATACTGCGAGCACTCTGGGGTCAGGTCTGGGTGAGTGGATGCACTCTGGGATCACTCTGTGGTGACGAGTTGCACTCTGGAGTCACTGTGTGTTCACTCGGACATTCTGGGGTCACTGTCATATCACTGTCAACAATCTGCTTGGTAATTTCCGCCATTTTGTCCAAGATGGCCGCCGTACTTGCCGCCATTTTGTCCGAAATGCCACCATGCTGGCCGTGTGTAAATAAATTTATTCATAGTATATATATGTTATATATTAGAAATACAAGTTGTTGTTATTGTAGTAGTTGTTCTGGTGGTGGTCTAAATATAAAGCCTGCCACGCTGGGATCATTCCGGGGTGACTGGGTGCACTGTGGGGTCACTGTGGTATCACTGGGGACATTCTGCGTGGTATTTCCCGCCATTTTGTCCAAGATGGCCGCCGTATTTTCCGTTGTTTTGTCCAAGCTGCCACCGTGCTGGTCGTGTGTAAATAACATAAATAACAGATATTATGTGTATAAGTATTTGTTGTTGCACTAGTAGTTGTTGTGGTGGCGGTCTAAATATAAAGACTGCAACTCTAGGATCCATCTGGGGTGCCTATTGCCTCCCCTACAGGGGACTGACAGAGTCCTCCCACAGAGGGGGCCAACCGAGGGCTCCTCCCGAGGGGACCGACCGAGACCTCCCCCAGAGGGGATTGATCGAGGACTCCCGCAGTGGGCACCGACCGATGTCTCCTCAAGAGGGGACCGACCATAGTTTCCCCCATAGAAGAACGAATGAGGACTCCCCCAGTGGGGACCGATCGGGGCCACCTCCACAGGCTGCACCCAAACAGGGCCCACGTGAGTTCGGTCTGTTAATTGCCCTGGGGTTCAATTTCCTCTCTGGGCCCTGGTTTTAGGGCCTCGGTTTAACATGTTCCTGTTCGATTGTGGCCTTTGTCTAGAAGTGAATGATGCCAAATATTGCTCACTGAACTGTCCAACATCTCCCAGTTCAGATTGAATGAGTTCACCTCACCGACCATTAATTAGGATCTCCACAAGCTGCTGAGTGAATGGATTAACGCTTTCTTACCAAATCTTCAAAGGAGAAGTCAGACAGCAAATCATGTACAACAGTGATTTATTAACTTAGAATTCATAATTATCATTATTTAACCATTGAGAATAACAACAATAATTAAATATAAACAGAGCCACATAACAATGTTAAAAATAAATAATTAATAGGCAGATAATTAACACAATGAATAACCGATTGTAAAAGCAGCTGTAGTATCACCGTAATTCAGCATTAGCTCGATCACTGATTATCACATTATAGTTTAGATCAGTGTCTGACACGACTGCAGATTGGTGAGATTAATTTCGGATTCACTATTTAGATATCTGACAATTTAACGTCATTCGATCGACAGCTTAGGCAATGGATCAGAGAATAAATTCACCTCGGGCATGAGAGCAAAACGAGCGACAGCGAATTGGAAGCTCGTTTTCCACTCTGCCTGATTTTATTTTCCATGGACTGTTGCTTTCACCGATGACATGCAAAACCAGGGATCCCTCTATATCCTTCAGTGGACGGAACAGATCCAGCAACAATAAAACAAGAAGAGATGGGGAGTCCCTGGTGCTCCGATCAACATTGATCCAATGTTGGCCCGTTATTCCACTGCAGCCCAGACTGAGGCCCACCCTGGGCCCTTCCTGTCTGTACATTGACACAGTGTCCCACTGCAGCCCAGACTGAGGCCCACCCTGGGCCCTCCTGTCTGTACATTGACCCAGTGTCCCATTGCAGCCCAGACTGAGCACCATCTTGGGACCTTCCTGTCTGTAAATTGACCCAGTGTCCCACTGCAGCCCAGACTGACCCCACCCTGGGCCCTTCCTGTTTGTACATTGACCCAGTGTCCCACTGCAGCCCAGACTGAGCCCCACCCAGGACCCTTCCTGCCTGTACATTGACACAGTGTCCCACTGCAGCCCAGACTGAGGCCCACCCTGGGCCCTTCCTGTCTGTACATTGACCCAGTGTCCCATTGCAGCCCAGACTGAGCACCATCCTGGGACCTTCCTGTCTGTAAATTGACCCAGTGTCCCACTGCAGCCCAGACTGACCCCACCCTGGGCCCTTCCTGTTTGTACATTGACACAGTGTCCCACTGCAGCCCAGACTGAGCCCCACCCTGGGCCCTTCCTGTCTGTACATTGACCCAGTGTCCCACTGCAGCCCAGACTGAGCCCCACCCTGGGCCCATCCTGTCTGTACATTGACCCAGTGTCCCACTGCAGCCCAGACTGAGCCCCATCCTGGGCCCTTCCTGTCTGTACATTGACCCAGTGTCCCACTGGGGACCAGACTAAGCCCCACCCTGGGCCCTTGCTCTCTCTACATTGACACAGTGTCCCACTGCAGCCCAGACTGAGCCCCATCCTGGGCCCTTCCTGTCTGTACATTGACCCAGTATCCCACTGCAGCACAGACTGAGCCCCACCCTTGGCCCTTCCTGTCTGTACATGGACCCAGAGTCACACTGCAGCACAGACTGTGCACCACCATGGGCCATTCCTGTCTGTACATTGACGCACTGCAGCACAGACTGAGCCCCACCATGGGCCCTTCCTCTCTGTACATTGACCCAGTGTCCCACTGCAGCCCAGACTGAGCCCCACCATGGGCCCTTCCTCTCTGTACATTGACCCAGTGTCCCAGTGCAGCCCAGACTGAGCCCCACCATGGGCCCTTCCTGTCTCTACATTGACCCAGTGTCCCACTGCAGCCCAGACTGAGCCCCACTCTGGGCCCTTCCTGTCTGTACATTGACCCAGTGTCCCAGTGCAGCCCAGACTGAGCCCCACCATGGGCCCTTCCTGTCTCTACATTGACCCAGTGTCCCAGTGCAGCCCAGACTGAGCCCCACCATGGGCCCTTCCTGTCTGTACATTGACCCAGTGCCCCACTGCAGCCCAGACTGAGCCCCACCCTGGGTCCTTCCTGTCTGTACATTGACGCAATGCCCCACTGCAGCCCAGACTGAGCACCATCCTGGGACCTTCCTGTCTGTAAATTGACCCAGTGTCCCACTGCAGCCCAGACTGACCCCACCCTGGGCCCTTCCTGTTTGTACATTGACACAGTGTCCCACTGCAGCCCAGACTGAGCCCCACCCTGGGCCCTTCCTGTCTGTACATTGTCCCAGTGTCCCACTGCAGCACAGACTGAGCCCCACCCTGGGCCCTTCCTGTCTGTACATGGACCCAGAGTCACACTGCAGCACAGAATGTGCACCACCATGGGCCATTCCTGTCTGTACATTGACGCACTGCAGCACAGACTGAGCCCCACCATGGGCCCTTCCTCTCTGTACATTGACCCAGTGTCCCACTGCAGCCCAGACTGAGCCCCACCATGGGCCCTTCCTCTCTGTACATTGACCCAGTTTCCCAGTGCAGCACAGACTGAGCCCCACCATTGGCCCTTCCTGTCTGTACATTGACCCAGTGTCCCAGTGCAGCCCAGACTGAGCCCCACCATGGGCCCTTCCTGTCTCTACATTGACACAGTGTCCCAGTGCAGCCCAGACTGAGCCCCACCATGGGCCCTTCCTGTCTCTACATTGACCCAGTGCCCCACTGCAGCCCAGACTGAGCCCCACCCTGGGTCCTTCCTGTCTGTACATTGACCCAGTGCCCCACTGCAGCCCAGACTGAGCCCCACCCTGGGCCCTTCCTGTCTGTACATTGACCCAGTGTCCCACTGCAGCCCAGACTGAGCCCCACCCTGGGCCCTTCCTGTCTGTACATTGACCCAGTGTCCCACTGCAGCCCAGACTGAGCCCCACCCTGGGCCATTCCTGTCTGTACATTGACCCAGTGTCCCACTGCAGCCCAGACTGAGCCCCACTCTGGACCCTTCCTGTCTGTACATTGACCCAGTGCCCCATTGGGGACCATCCAGCCCCGGATATCCGGCAGAATCAGCGCTGTGGGACCGGGTGACTGAGTCTCGTGACCCTGTCGCTGGGCCTCTGACGTCACAATGGGAGACGACGCTCGCTCAGCTCGAGCTGGAAACCGTTAAAGGGCCGTTTGGATTTAAACCTGGAGCGCGGCCGGTTAAAGGGGAGGGTCAGAGAATCGGCCAAAAATGTTCATATAATGAGACCAGGAATGGTTATAAATTGAAATGTTCATATAATGAGACCAGGAATGGTTATAAATTGAAATGTTCATATAATGAGACCAGGAATGGTTATAAATTGAAATGTTCATATAATGAGACCAGGAATGGTTATAAATTGAAATGTTCATATAATGAGACCAGGAATGGTTATAAATTGAAATGTTCACACTTCCACATTCAGTCCGGGTCTCGTTCCCTGCAATGACTTCAGTTGATTCTTTCCGTTTGAACTGAAGTGATTCTCCCCCAGCCTGAAACAGATTAAAGATTAAAGAGGAAATAAACAGATTGAACAACAGTGTGAATAACAGGGAGACTGGGGTTAATATTTCAATAATAATTACAGACAAATATTACCCATAAAAGGAAATGAAACCCTTTGATATTTTATTTAGAACATTAAACATTTACACAGTATTATTTATATGATGATAGGTTGATGTAAAAGGGACCTGGATGTCCTTGTACACCAGTCACTGAAAGCAAACATGCAGGTGCAGCATGCTGTTAGGAAGGCAAATGGTGTGTTGGCCTTCATTGCAAGACGATTTGAGTACAGGAGCAAGGATGTCTCACTGCAGTTTGCAGGGCCTTGGTGAGACCACACCTGGAGTATTATGTCCAATTTTGGACTCCTTACCTAAGAAATGATATACTTGGCAAAGGGGGAGTGCAGCGAAGGTTCACCAGACTGATTCCTGGGATGGCAGGACTGTCGTCTGAGGAGAGATTGGGTCGACACGGCCTGTATTCAGTCGAGTTTAGAAGTATCAGAGGAGATCTCATTGAAACATGTAAAATTCTGACAGTGCGAGATAGATTTGATGCAGGGATGATGTTTCCCCTCGCTGGGGGGACGCGTCCAGAACGAGGAGGCACAGTCTCAGGATACGGGGTAGGACATTTACTCGAGTTTAGAAGAATGAGAGGGGATCTCATTGAAACATATAAAATTCTGATAAGGCTAGGCAGACTGGATGCAGGGAGGATGTTTCCTCTGGCTGGGGGGTCCAGAACGAAAGGTCACCGTCTCAGGATATGGGGTAGGACATTTAGGACTGAGATGAGGAGAAATTTCTTCACTCAGAGGGTGGTGAACCTGTGAAATTCTGTACCACAGAAGGCTGTGGATGCCAAGTAACTGAATATGTTTAAGAAGGAACTAGATAGATTTCTAGACACAAAAGGCATCAAGAGGTATGGGGAGAGAGCGGGAATATGGAATTGAGATAGAGGATCAGCCATGATCATATTGAATGGCGCAGCAGGCTCGACGGGCCAAATGGCCGAATCTTGCTCCTATTTTCTATGTTTCTAACACTCACCGGATCCACTTCAGACTCCTGCAGGTCAGTATGAGGGAGCGGAGAGCGGGGACAGATCGGTCTGTGAAGGAGTTTGATCCCAGGGACAGACCCGTCAGTGACCGGTTTGTCCTGAGAGAGGAGACGAGATCCTCGGTACAAGAATCTGTGAGACCGACACCATCCAGACTGGGGATCAGAGAGAGAGAAATAACAGGAATCAGGGTAAATCCCCAGTGTTTATTAATAACACCCTTCCCTATATTAATAAACACTACATTATTAATAACACTATTACCTATACTAATAATGTTCAGTGTTTATTAATAGCACTATTACTCATACTAATAATAATGTACCGTGTTCAGCATCCAGTTATTATAAACACAATCCCACACAGTCTGATACTTACCCCAGTTCCTGTATTTTACAGTCCGGGTTCCTCAGAGCCGCAGACAGTAGTTTCACTCCTGAATCTCCCAGTTTATTATTACTCAGGTCCAGAACCGTCAGTGATCGGTTTGTACTGAGTGCGGAGGAGAGATTCTTGGTACAAGAATCTGTGAGATCGTTATCGCAGAACCTGGAGATCAGAGAGAGAGCGAGAGCGAGAGAGAGACAGAGAGGAGCAGAGATAACAGGAATCAGAGAAAATTCCCAGTATTTATTTGTATTACGATTACTTATACTGACATTAATGTACAGTGTTAGACATCCAGTTATTATAAACACAATCTCACACAGTCTGATACTTACTCCAGTTCCTGTATTTTACAGTCCGGGTTCCTCAGAGCCGCAGACAGTAGTTTCACTCCTGAATCTCCCAATTTATTGCTCCACAGTCTAAACACAAACAGACAGAGAGTGAGAAACAAACTGAATCCAATCCCCGATCTGACACAATTTCTCTCTGATATTACAGGAAACACTGAAAAATCTTCAGCAAATAAATAACTAGATTTCCCTGTCACTGACAATGAATCTTACTCTGTCCAACGCCCCATATATTCAGGGACTGTCAGTAAATGTATTTATTAAATAAAGTGCTGTCGGTGTGAAGCCTTTAAATGTCCATCAGTCCGGTCTCATTCCCTGATGATCAGAATTACCCTGCTGGAGGTCAGTGACCGGTCCCGTCATGTTTGGGGAAACTTGTCTCATTTCTGCTACTTCTTAAATCCCGGATTTTATTGGAATGGGGCGATTTTTCCCGAATTAATTGATAAAGCAGTGATTACATGTGCTTTATGCAATATTGTATTAGTATTATGTTAATCTGTATAATATCTCGGGGTGAGTTATATTGTGAAACGGCGCTAACTGCTGGTGTAAAATCCATGCCGCAGGATTTCATGTGACAAGTAGAGTTTATTCTGTCCTGTTACAATTTTTCAATGTCCCTGTACTCCTAGTTTATAGGGGAGGGGAGTCTCTCACTTTATTCCCATTAAACCGGCCCCACATTTATTTCAGGTGCAACGGTCCCGACAGTTTTTGGGGAATTTTCAGAAGTTCCCTCCCCGAGCGGGGCCTCACACACAGGGGGCAGATAATGGGAAATTCCCAGGTTCACTGCCCCCTGATTGACCCAGGAGTCAACCGCTGTGTGTGAGGCCCCACCGCTGGCCGGTGTGTGTCTGTACTCCTGGGCTAATACCAGGCAAACCGTTAGATTGGAAACTTTTTACGGGCAGATTTTCGTTCCCAAATCCCACTGAAGTGTCGGCCTCGATTAGTGAGCGAGGGGCGTGAATCCACGACCTTCTGACTCAGAGGCACGAGTGCTGCCAGCTGGGTGAAGAGATGGTGGATGTATTGGAGAGTGTGAAGGGCTGTGTCATTGATGAGTTAAGATAACGGACCGACGTCCTGCGGGGAAAGCTCAGCTCGCCCACTGGCGGTTGACCGCCCGAAAGCTGTGTTTTCCTCTTTGTTACTGAATGTTTGGTGTTTCTGCTCCCCTCTCCGACACATGTTGACAGTCCGGTGACTGTTACTTGCCCCCACACCTCGGTAAGAGGGTGGGATGATCCAACACACAGACTGCTGCAGTTAGTGTCTGTCTACGTGTAAGTCACAGTGAGAAGGAGCCTCTTCAATGGACGTATCTCAGGCAGTGAGAAAAACAGCAACAAATATCATTTATTGCAATTAAATTATCAAACTCTTTCAGTGACCTGTATTTACTGATCCGATAAAGACTGTAAAATCCCGACTTGTTCACAAGCATCCGTTTTAGATTCTCCAGTCCTCAGGGATTTACCGATCCTCTTATCATTTCTCATATTTGTGTTGAATCTGCTTCTCGATATTTTGAGGAAGCACTGAGGGTAGCAAGGGCACAGTCTTTATTCTGGGTGGAGGACTTCAATGTACTTCACCAAGAGTGGCTCGGTAGCACCACTACTGACCGAGCTGGCCGAGTCCGGAATGACATAGCTGCCAGACTGAGCCGGTGGCAGGTGGTGAGAGAACCAAAACAGAGGAAAAACCTGCTTGACCTCGTCCTCACCAATCTACCTGTCGCAGATGCATCTGCCCATGACAGTATTGGTAGGAGTGACCACCGCACAGTCCTTATGGAAATGAAGTCCCGCCTTCAGACTGAAGACACCATCTAACGTGTTGTTTGGCACTGCTGCAGTGCTAAATGGGATAGATTCAGGACAGATCCAGCAGCTCAAAACTGGGCATCCATGAGGCGCTGTGGGCCATCAGCAGCAGCGGAATTGTATTTCAGCACGATCTGGAACCTCATGGCCCAGCATATTCCTCACTCTACAATTACCAACAAGCCAGGGGATCAACCCTGGTTCAATGAGGAGTGTTGAAGAGCATGCCAGGAGCAGCACCAGGCGTACCTAAAAATGAGGTGTCAACCTGGTGAAGCTGCAACTCAGGACTACATGCATGCTTAACAGCGGAAGTAACATGCTACAGACAGAGCTAAGCGATTCCACAACCAACCAATTGGATCAAAGCTCTGCAGTCCTGCCACATCCAGTCGTCAATGGTGGTGAACAATTAAAAAAATAACAGGAGGAGGAGGCTCTGCAAACATCCCCATCCTCAATGATGGCAGAGCACAGCACGTGAATGCAAAAGACAAGGCTAAAACGTTTGCAACCATCTTCAGCCAGAAGTGCCGAGTGGGTGATCCATCTCGGCCTACTCCTGATATTCCCACCGTCACAGAAGCCAGTCTTCAGCCAATTCGATTCACTCCACGTGATACCAAGAAACGGATGAGTGCACCGGATACAACAAAGCCAATGGGCCCCGACAATATCCCGGCTGTCGTGCTGAAGACTTGTGATCCAGAACTAGCTGCGCCTCCAGCCAAACTGTTCCAGTACAGCTACAACACCAGCATCTCCCCGACAATGTGAAAAAATTGCCCAAGTATGTCCTGTCCACAAAAAAATAAAACAAATCCAATCCGGCCAATTGCCGCCCCATCAGCCTACTCTCAATCATCAGAAAAGTGATGGAAGGTGTCGTCGACAGTGCTTTCAAGCGGTACTGACTCACCAATGCGCAGTTTGGATTCCGCAGGGACCACTCAGCTCCAGACCTCATTACAGCCTTAGTCCAAATGTCGACAAAAGAATTGAATTCCAAAGGTGAGGTGAGAGTGACTGCCTTTAACATTAACGCAGCGTTTGACCAAGTGTGGCACCAAGGAGCCCTAGTAAAATTGAAGTCAATGGGAATCAGGGGAAAATTCTGCAGTGGCTGGATTCATCCCTCGCACAAAGGAAGATGATAGTGGTTGTTGGAGGCCAATCATCTCAGCCCCAGGACATTGCTGCAGGAGGTCCTCAGGGCAGTGTCCGAGGCCCAACCATCTTCAGCTGCTTCATCAATGACCTTCCTTCCATCATAAGGTCAAATGGGTATGTTCCCTGATGATTGCACAGTGTTCAGTTCCATTCGCAACCCCTCAGATAATGAAGCAGTCCGTGTCTGCATGTAGCAAGACCTGGACAAAATCCAGGCTTGGGCTCATAAGTGGCAAGTAACACTCGCGCCAAACAAATGCCATGCAATGACCATCTCCAGCAAGAGAGGGTCTAACCACCTCCCCATGACATTCAACGGCATCACCATCGCCGAATTCCCCGCCAGTAAAATCCTGAGGGTCACCATTGACCAGAAACTTAACTGGACCAGCCACATAAATACTGTGGCTACAAGATCAGGTCAGAGGCTGGGTATTCTGCGGCGAGTGACTCACCTCCTGACTCCCCAAAGCCTTTCCACCGTCTACAAGGCACAAGTCAGGAGTGTGATGGAATACTCTCCACTTGCTTGGATGAGTGCAGCTCCAACAACGCTCAAGTAGCTCGGCACCATTCAGGACAAAGCAGCCCGCTTGATTGGCACCCCATCCACCACCGTAAACATTAACTCCCTCCACCAACGGCGCACAGTGGCTGCAGTGTGTACCAGTTACAGAATGCACTGCAGCAACTCGCCAAGGCTTCTTCGACAGCACCTCCCAAACCCGCGACCGCTTCCACCTCGAAGGACAAGGGAAGCAGGCACATGGGAACACAACCATCTTCAAGTTCCCCTCCAAGTCACACACCGTCCCGGCTTGGAAATATATCGCCGTTCCTTCATCGTCACTAGGTCAAAATTCTGGAACTCCCTTCCTAACAGCACTGTGGGAGAACCTTCACCACACGGACTGCAGCGGTTCAAGAAAGCGGCTCACCACCACCTTCTCAAGGACAATTATGGATGGACCATAAATGCCGGCCTCGCCAGCGACGCCCACATCCCATGAACAAATAAACAATAAAGAATAATTCGCAGACCGCCTTTAATGTAATAAACATTCCCAAGGGGATTCACTGAGAAGTAAATGGAGTAAGAAGATATCAGGAGGACTGGTGAAAACCTTGGTCAAAGAGTGGGCTTAAGGATGGTGTAAAAGGAGAAGAAGTAAATGGAGAGTCGGAGGGGATAATATGGGTTTTCAAGAGTAGAATTTCGAAGTCTGAAGGATAAAAATGGATCCCCGACCAAAGAAGGAGATATTAGGAGGGATGACAAAAGCTTGAAGCAAGAAATAGTTTTCATGGAAGGTCTGAAAGAAGGAAAGAACTTGCCTTTATATAGCACCTTTCAAGGCCTCAGGACGTCCCAAAACATTGAAGTACATTGTGAAGTGTAGTCACTGTGGTAATGTAGGAAAGGTGACAGCCAATTTGCACACAGCAAGATCCCACTCACTGCAATGCGATAAATGGCCAGGAAATAGGCCTTAGTAATGTTGCTTGAGGGATAAATATTTGCCAGGACACCGGAAAGAACTCCCCTGCACTTTTTCGAATATTGCTGTGGGATCTTTTACATCTCCCTGAGAGGGTAGATGGGTCCACGATTTAATGTATCCTATTGTCGGAACCTCCGACAGTACAGGACTGCCACAGTACTGCCCCTCCAACAGTACTGCACTCCCGCAGCACTGACCATTCAACAGATTGAGAGTCCCTCAGTACTGGCCCTCCGACAGTGCAGAAATTCCTCAGTACTGACTCTCCGACAGCGCAACCCTCCCTCCATACTGACCCTCCGTCAGTGCAGCACTCCCACAGTACTGACCATCCGACAGCACAGTGCTTCTTCAGTACTGACCCTCCGTAAATACAGTGCACCCTCACTATTGCATTTCAGTGTCTGCATGGATTATGTGTTCAAGTTTCTGGAATTGGATTTCAATGCACAGCCTTCTAACTCACAGATGAGAATGCTACCAATGATCCACATCTGACACCTGAAAGGAGGAGAGGGAGATGGAGGGGCTTCGGGAGATCATTGAGTCGCGTGAATATGGCTGAAGGCACGGTTGTCAAAAGTAGGACAAATGGACTGCCGATGCACAAGCGATCAGAGGTGGAGGAGTAGAGTGTTCCCGAAGGGCTGTCGGACTGGAGGAGGTTACAGGGGTAGGGAGGGGTGAGGCCCTGATGAAATTAAGTGTAAGAAAGAATAAAAATAAACTACAGGCTGAGGAGAATGGAATCCAATGCAGGTCAGTAAGGATTTTGGTGATTGGTGAGCCACTCACCACTCAAACAGCCAGGGGTGTGGATGGCATCCCTGGCAAGGATGTGCCAATTTTGTGGCCAAATATCATGACTTCCCAATTTTTAACTGGAGGAAATGGTGGGTCATCTAAAACAGAAAGTGGGTCTGACATCACAAAGACATTGGAAGGGTCAAGAGAGGCGGTGGTTTTGTCAGCGTCCATCTGAAAGCTGGTCCATGTCTGTGGACTGTGTTTCCAAAGGGCAGCATGCAGATAAGGAAGAGGAGGGAGCCAAGGATTGAACCTTTCGAAACATCAGAGATAACGGTGATAGGGTGGGAAGAGAAACTTCTCCTGGCTGTGATCAGATAGGTGAGTGGAACCAAGCGAGGGTCGTCCCAGCAAAAGAGGCCAGTGTCCGATGAATGAAGAGGTGACGGGTGGGTTGTCTGTAGGTATGGAGATGGGGAGGGTTTTAAACTCAAGGATGAGAATTTAAAATTTAACGGATATGTAACTGGGAGCCAGTGAGGGTCAGTGAGGCCGAGCTGGACCTGGTGCTGGTTGGACAACAACGTTTTGGACGAGCTCACTTTTATGGAAGGTGGAGGTTGGGTGGCCGGTCAGGAGTGCATTGGAGGAATGGAGTCTGGAGGGGACAGAGGCATTGATGAGGGTTTCAATGGCGATGTGCTGAGGAAGGAACAGAGCGTGTGAGGGAATCACGGGGCCTTTGTGATGGAGGTCAATTCGAGGAATGAGCTCAGCTCGGTGTTACACGGGGCCAATTTTACTGGAGCCGCGAACCAATATAGAATAAACGGGTAAACTTCTGCCGTAAAATGGCGGAGAGAGGAATGTCAATGGGACACGCTCAGTGTCCGTCCCCAAATATCACCCACAGTCATTTCTGGGCTGCAATCCTCAACCTGCCCTTTAACTGTCCTCGTGGCAGTGACTCAATATTCCTATTTTAACTGGGAAACTGCAGGAACAGAGTGAAACGGGCCTGCTTGTGTCCCTGGATTCAGACTACACTGCGGAGAATCGGTAACATTCATAAATGAATCGCCAGCACTGACCATGGTCAATACAATTATATAAAAACCGTAAATGAAGCCGTTTATTATTGTCGGATCAGTCCCGTTTGAGAACAGATATAAACTTTATTCCTGAGAAAGGTCTGATTAAGATAATGTCCTGGACTTTGAGGTGTTTGTGTTTTATTCACCACATTATTTACATCGGAGTCAAAGCTGCTGATATAATGTGTTTGTTAAATTGACTGTAACTAATAGCAATGATCAGGAGTATAACCGTGTCAGTGGAGACTTATCCCCTGTATAAATCAGGGCTTGTTGGAATGGAGCAGCTCAGTGTGACTGCTGGAGTTGTGCTTTCCTGGTCAACAGAAGTCACTGCTTCTCAAAGAAATGGATTATTCAGTAATATTTCAGATACAAGACATTTATTATCCTGTTCTTGCAGCAATTGGAGTTCCAGGTAAGCCGATATCTCAGCTGTTAATGGTGTAAATCAGTGTTGATTCTGCTGCTGTACTTGGTGTATGATTTTTTTCTCCTAGCGCATTTAACACAGTCACCTGTTCTGTTCTTCGGTTGAATGATGGAATATTTTAAGTCTCTGCTCTTTCGGGCTTGTCGGAGCTGCATTATATCCATAATGACCCTTTTATATCCAACCCTGGCATTGTTAATGGATTATTCTCTGTACTGAATGTTGTGTTGACTAATTGTATCACTTTAACTTCCAAACTTTCGATATTGTCGGACTTAAATTAGATCTGTAATGACTTTGTATATACAAAGCTGGCATTGTTACTGGATTATTCTCTGTATGGAATGTATTGGAATCAGGTGTCTGGGCTAAGAGCTGGCATCAGACCATCAGGAGCTGTTAACAGTCTCATGTTGTGGAACTAACCTGTCCTGGAATATGTTTTCATCAATGTGTTTTCAGTGATTGTATCACGGTCTCAGTGTTACAAGGAGGCAGTGCAATGTCCTCCCTCCCCAATAACATGCTTCAGTTTAACTGGGATTTCAATGTATTTATTGGTGATCACTGTTATGAAATATTATTTCATTATGTGTGTATCTGACGCCGCTTCAGATGTTTGGTTACTGAACTGAGTTTTCTGCTGACTCTTTCACATCTCCTTCTCTGCTTCACTGTGGATGAATTCACTGACCGTCACTGGACTTCACTGCAAAATGAAATGTTTTGATGTTATGTTGTCTCAATTTGCACCGTATCTGTTGGAATCAGGAGCCCTTCAGTGTATCTGTACATTATCAGTGTGATTTTGGCGTTTTGTTAATTGAACAATCCCGCCATCTATCACTTTACTTTATAATTACAGGAGAAGGAATCTCAATTATTGTGAGATCTGCCTGGGAGAGGCTTTCGATTCTGTTTATTCCATGATTGGCAGATGAAGTGAACAGTGTAGGTGAACAAGTGGACAATCGGATGATCTCTAGAAACATTAAACTATTCCACAGAGGCTTCACTATTTAACAAACCGACACTGAAAATAGAGTCGGTGAAACACGGGGTTGGTGAACAGAATGGAGGCACAGGATGATAGGATTTAATCGGATAAGCAAATGGACTTGAGATAGGGAGTAGAGTGAGTGATAGAGTGTGCGACTGAGAGGGGAAGCGAGAGGCTGTAGTGTGAATAATTCATCAGAATGAACTGCTGAAACTTCCAGTACAATTAAATATAGAAAATGTGATTTGAAGGTGTTGTTATGAAGTGGTCAGATTGGGAGAGTTTTTATTGCGGGACTCGCTCCTCATGTTTATATCCCTGTCAGGTCTTCAGTCTGTTTTTGTGAATGTTCATTGTTTTCCAAACTTAGCACTAAATATAATTGAAATTTACTTCAAGAATAGAATCAGTAATTTATTGATTGTGATGAATTATGAGGATGCTGTGATTTTAAAGCTCAGCTGAATTCAATAAACAACAAGTTTGATATAATTAATATCCAACACAGGTTCCCTGACACCAATAACCACAGAAATGAACTGTTGAATGTATTAGTTGGATTGTGCAAGTGGGACCGATAGATAAGATTTCCTCTAACACTCTGCAGCAATCTCTCCCTGTGAATCCCACCCTCCCCTCCCACTGCATTGAATCCTCTGTCTCCCTCCCAATCTCACTCACTGGCTCGGTCTCCAGCTGACTTTCCCATTTAGTGCCAGTCCCTGTCGGCTCACTTAACCCAGAGCAACAAACCAGCTGCACCTCCCCCTGTCCCCTCACCTTCCTGACACTTCCCTCTCTTTCCCCATCCGTCTGGAGCCCAAATCTGACTTTAATCCACTGGATTCCCGGTGTGTAAAACCCCTTCTCCCTTCCCCACCGGTACTGTGCCCTCACTCAGTCCTTCCACTGGATCCAGTGCTCACTTTATTCACTTACTGTATCCATCTCCCAATTAATTATTGATCATTGTGTTTAAAAACATCTCTCTGCCCGAAAGCGCTGCCCAGGTCAATCAATCACTTTCCACCCTTCGATGCAGCAACAAAGCTGGAAATTTCACCTCAGATCCTCTCAAAGCGTTGCTTTGGCTCCAGGTCTGATCAATAATTTATCTGCTTCCTTTTCTCTCTCTTACAGTTAACTTGGTGGCGATTGTGATCCTGTCCCGAGGAAAGTGCGGTCTCTCCAAATGTATCAGCGTCTACCTGGTGGGAATGGCAGTGGCCGATCTCATGGTCGTTATCATTGGTGTAATATTGAATTGGATTGGTGCGATTTATTTCCCAGGTTCATTCCTGCTCATAACTCCCGTGTGTAGTTTTATTGCCTCCTTGAGTAATGCAGCCACGGATGTTTCTGTCTGGCTCACAGTGGCTTTCACCTTTGATCGATTTGTGGCCATTTGTTGTGAGAAGCTGAAAACTAAATATTGCACCGAGAGAACGGCGGCTGTCGTTCTGGGAACAGTGAGTGTGCTGGGCTGTTTGGTCAATGTTCCCTGGTACTTTATGTATGAACCTTACGATATAATTGATGATGTTCCCTGGTTTTGTGAGACTAAACCGAGCTTCCGTACTTCCCCCGCATGGGCCGCATTTGACATGTTTCACCTCATTTTAACCCCTTGTGTCCCGTTCTGTCTGATTTTGCTGCTCAATGTTCTGACAGTCAGGTGTATTTTAGTGTCCAGTCGAGTCCGCAGGGGACTCCGGGGCCGCAGCAATGGAGAGAACCAGAGTGATCCAGAGATGGAGAACCGAAAGAAATCCATAATTTTACTATTTAGTATATCGGGCAGTTTTATACTGTTGTGGCTGACACAGGTTGTATTTTACATTTATCTGCGAATTGCAGACAATCGGTATTATTACTCCGACTCTGAGCCTGGTTTTCTCTCACAACAGACAGCAATGATGTTGCTGCTCCTCAGTTCCTGCACAAACACGTGTATTTATTTCCTGACCAAGACTAAATTCAGAGAGGAGCTGAAGAACGCGGTGAAATACCCACTCAATCCAATTGTTAAATTAGTGAAATAAAAGAAAGAGCTGAAGGGTTTCGAGCACGAGAACTAAATCCCATTTCATACTCCATAGAATCATAGAATGGTTACAGCACAGAAGGAGGTCATTCAGCCCATCGAGCCCGTGGCGGCTGTTTGTAAGAGCAATCCTGTTAGTCCCATTCCCCTGCAATTTTTTTCCCTTCAAGTATTTATCCAATTCCTTTTTGAAAGCCATGATTGAATCTGCTTCCACCATACTTTCAGGCAGTACATTTTGCCAATCACCTTAAATCGGTGTCCTCTGTTTCTCGACCCTTCCGCCAATGGGAACAGTTTCTCTTTATTTATTTTATCTCGATCATAGAATCATAGAATCATAGAAATTACAACATGGAAACAGGCCCTTCGGCCCAACATGTCCATGTCGCCCAGTTTATACCACTAAGCTAGTCCCAATTGCCTGCACTTGGCCAATATCCCTCTATACCCATCTTACCCATGTAACTGCCCAAATGCTTTTTAAAAGACAAAATTGTACCCGCCTCTGGCAGCTCGTTCCAGGCACTCACCACCCTTTGAGTGAAAAAATTGCCCCTCTGGACCCTTTTGTATCTCTCCCCTCTCACCTTAAATCTAAGCCCCCTCGTTATAGACTTCCCTACCTTTGGGAAAAGATTTTGACTATCGACCTTATCTATGCCCCTCATTATTTTATAGACTTCTATAAGATCACCCCTTAACCTCCTACTCTCCAGGGAAAAAAGTCCCAGTCTGTCTAACCTCTCCCTGGTCCTTCATGTTTTGAACACATCTAACAAATTTCCTTTCAACCTTCTCTGCTATAAGGAGAACACCACCAGCTTCTGAAGTCTATCTCCGTAACTGAAGTCCCTCATCGCTGGAACCATTCTAGTAAATATTTTCTGCTCCATTTCCAAGACCTTCACATTCTTCCTAAAGTGCAGGGCCCAGAATTGGACACAATACTCCATTTGTGGCCGAACCAGTGTTTTATAAAGGTTCAACATAGCTTCCTTGCTTTTGTACTCTATTTATAAAGCCCAGGAACCCGTATGCTTTTTTAAACTTTAAAGATTTATGCACATATACCCCCAGGTGTGTCTGTTCCTGCACCCCTGCAATATCTTATTTAATATGGAATATTAACATTTCACACTCCAGATGAGAAACCCATTTGGAAGTTAAACGACATCAGTCCCAATCCTTGGAAGATGCAAGATAACAACTACTTGCATTTGTCCAGTGCCTGTAAAGTGGAAAAATGGCCCAAAACACCATACAGGTGTAAGATGGCATTAACTGAAATAAATATCATCTATGAAGAGGCATTTCAGTGACATATGAATTGACATTTCAAATTAAACAGGTAGTCATTTTAATTTTACTTTCAAATCTACTGTTATCATAAAAAGTTATTCAAATCCTGAAGAGTCTGAATGGAAATAGTCATAAATCTTCAAAATATAAATGTAGAGTATCTAAAACCAGAGCAATTGGTTTTCCTTTGCATTATTAAGCTGGAAGATCATTTTCTGCTTGGATACATTTTCCATTCATATCTAAAACCAGACAGACATCTAACCACATTAAGTTTAGTGGACCATAAAGCGGCAATGATTACTTTCCTTCAATTTACTAAAATCTATAGGTTCAAACAAGCTTTTCCAGCGCTTAATATATATTCATGCATTGTGTATATGTAGCTGTGCATGAACTGGTTTGTTGTATGTATTTTCTTCCCTTTTCTCTTCCCTCATTTGGTGACTTTGTCCCCTAAATCTATTTCATCCACACTAGGTCACTACTATTAGTCTCGTCATGTCCCATACACCAAAGAAACCACATATGGTCTCACAGAATTTTTTTAAAATTTTCATGTTCGAATTTTTTTTAATTTTATAGGTTGGAAAAATTGTGATTATTTTGAATATGAAGACTGAGGAAATGTAAAGAAAGTCCATTTAGTGAAATCTACTGCAGTAATTGGTCCATCAGTAGCATGAACAGAGCTGGCTGAATCATAGAATAGAAACGTGGAAAAATTTACAGCACAGGAGGTGGAAAAAGAGCTACCCAGCCGAATCCCACATCCCAGCACTTAGTCTGTCGCCCTGTCGGTGAAGGCACTTCACGTGCATCTCCAAGTTCCTTTTAAATGTGATGAGGGTTTCTGCCTCTACCTTCCTTTCAGGCAGTGAGTTCGAGACCCCTCCTATCCTCTGGATGAAAAAAGTTTTCCTCAGCTCCCCTCTAATCCTTCTACCAATTACTTTAAATGCATAAGATGGTCTAATAGACCAGTCCATTGATATCTTCCTGCAGTCTACAGCTTTTCTCTTCACTATCAACCACACGGCCAATTTTTGTAACATCTGCAAACTTCTTAATCCTACCCCCTACATTTAAGTCCAAGTCATTAATATATACCACAAAAAATAATGGACCTGGTACTGAGCCCTGTGGAAGCCCACTGGAAACAGCCTTCCAATCACAAAACCCATCGACCATTACCCTTTGCTTCCTGCCACTGAGCCAATTTTGGATCCAATTTGCCACTTTCCCTTGGATCCCATGGGCTTTTACTTCTTTGACCAGTCTGCCATGTGAGACTTTGTCAAAAGCCTTGCTAAAATCCATGTGGACTACATAAAATGCACTACCCTCATCGACCCTCCTTATTACCTCCTCAAAAAATTCAATCAAGTTAGTCAGACATACCTTCCCTTAACAAATCCATGCCTTTCTAAATGACGGTTTATACTGTCTCTCAGAATTGATTCCAATAATTTGCCCACCACCGAGGTTAGACTGACTGGCATGTAATTAATTGCTCTTTCCCTATTCAAACAGTACAATATTACCAGTCCTCCAATCCTCCGGCATCATGCCTACAGCCAGGGAAGATTGGAAAATGATGGTCAGAGCCTCCGCTATTTCCTCCCTTGCTTCTCTTAACAGCCTGGGATGCAATTCATCCGGGCCTGGCGATTTATCTACTTTCAATGATGCTAAATCCCTTAATACTTCGTCTCTCACTATGTTTATCCCATCCAATATTTCACATTCCTCCTCCTTAACTACAATCTCTGTATCGTCCCCCTCTTTTATGAAGACAGACGCAAAGCATTCATTAAGAACCTTACCCACATCTTCCGCCTCCATACATAGGTTATCGTTTTGGTCTCTAATAGGCCCTAACAGGATGGTAAGACAATTGGCTGTTTTTTTTAAAGCAAATTGACTACTGACTAATTTGCACAAGTGCATGCTCGTACTCAAACCTTGAATTTACGCCTCTCACATTGTGTAACATGTTTTTCAAGTTTGACTTCACAAATTCCTAGTGGTGGTGGTAGGTCAAAGGTTGGTTTGCTCCTATTAGGGAATAATGGAGCTCGAACTTGCTGTTTTCTTTCTCTGAGCCAGTGTTATCTCATGATCTATCAAGAATGCTCTTTCCCCTCAAACTTAGTACAGGCTGAAAGTAGCTTCGCATCTGACAAGTTCACTTTTTAAAAAATCATACCTTGTAAGGCATTTTAACATAGTTGGCAATATATTTTTTCTCACTAATGAGTTAATGTATGTGATGCAAGACACTCAAAACACAAGGAATTAATAATATAACTGCAAACTGTGAAAGCAGTATTCATGGAATTTGTACTGAAGTCGATTTTACACAAGTATTAAATCAGATAATCATGTTTTGAAGGATTCATTTTTCCACCCAAATAAATACCATTTTACTCAACCATGAAATTGCTTTGGACTATAACTTTTCTGTAAATGTTATCTTGCAAACTGAACAGGGGACGGAAAGTACATTTTATATTCGCAGCACAGAGTTCTGAAATGATCTTACATTTGTTTCTGATATTATATTTTATTGACAATCTGACCTATTGAGGCAGGATTTGCTCCACACATGGCACATGAACTGTTGCTCGAAATGAAGGCACTAAAGAGCTCAGCTGGACTTCAACTAAATGGCCGCCCTGATAAATAAGCAAAGCTGGTAATCAAAGCAGATGTTTGTGGTCTGATCAGAATGGGTACACTCTAAATAAATGGAGAGGGAGAAAGGGAGTGAGTGCAGAGAAAGAGAGACAGAGAGAGACAGAAAGAGAGAGAGGCGGAGAGGGAGAGAGAGACAAAGAGAGAGAGAGGCAGACAGAGAGACGAACAGAGAGAGGCAAAAAGCGAGAAACAGAGACAGAGGCAGACAGAGAGAGAGAGGCAGACAGAGAGAGAAGCAGACAGCGAGAAACAGACGGAGCGAGGCCGACAGAGTGAAAGAGACAGAGAAAGAAAGACAGGGAGAAAGAGACAGAGAGAGAGAGACAAAGAGAGAGACAGAGAGAGAGAGAGTGAGACAGGGAGAGAACGACAGGGATAGAGACGGACGGAGAGAGGCACAAGGACGAAAGAACGGTAACGATTTAAAAAGCGCAGAAAATTAAGACAGATTCACATAAAAGGGTGAGAGTGTGTGTGTGAGAGAGACAGAAACAAATAGGGGCAGAGACAGTGTTACTCAGAGATGGAGAGAAATAAAGATAGAGTTATTAAGATAGGAGAGAAAAGTAAAGGCAGAAAGAAAGCGGGTACATATAATATATATTATGAGAGAGAGAGAGAAAGCAGACATGGACGGGACGAGAGTGAGACACTGATAAAGAATTACAAAGTGATAGAAACGGAGAGGTAAATAAACGGAAGAAATCAATTCAAA
Source organism: Heptranchias perlo (assembly GCF_035084215.1). NCBI lineage: Eukaryota > Metazoa > Chordata > Chondrichthyes > Hexanchiformes > Hexanchidae > Heptranchias > Heptranchias perlo. The sequence goes on along the minus strand of NW_027139516.1, from coordinate 2,193,872 downwards.
TTAAGTAGAGACTGAGGGAGAGGCAGAGCAGGAGAGTGTAAGACATAAACAGACAGTAACAAAAAGAGAGAAAGTGGAATAGAAAGCATGGAGAATAATGGAAAACAATAAAGAGGGAGAAATACAAAGATAAAAACAGAGATTGAAAGAAATGGAATGAAATACAGAAACAGATGCAAAGACGAGATCGAGAAGTCAACTAGAAACAGAGAGAAAGAAGTCGACAGAAGCAGAGCTGGAGAGAGTGAGAAATAGACAAAATGAAATAAAGACAGATGAAAAGGGAAGGAGCAAGATATGGATAGAAAGAAAAGGGAAAAGTAGTCCCACAGAGAGAAACAAAGGCAGAGATAGACAGAGGAAAACGGAAAGAGGGAGAAGGATACGGAGAGAGAGGTGGAAAGACTAAAAGACGGATGAAGTCAGAGAGAGAGAGAGCGGGGGGAGACAGAGAAGCTAGAGAGAGAAGATAGGCAGCGACGAGCAGACCGAGAGAGAGAGGGAGGCGTATAGAACTAAAAGCCAAGAGCAACAGATAAAAAAAGATGGAGAGATAAACAGTGACGGAGACTGAAATTACAGTAGAAGTGGAAATAACAAGATAGAAAAAGATGGAGACGTAAACAGCAACAGAGGCGGAAATTACAGTTGAAGTGGAAATAACAAGTAGAAAAACAAACAGAAAATAAACAGAGATCAATGAAATGAACAGGAATAGACAGAATGAAAGACGGACAAACATATAAAGTGACAGGAGGGTAGAGAGAGAAGTGAGAATAGAACACAGAAAGCATTAAATAAACAAACAAACTGTGTAATCAGCCTGGAGTGTGTGAGAGTGCTGACCAGCAGAACAGCAGCAGATGAAGCAGGCCAGACAGTTCATGTTTGTTCTGGGGTAACACTCTTGTGGATTTAATTTTGACATTTCTAATGGTGATGCCTGGAGGCTGCACAATAAAGTCACTCAGTCTTGTGTCCCTGACCCTGACCATTACTTACTGCAGGAGTTTCCCAGCTGTTCTGTGTGGTAAACACTCATCTGAAAAACGAAAGCCTGAGACTAAATCGGCTTCAGCATGTCTGAAGGAAAAGGACGATAAAAAGGAGGAAGGACTGTGAAAAGAATTGTTAATGACACGTTGTAAAAGACCACATAGCAGAGGATAGATCACCATAGCAACAATGACGATTCCAGGAGGGCGACAGGTCGTTTGAACACCTGCCGACTTAACTTGGTTACACTGTGGACACTGAGAGAAAACAAGTGAAGTATCAATCAAATGTGGGTTGTATTTGTAGGAATCTATTGTTGATAAGCTGCCGTCCCCAGAGGTGTGATTCTGTGTTAAAAAAGGTCTTTAAAGCTGGGCAGAAGTTGAGTGGGGAGAGACACAGATCCACCACGACTGCTCCAACCTCGCCTTTCGCTTCCTGGCAGCACCACCTCAACTGGAATCTTGCTGACTGCTCGCTACCTCCCAGCTTAATGCCTCGATGCAGGTTTAGAGATTGCCTGTGAAGCAGATGACCTGACGACAAGAGAAAGCCATGCTTTACTATAACATTATCCATCAAAATACCTGGAATCTTCCCGGCAGGCTTGAGCCAACAATCAGTATAAAACTTTCGTTATGGGCTTAGTCTAAGATAGGCATTTGATTTCCAAACGGTTATGCATTTTGTTAATTCAGAATGTGTTGTTTTATTGTGGGTAAATCAATTCTAAATCGGACATAAACTCAAGGTGTTGGTTAAATTCTATTCTCAATTTTTATACTGTATTAATAACAAATGATTGTTTTCTTTGTGACGCCACGGTTTTATGCCTGAAGTTTCATTAGGAAAAAGAGCTCATTAAGTTTCATGTAAAATTAAACATTGTGGAGATAAAAAGTCATTGCCTCAAATTAAAGTGTAAAATCACTTTATACCCTTTTGCTCCTCCATCTATACCATGTGTAACTTTCCCAGTGAGCTGCTGGATTCTGTAATAAATCACAATGTACTCTTAACCCTTCTGCTGTGTTACTAAACTGGACAGGGTCCCGCAGCACTCTCCTGATCTGCTACTGTTACAAATACTGTTATTGTTTCAGGTTAATGAAAAATATGAATAATGGAGAGATGAACCAAATCCCAGATCAGAGCTACATTCAGATTGAGGCCAATTTTACTCTGATTTATTTAACAGAAGCTAGAATTACATTCTCTGCACAAAATGGCTAATTTGACCTTTCCCTCCGAATGTCTGGTCTCTCCTTCTCGTTAACCATTAAGTTCAAATAATCAAATGTTAATCCATATTTTTGGAAGTTCACATTTTGGTGTTTAATTCCCTCACTGCACCGCTGTCTTTATTTTAAACACCAGCTAGCGCCAGTCTGACTCAGTTTGTATCTTTAATTATAGTGCAACAGTGATTTGCGACCCGTTTTACACTATCACAGTCTACCTCAATGGATCTACAGCAGACCCAGACATGAGCTGTGAAGCTTTGTGAATCTCAGGGTATAAATTTGTCTACAGCAAGCCCAGACATGAGCTGTCGAGCTTTGTGAACATCAGGGTATAAATTTGTCTACAGCAGACCTAGACATGAGCTGTGGAGCTTTGTGAATTTCAGGGTATGAATTGGTCCACAGCAGACCCAGACATGAGCTGTAGCGGTTTGTGAACCTCAGGGTATAAATTTGTCCACAGCAGACCTAGACATGAGCTGTGGAGCTTTGTGAACCTTAGGGTATAAATTGATCTTCAGCAGACCCAGACATGAGCTGTGGAGCTTTGTGAACCTTCGGGTATAAATTGGTCCACAGCAGACCCAAATATGAGCTGTGGAGCTTTGTGAATCTTAGGGCATAAATCAGTCTCGTGCAATTCCGTAAAACAGGTGGTAAAGAATCAGCCGCCCGTTCTACAATCCGCCCGATTTCCTTTTCCATTGAAGTCAATTGTTGGGAAAATCGGACCAACAACAAAACGGACTGCTGATACACCATCGCTCATTTTACGCTATCGCTTATTTTGCACCATCGCTCACTTTGTACCATCGCTCATTTTGCACCACCGCTCATTTTGTACCATCGCTCATTTTGCACGATCGCACATTTTGCACGATCGCTTGTGATGGAACAATTTCATTCTGAAAGTGCTGTTGACGTCAGGGCTGATTCCACGAATGGGCGCTCTGGGAGAGCCCATCCATAAACCACAAGGTCGCTGCGCTTTATTTTCTACCCACTAATTTAAATCGACTGGAGATCGAATAAATCCGTCTGTGGGCCGGAGATTTCCCCACCCTGCTACTCGACCAGTTGTGCCAGCCCTGTTGTTACGAAAGAAGAAGCCTCTAAAGTGGAAAGACTGAAAACCCTGGTGAAAGCAACTCAAAAAATATGTGGGTAAAATTCAACTTACGTAGAAACATAGAAAATAGGAGCAAGAGTAGGCCATTCGGCTCTTGGCCTGCTCCGCCATTCAAAATGATCATGGCTGATCGTCTAACTCAGTAACCTGTTCCTGCTTTTTCCTCATATCCCTTGATCCCCTTAGCATTAAGAAATATATCTATCTCCTTCTTGAATAAATCTAATTACTTGGTCTCCACTGCCTTCTGTGGTAGAGAATTCCACAGGTTCGCCACCCTCTGAGTGAAGAAATTTCTTCTCATCTCGCTTCTAAATGACATACCCCGTATCCTGAGACTGTGAACCCTGGTTCTGGACTCCCCAGCCATCGGGAACATCCCCCTTGCATCTAGTCTGTCTAGTCCTGTTAGAATGTTACAAGTTTTGCTGAGATCACATGTCATTCTTCTAAACTCCAGTGAATATAGGCCTAGTCGACCCAATCTCTCCTCTGACGTCAGTCCTGCCATCCCAGGAATCAGTCTGGTAAACCTTCGTTGCACTCCCTCCATGGCAAGGACATCCTTCCTCAGATAAGGAGACCAAAACTGAACACAATAGTCCAGATGTGGTCTCACTAAGGCCCGGTCTAACTGCAAATCCTCTTACAATGAAGGCCAACATACCATTCGCCTTCCTAATTTCTTGCTGCACCAGAATGCTCGCTTTCAGCGACTGGTGTACAAGGACACCCAGGTCTCGTCGCACCTCCCCCTTTTCCCAATCTATCACCATTCAGATAATAATCTGCCTGTCTGTTTTTACAACCAAAGTGGATAACCTCACATTTATCCACGTTATACTGCATCTGCCATGTTCTTGCCCACTCACCCAACTTGTCTAAACCACATTGGAGCCTCTTTGCATCCTCCTCACAGCTCACTTTCCACCCCAGCTTTGTGTCGTCTGCAAACTTGGAAATGTTACATTTAGTCCCTTCATCCAAATCATTGATATATATTGTGAATAGCTGGGGCCCAAGCACTGATCTCTACGGTACACCACTAGTCACTGCCTGCCACCCGGAAAAAGACCCGTTTATTCCTACTTTGTTTCCTGTCTGTCAAACAATTCTCAATCCATGCAAGTACATTCCCCCCAATCCCATGTGCTTTAATTTTGCACACTAACCTCTCGTGTGGGACCTTATCAAAAGCCTTCTGAAAATCCAAGAACATCACATCCACTGGTTCTCCCTTATCTATTCTACTAGTTGCATCCTCAAAAAACTCCAGTAGATTTGTTAAGCATGGTTTCCCTTCCATAAACCCATGCGGACTTTGTCCAATCCTGTTAATGTCATCCAAGTGTTCTGTTATCACATCTTTTATAATAGACTCGAGCATTTACCCCCTACTGATGTAAGGCTAACTGATCTGTAATTCTCTGTTTTTTCTGTCCCTCCTTTTTTAAATAGTGGGGTTACATTTGCCACCCTCCAATCTGTAGGAACTGTTCCAGAGTCTATAGAATTTTGGAACATGATCATCAATGCATCCACTATTTCCAGGGCCACTTCCTTTAGTACTCTGGGATGTTGATTATGAGGCCCAGGGGATTTGTTAGCCTTTAGCCCCATAAATTTTCCTAGCACTAAGTTTTTACTAATAGTGGTTTCCTTCGGTTCCTCCCTCTCACTAGACCCTTGGTTCCCTAACATTTCTGGGAGGTTATTTGTGTCCTCCTTTGTGAAGACAGAACCAAAGTATGTGTTTAATTGTTCTGTCATTTCTTTGTTCACCGTTATAATTTCCCTCATTTCTGACTGTGAGGGACCTACATTTGTCTTCACTAATCTTTTTCTCTTGACATATTAATAGAAGCCTTTACATTCAGTTTTTATGTTCCCTGCTAGTTTACACTCATACACTTTTTCCCTCTCTTAATAAATCTCTTTGTCCTCCTTTGCTGAATTCTAAACTGCTCCCAATCCTCAGCATTGCCGCTTTTACTGGCAATTTTATATGTCTCCTCTTTGGATCTAATACTATCCCTGATTTCTTTTATAAGCCACGGTTGATCCACCTTTCCTGTTTTATTTTTGTGCCAGAAAGAAATGAATAATTGTTGTAATACCTGCACACGTTCTTTAAATATTAGACATTGCCTATCCACTGTCATACCTTTCAGTAAAGTTCTCCAATCTATCCTAGCCAACTCGCACCTCATACTTTCGTAATTTCCTTTATTTAGATTCAGGAACCTAGTTTCGGATTCAACTACTTCACTTTCGATCTGAATGAGGAATTCTATCATGTTATGGTCGCTCTTCCCTAAGGGATCCCGCACAACAAGATTGTTAATTAATCCTTTCTCATTGCACAATAGCCAGGCTAGGATCGCCTTTTCTCTAGTTGGTTCCTCAACATATTGGTTTTGAAAACCATCACTTACACACTCCAGGAATTCCCCCCCACAGTATTATTGCTAATTTGTTTGAAAAATCTCTTTGTATATTAAAGTCACCCATGATTATAGTTGTACCCTTGTTGCATGCTCTCTAATTTCCTGTTTAATGCCCACCCCTACATTTCCACTACTGTTTGGGGGCCTATAGACAACCCCCACTAACGTTTTCTGCCCCTTGGTGTTTCTTAGCTCCATCCACACAGATTCCACATCGTGATTTTCAGAGCCAATATGCTTCCTCACTATTGCATTGATTTCCTAACTTTACTAACAACGCTACACCACCTCCTTTCCCTTTTTGCCTGTCCTTCCTCAATATTGAATACCTCTGATATTCAATATTTCGACCAGGGCACAACGCAGGCGGTAGCGGATGGGCCGCCTATTATACACCCCACTCAGTTCTCCTTTGCATTGAAGTCACGGTGTGTAAAACAGGCGGTCGATGCGCTACCGACTGTAATTACGCTCCACTGAAGTTACATTTCATCCCTGATAATCCACAGGGTGCAGCCACCAGCCTCCGACCTGATCCGGGGCACTCAGCAGGTTCATTCCAGATTGAACTCACTGACCATCTGTCAAGCAGCTCAAAGTGTCCTCAATTTCCACAACTCGAATAGTCCAACACTTTGCCCCATAAACAATACACTGTTTATGTCTGGGTGCCTCGGTAAATTTTGGTATAAGGAATATAACATTTGCCTTTTATTCCTGTTATCAATGTAGCGCAAACTATCTTCCCCCCAGTCATTTTATGTCAGGTCCAACACAGCAGTAGCAATGGGACTTGGACCTGTTTCTGCTCTCATCTCAATTGTGCGTGTAATGCATACTGGGTTCAGTCCAGAACCACACACTGGAATGACACAACCTCATTATCCACGCCATCAGAAACAGTGAAATGTGCAACCACTCCTTGCAGGTCACTGGTGCTGGGAATGGGCTCGGTTGGACTGAAGGTCAGCGTGAGACTGACCGAATTGTTACAGTGAAGCTGTGAAAGCCTGAAATATGCTGCTATTGAGGGCATCAGACTAGTAATCTATGGAGGCGGTAATGACTGTCACTCCAGAAGTAACGAACGCCCTTAGAATCTCCACCATATCCCTTGTTGCAACAGGAATCACCTGGACTGCCATATTGTCCGGGGTGCTCTGAATGGCCTTACATACCTCCTGCGTTGTCTTACAAATGCAGATCTTGAACTTCTCCAACTGATCGGTCATCTCCAGAATGTGAGAGGTGACTGTCTCCACGGCCTGCCCTTTAGGTCTGTGCTGCCAAGTCATAGTTCTGTTGAAGACTGGCGTCCTCAGCTCTGGGGCCTTGGGCCCCTCAGCCAAGGACAGTTGTTCCTCGGCCTCCAAACGGGAGAAATATATTATTTCAAGCTCCTCCTGCTCACCGGTGCTCTGTGCTTAACCCTGTCATATACCCTCAGTCTCACTATAAACATCCTTTCGAGAGGGTGCATCTGGGCTGGTGATGGGAACGGTGAATCAGGTATAGCAATAGATGCTTTAGCGATTCAAAGCTTACTCTCATATCCTTACTTTATTAAATGGTGGGAGACTTTACAATTATCAACAACATGCGTTTATATAACGCCTTTAACGTAATGAATCCTCCCAAGGTTCGAGTCACTATTTCATTCTTTTCATCAAATGCACTCATTTCGCTGAGATGAAATTTTTTCTTTAATGGCTTAACATTTCATCTTCAAATCCAGTAAATTTCCGTTGTGCTTGTCACTTTTTGATTGTTTTTAACAAGTGTAACTATTTCACTGAGATAAAGCTTTTTCTTTAATGGCTTAACATATTATCTTCAAATCCAAAAAATAATCGTGGTTCACCTTAATGTTTTCTTGTTTTCAATAAATGCACTTATTTCATATTGTCAACTCATTTAATAAGTACCTTAACCTATATGGCTACGGACCAATTGCTGGAAAATGAGATTAGGCTGGATGGCTCATTTTCGGCCACAACGGACACGATGGGCCGAATGGCCTCCTTCTGTGCCGTAAATTTTCTATGATTCTGTGATTATAAGGCACGTCACAGGAGCTTCTCAGATCAAATCAGAGGACAGCAGCTTGATGACTGGTTGGTGAGTGATACACTTTCTTGCTCTCTCAGTTAGGGGAGTGGTTTAAACTAGAGACCTATAACTTACTAATACTTTATTCAATTATTAACTTAAACTAGATCAATTAATTAATTAAAAAATTATCAAAATAAACCAAGTGAATTAATTACATAAAGACTTTAATGAAGTAAATAAATAAAACAAGGTTAGGTAGGGATCGTAGGGCGGGTGATGTGCTGTAACTGCAGCATGTGGGAGTTTGTGGAGAGCAGCGTGATCCCAGAGATCCACATTCGCAGTAAGTGTCTGCAACTCGAGGAACTTCGGCTCAGAGTTGTTGAGCTGCAGTCCGAGTTGCAGACATTGCGATGAATAAGGGAGGAGTGAGTTATCTGGATACTTCGACCCAGGCGGCAGTCACACCCCTTAGGTTAGGTAGTGGTTTAGATTTGGTTAGTGGTCAGGGACAGGAGGATGTGACTGCGAGTCAGGCAGTTAAGGGGACCTCAGATGCAGTGGTGGAGGAGTCTCATCATTTGCTTTGTCCAACAGGAACGAGGTCCTTGTTGCCTGTGTGGATGAGAATAAAGATTGCAGGGAGGAAGGGCAAATTGACCACGGCACCGTGGTGCAAGGGGCCATTCAATTTCCGGAGGGGTGGAATTAAAAGAAATATGCTGGTGTTACATGATAATATACTCAGTGGGATAGATAGTGTTCTCTGCAGCCGTGACCAGGAGTCCCGAAGGCTGTGTTTCCTGCCTGGTGTCAGGGTTAAGGATATCTCCTCATGGCTGGAGAAGAACTTGGAACATGAGGGGGTTGGGGTATGGAATGTAGTTTTCGTGGTCCACGTAGGAACCAACGACATAGCTAATGCTAGGAATGAGATTCTGCTGAGGGACTTTAAGGAGCTAGGGTCCTAATTAATGAGAAGAACCACAAAGGGAATAATCTCTGCATTACTAACTAAGCCACGCCCATATTGGCATCGGGTCAAACAGATCAGAGATTTAAATGCGTGGCTCCAAGAGTGATGTGGGAGACTGAGGTATCAATTCATGGGGCACTGGCACCAGTACTGAGAAAAGAGGGAGCTGTTCCGTTGGAACTGGCTCCATTTAAACAGGACTGAATAACTAGGGCGGTAGATAGGGCTTTAAACTAAAAAGGGCGGGGGAAGATTCAAGTAAGGTTAAATTTATAAATATGAAGAGGAAAGTCAAGTCCAGAGAGCAGTGTAGCGATTTGGTTAAAGCTAAGCAGAGTTTGTGAGGAAGGGACAGAGAGTGTAACGGGAATAGTACCTCAGTGAATAAGGTCAAATCAGGGGAAAATAGTAAAACGTTCAAATTAAACGCTCTTGATCTGAATGCATGAAGCATTCGGAACTAGATCGACTAATTAGTGGCACAAATAGAGATAAATAGGTTTGATCCAGTAACATAGAAAATAGGAGCAGGAATTGGCCATTCGGCCATTCGAGCCATTTAATATCATCCTGGCTGATCTTCCATCTCAATAGCATATTCCCGCTCTCTCCCCATACCCCGAGATGACTTTTGTGTCTAGAAATCTATTTAGCTCCTTCTTATACATATTCAGTTACTTGGCCTCCACAGTCTTCTGTGGTAGAGAATTCCACGGGTTCACCACCCTCTGAGTGAAGAAATTTCTTCTCATCTCAGTTCTAAATGTCCTACCCCGTATTCTGAGACTGTGCCCCTCGTTCTGGACCTCTTGGCAGGGGAAACTTCCTCCCTGCATCCAGTCTCGAGCCCTGTGAGGATTTCATACGTTTCAATGAGTTCACCTCTCATTCTTCTAAACTCGAGTGAACACATACGACAGTGCTGCCATACCAGGTATCAGTCTGATGAACCTTCGCTGCATTCCCTCGATGGCAAGTGTATCCTTTCTTATGTAAGGAGACCAAAACTGCACGCAATACTCCAGGTGTGGTCTCACCAAGGCCCTGTATAACTGCAATAAGACATCCCTGCTCCTACACACAAATCCTCTTGCAATGAAGGCCGACATACCATTCGCCTTCCTAACTGTTTATAAGAACATAAGAAATAGGAGCAGGAGAAGGCCAATCGGCCCCTCGAGCCTGCCAGCCATTCCATAAGATCATGGCTGATCTGATCCTAACCTCAAATCTAAATTAATGTCCAATTTCCTGCCCGCTCCCCGTAACCCCTAATTACCTTTACTTCTAGGAAACTGTCTATTTCTGTTTTAAATTTATTTAATGATGTCGCTTCCACAGCTTCCTGGGGCAGCAAATTCCACAGACCTACTACCCTCTGACTGAAGAAGTTTCTCCTCATCTCAGTTTTGAAAGAGCAGCCCCTTATTCTAAGATTATGCCCCCTAGTTCTAGTTTCACCCATCCTTGGGAACATCATGACCGCATCCACCCGATCAAGCCCCTTCACAATCTTATATGTTTCAATAAGATCGCCTCTCATTCTTCTGAATTCCAATGAGTAGAGTCCCAATCTACTCAACCTCTCCTCATATGTCCACCCCCTCATCCCCGGGATTAACCGAGTGAACCTTCTTTGTACTGCCTAGAGAGCAAGTATGTATTTTCTTAAGTATGGAGACCAAAACTGTATGCAGTATTCCAGGTGCGGTCTCACCAATACCTTATATAACTGCAGCAATACCTCCCTGTTTTTATATTCTATCCCCCTAGCAATAACAGCCAACATTCCGTTGGCCTTCTTGATCACATGCTGCACCTGCAAACTAACCTTTTGATTTTCTTGCACTAGGACCCCCAGATCCCTTTGTACTGCAGTACTTTCCAGTTTCTCGCCATTAAGATAATAACTTGCTCTCCGATTTTTCCTGCCAAAGTGCATAACCTCACATTTTCCAATATTGTATTGCATCTGCCAAATCTCCGCCCACTCACCCAGCCTGTCTATATCCCTCTGTTGGTTTTTTATGTCCTCCTCACTTTCTACTTTCCCTCCCATCTTTGTATCATCTGCAAACCTCGGTCCCCTCCTCCAACTCGTTAATATAGATTGTAAAGAGTTGGGGACCCAGCACCGACCCCTGCGGAACACCACTGGCTGCAGGTTGCCAGTCCGAGAATGTACCATTTCTCCCAACTCTCTGCTTCCTGTTAGATAACCAATCCTCCACACATGCCAGAATATTACCCCCAATCCAGTGATTATTTATCTTGAGCAATAATCTTTTATGTGGCACCTTGTCGAATGCCTTCTGGAAGTCCAAATACACTACGTCCACTGGTTCCCCTTTATCCACCCTGTACGTTATATCCTCAAAGAACTCAAGCAAATTTGTCAGACATGACTTCCCCTTTGTAAAGCCATGCTGACTTGGTCCGATTAAATTATGTTTATCCAAATGTTCTGCTACTGTCTCCTTAATAATAGACTCCAAAAGTTTACCCACCACAGATGTTAAGCTAACTGGTCTATAATTTCCAGCCTTCTGCCTACTACCCTTTTTAAATAAGGGTGTTACATTGGCAGTTTTCCAATCTGCCGGGACCTTTGCCGAGTCCAGAGAATTTTGGAAAATTATTACCAAAGCATCCACAATCCCTTCTGCCACTTCCCTCAAGGCCCTCGGATGTAAGCCATCAGGTCCAGGGGATTTAACCGCCTTGAGTCCCATTAATTTACTGAGTACCAATTCCTTAGTGATTTTAATCGTATTTAGCTCCTCCCCCCCAAGAGCCCCCTGTTTTTCCAGTGTTGGGATATTCTTAGTGTCCTCTACCGTAAAGACTGAAACAAAATATTTGTTCAGCATTTTTGCCATCTCCATGTTTCCCACCATTAATTTCCCGGTCTCATCCTCTCAGGGACCTACGTTTGCCTTAGCCACCCCTTTTCTTTTCATACAACTGTAGAAACGCTTGCTATCTGTTTTTATATTTTTTGCTAATTTATTTTCATAATCTATCTTCCCTTTCTTAATCAATCCTTTTGTTACTTTTTGCTGTCTTTTGAAGACTTCCCAATCTTCTATCCTCCCACTAAGTTTGACTACCTTATATGTCCTTGTTTTTAGTCGGATATTATCCTTAATTTCTTTACTTGGCCACGGATGGCTGTCATTTCTTTTACACCCTTTTTTCCTCAGTGGAATATATATTTTTTGAAAGTTGTAAAATAACTCCTTAAATGAACACCACTGCTCATGTACCGTCTTACCCTTTAATCTATTTTCCCAGTCTACTTTAATCAATTCCGCTCTCATACCATCATAGTCTCCTTTATTCAAGCTCAGTACGCTTGTTTCAGAACCAACCTTCTCACCCTCTAATTGGATATGGAATGTAACCATATTATGGTCACTCATTCCAAGGGGATCCTTAACTAGGACATTATTAATTAATGCTGGCTCATTACACAGGACCAGGTCCAAGGTTGCTTGCCCCCTTGTTGGTTCAGTTACATACTGCTCAAGAAATCCATCCCTAATACACTCAATGAACTCTTCCTCAAGGCTACCCTGCCCAATTTGATTTGTCCAGTTAATATGATAGTTAAAATCCCCCATAATTATAACTGTTCCCTTATTACATGCCCCGACTATTTCTTGATTAATACTTCTTCCAGCAGAGTTGCAACTATTAGGAGGCCTATGTACTCCGCCCACGAGTGTTTTTTGCCCCTTATTATTCCTTATCTCTACCCAAACTGTTTCATTATCCTGATCCTTTGTCCCAATATCTTTTGTCTGTATTACAGTGATTCCTTCCCTTATTAACATAGCCACCCCACCTCCCCTTCCTTCCTGCCTGTCCTTCCTGATTGTTAAATACCCTGGCATATTTAATTCCCAGTCGTTGTCACCCTGCAGACATGTTTCTGTAATGGCCACAAGATCATACCCATACGTTGTTATTTGTGCCGTTGACTCGTCCATTTTGTTACGAATGCTACGTGCATTCAGATGAAGAACTTACAAATATGTTTTGTGACACTTAGTTCCTGCTTTTTCCTTTTTTAACACTTTACCTTTTACTCCATACCTTCTGTCCCTTCCTGATATGCTTTCCTCAGTCTCGCTGCTCACGTTCCCAACCCCCTGTCACAGCTTTGATGCTGGGTTAATCGCCTTACGCCTTCCAGTTTTCATTTTATCTGTCGTGCCTAAAGTGCCTAAAGTACACTTTCTTTCCGCTGCTCTATGCTTTTCCCTTTCATTTGTTCTTGAACAACTGTTTGTACTATTCGTATTGTAGATTTCCCCTGGGTCTTCCCCTCTCTTGCTGCTCTCAACTTTATTCCCTTCTGACTCCCCGCTCAGGTTCCCATCCCCCTGCCATTCTAGTTTAAACCTTCCCCAACAGCACCAGCAAACACCCCCGCGAGGACATTGGTCCCGGTCCTGCTCGGGTGTAACCCGTCACGCTTGTACATGTCCCACCTTCCCCAGAACCGGTCCCAATGTCCCAGGAATCTAAATCCCTCCCTCCTACACCATCCCTGCAGCCACGCATTCATCCTGTCTATTCTCCTGTTCCTATACTCACTAGCACGTGGCACCGGTAGTAATCCTGAGATCACTACCTTTGAAGTCCTGCTTTTTAATTTATCTCCTAACTCCTTAAATTCACCTTGCAGGACCTCATCCCTTTTTTTACCAATGTCGCTGGTACCAATATGGACCACGACTACTGGCTGTTCACCCTCCCCCTCCAGAATGCCCTGCTGCTGCTCCGTGACATCCTTGACCCGAGCACCAGGGAGGCAACATACCATCCTGGAGTCACGTTTGCGGCCGCAGCAACGCCTATCTGTTCCCCTTACAATGGAATCCCCTATCACAATAGCCCTGCCACTCTTCTTCCTCCCCTCCTGTGCAGCAGAGCCACCCGTGGTGCCCCGAACCTGGCTCTTGCTGCTTTCCCCTGATAAGCCATCTCCCCCAACAGTATCCAAAGCAGAATATCTGTTTGAGAAGGAGATGGCCCCAGGGGACTCCTGCTCTACCTGCCTAGTCCTTTTACTCTGCCTGGCGGTCACCCATTTCCTTTCTGCCTGCGTATTCTTTACCTGCGGTGTGACCACCTCACTGAACGTGCTATCCACGATAGTCTCAGCATCGCGGATGCTCCACAGTGAGTCCACCCGCAGCTCCAGCTCCGAAAAACGGTTAGCCAGTAGCTGCAGCTGGACACACTTCCTGCACACATGGTCGCCAGGGAAACTGGTAGTGTCCATGACTTCCCACATAGTGCAGGAGGAGCATATCACGGGTGCGAGCTGTGCTGCCATGACTTTCCTCAGACTCCTAGACTCTCTTCCCGCTCTCGGCCTCCCCTTTTATACTCTGCTCACCTCTCGGACTCTCCTGCCTCACCTGTGATGTCGCACAGTAGTTGTCTCTTGGTGCAGGTCTGCTGCTGCTTTTATTTCACAATCTCAGTCTTCTACTCTCAGGTACACTGCCGCTCTGCGGGAAAAGTTCGGAAAAGCAAGGCAAAGCAGCACCTCCCTCCCCCACTACACCGAACTCCCACACTTACCAAACTCTCAGCACACTGTGTCGTCCGCACTGACAGGCCCCTGTATTTCTACAGTTGAGACTCAGATGAGTCAGGCCGGCCCCACCTTCAAGTACCAGTTGAATCTAGCTAACCAATTAACTTGCTACAGCAGCTCTCTGCTGAAGCCTGACAGCAACTTAAACATTTAAACTTTTAAATTGACCTTAAACAGTTGAAGCAATATGCACTCGATTTAAAGAGATTAACCCTTAAACTCCCACACTTACCGAACTCTCAGCACACTGTGTAGTCCGCACACCATGCAGTCCGCACTGACAGGCCCCTGTATTTCTACAGTTGAGACTCAGATGAGTCAGGCCTGCCCCACCTTCAATTACCAGTTGAATCTAGCTAACCAATTAACTTGCTAAAGCAGCTCTCTGCTGAAGCCTGACAGAAACTTAAAAATTTAAACTTTTAAATTGACCTTAAACAGTTGAAGCAATATGCACTAGATTTAAAGAGATTAACCCTTAAACTCCCACACTTACCGAACACTCAGCACACTGTGTCGTCCGCACACCGTTTGCTGCACCTGCATTTTTGCTTTCAGTGACTGGTGTACAAAGACACTCAGGTCCCTTTGTACATCAACATTTCCCAATCTATCACCATTTAAATAATACTCTGCCTTTCTGTTTTTCCTTCCGAAGTGGTTAACTTCATATTTATCCACGTTATAGTGCATCTGCCATGTATTTGCCCACTCACTCAACTTGTCTAAATCGCCTTGAAGCCTCTTTGCATCCTCCTCACAACTCACGATCCCACCTAGTTTTGTGTCGTCAGCAACTTGGAAATATTACATTTGGTTCCCTCATCCAAATCATTGATATATATTGTGAATAGCTGGACCCCAAGCACCGATCCCTGCGGTAACACACGAGTCACTGCCTGTTACCCCGAAAAAGACCCATTTATTCCAACTCTCTGTTTCCTGTCTGTTAATCATTTTTCAATCCATGCCAGTATATTACCACCAATCCAATGTGCTTTAATTTTGCACACTGACCTCTTATGTGGGACTTTATCAAAAGCCTTCTGAAAATCCAAATAAACCACATCCACTGTGTTCTCCCTTATCTATTCTAGCAGTTACGTCCTCAAAAAAACCCAGTAGGTTTGTCACACATGATTTCCTTTTCATAAATCCATGTTGACTTTGTCTGATCCCGTTGATATTTTCTAGGTGTTCTGATATCACATCCTTTATAATAGACTCCAGCATTTTCCCTACTTCTGATCTGTCGTTCAGGGCTAAAGGGTTAAATTATGAGGACAGATTGCATTGACTAGGCTTGTATTCCCCTGCATAGAGAAGATTAAGGGGTGATCTAATTGAGGTATTTAAGATGATTAAAGGAATTGATAGGGTAGATAGAGAGGAACTATTTACCCTGGTGGGGAATCCAGAACAAGGGGGCATAACCTTAAAATTAGAGCTAGGCCGTTCAGGGGTGATGTCAGGAAGCACTTCTTCACACTAAGGGTAGTGGAAATATGGAACTCTCGCCCACAATAGTCTGTTGAGTTGAGGGGTCAATACGAAATTTCAAAATGGTGATTGATAGATTTTTGTTAGGCAAGGGTATTAAGGATTAAGGAACCAAGGCGGGTAGATGGAGTTAAGATACAGATCAGCCATGATCTAATTGAATGGCGGAACAGGCTCGAGGATCTGAATGTTCCATTCCTCTTCCTATGTAACATGATCGTGGGGCTGAATGGCCTCCTCCAGTTTCTGTGCAACAGTTTGGAGGGGATGAATAGCCTTCTCCAGTTCCTACTTAACATGATAGAGGGGCTGAATGGCCTCCAGTTCCTGCAAAACAGGCTTAAAGGACTGAATGGCCTCCTCCTGTACCTGTGTAACAGGCTCGACGATCTTAATGGCCTCGTCCTGTTCCTGTGTAACAGGCTTGACGGGCTGAATGGCCTCCTCCTGTTGCTATCTGACAGGCTTGAGTGGTTGGTAGGCCTCCAGTTCCAGTATAATAGTCTCGAATGTCCGTATGACCTCCTCCTGCTCCTATGTGACATGCTTGAGGGGCTGATCGGCCTCAGTACTGATGTAACTGGCTCGAGGACCTGAATGGCATCCTCCTTTTCCTATATAACAGGTTCGAGGGGATGAATGGCCTCCACCTGTACCTGTGTTACAGCCATGAGGGGCTGAATGGCCTCCTCCTGTTCCTGTCGAACTGCAGTGAGTTACTTGCAGCTATTGCATCCAAGATGGCTGCCGTAATCGCCGCCATTTTGTCCAAGATAGCCACCTTACTTGCCGCCATTTGTCCCAGAGGGCCGCCAAACTTGTGCCCATTTTGTCCAAGATGGCTGCCATACTTGCTGTCATGCTGGCCTTGTGTAAATACGCATATATGATATATATATTATGAATTCAAGTTGTTGTTGTTGTACTAGTAATAGTTGTGTTCGTGGTCTAAATATAAAAGTTTGCCATTCTGTGATCACTCTGGGGTGTCTGGGCGCTCTCTGGGATCATTGGGTGCATCCCGGGATCACTCTTGTGAGACCGTGTGCAATCTGGGATCCCTATGTGCGCTCTGGCATCACTCCAGGGTGACTGGGTGCACTCTGCCACCATTTTTTGCAGGATGGCAGCCACACTTGCAGTCACTTTGTCCAAGATGGCCACCATATTTGCCGCAATTTTGTCCAAGGTGGTCGCTGTGCTTGCCGCCATTTTTTCCCAAGATTGCTGCCATTCTTACCGCCATGTTCGCCGTGTTTAAATATACATATATATATCATATATATACTATAAATACAAGTTGTTGTTGTAGTTGTTGTGGTGATAGTCTAAATATAAAGACTGCTACACTGGGATCAACTTGGGGTGACTGAGTACAGTGTGGGATCATTGGGTGCAATCTGAGATCCCTGGCTGCACTCAGGATTCCCTGGCTGCACTCTGGGATCACTCTGGGTGCAATCTGGGATCCGTGGATGCACTCTGCGATCAATCACGGGTGACTGGTTGCACTCTTGGATCACTGGGTGCACTCTGGATTCACTGTGGGGTCACTGGGACATTCCGGGGTCGCTGTGGTGTAACTTGGGACACTCTGCGCGGTACTTGCCAGCATTTCGAACAAGATGACTGCCGTACTCGCTGGCGATTTGTCCAAGGTGGCTTCGGTACTTGGGGCAATTTTGTCCAAGATGTCCACCACACTAATTCACGTCCTAGTCGTCGTCGTTTGTTGTTGTTGTTGTTGTTGTTGTTGTCGTCGTCGTTGTTGTTGTTGTTGTTGCATTGGAGGTCGCTGCGGTGGTCTAAATATAAAGACTACAACTCTGGGATCACTCTGGGTGACGGATGACACCCCCAGAAGGGACCGACCAAGGCCTCCTTCCCTGGAGGGGATGGATGGTGGCTTCCCTTTGAGCGCCTGACTAAGTCCTCCCCCAGAGTGGACCGACTAAGCCATCCCCCAAAGGGGACCAACCGAAGCCTCCTCTACAGAGTGGACTGACCGAGGACTCCTCCAGGGGGTACCGAATGCGGCCTCATGAAGAGGGGACTGACCGAGGCCTCCTCCAGAAGGGACCGAGCCAGAGATCCTGCACAGGTTGCACCCAAACAGGGCCCACATGAGATCGGTCTGTTTATTGCCCTGGGGTTTAATTTCGATTCTGTGCCCTGGTTTTGGGGCCTCGGTTTAACACGTTCCTGTTCGATTGTGACCGTTGTGATTTAACCAGGTTAAAGTCTGGGGTTAAAGTAGCCCAGCCTGCAATATTATACAAACACGTTAACCCAGTGTGAGACAAACAGGGGCCGAGAGGAGATTAACGTCGGAAACATGAACCCCTGTACGGGCTTCGAGGGTTTGTTACAATTTCAAAATGATGCTTGTGTTTCGGGGAGATGCGACAACTTTGAGGGGACAGAGCGGCGAATTGAGTCGATTTTGATGGAGTAAATAAGGAGAAACTGTTTCCAGTGGCAGGGGGTCGGTAACCAAAGGACACAGATTCAAAATAATTGTCAAAAAGCGAGCGGTGACATGAGGATTATTTTTTATGCAGCGAGTTGCAATGATCTGCAATTCACTGCCTGAAAGGGAGGTGGAAGCAGATTCAAAAGTAACTTTCAAAAGGGAATTAGATAATTACTAGAAAAGGAAAAATGTGTTGGCCACGGGGAAAGATCAGGGTAATGGGACGATCTGGTTAGCTTTTTAATAGAGTCGACAATGGCACGATGGGCCGAATGGTTTCCTTTTGTGATGGATCATTCTGTGATTTTGCGGCGGGTCCACGTCAGCCATTTTGCGGCAGGTGCATGGCGGCCATTTTGTTTTGCATGTCGGGAGGCCATTTTGTGGGGTCCCAGCTGAGCTCTTTTGCTCATAGTCCGTCTCACCATTTTGTGCAAACTGCATATCCAGCCTCCGAGTAAGACCCCCTCCCCCCGCCACAAACATAAACACATACAGTTCACTCGACCAAACAGTCACGTCTGCGGTGCTGCTTGGAGGAGGAAGGATGGAATTTCCAGGATCCTTTACTCAATAATTTGAAACACTAACACCATTTAAAAAAATAACGAGACCAGGCCTGAGCTGAAGTAACTTTCAATAACTTACATTTATATTGCACCTTTATAGGAGAAAAACGTCACAGGGCGCTTCTCAGGAGCGATTCATGTGACACCGAGCCACACAAGGAGGTATTGGCACAAGTGACCAAAAGCTTTGGCAAAGAGGTAGGTTTTAAGGAGAGTCTTAAAGGAGGAGAGAGAGGCGGGGAGGTTTATGGAGGGAATTCCAGAGAATAGGGCCGAGACAGCGAAAGGCACGGCCGGCAATCGTGGAGCAAAGGGAGTGGGGGATGTGCAAGAGGCCAAAACTGGAGGAGCACAGAGATTTTGGAGGGTTCGAGGGTCAGTTGTTACAGAGTCCGACTCATAACTGGGAGGGACAGAGACTGTACATGGGGACATTAATTACCGGAACACTTCCTGTCTGTACATTGAACGAGTGTCCAACTGCAGCCCAGACTGAGCACCACCCTGGGACAATCCTGTCTGTACATTGAGCTGTGTCCCACTGCAGCCCAGACTGAGCCCCTCCCTGGGACAATCCTGTCTGTACATTGAGCTGTGTCCCACTGCAGCCCAGACTGAGCCCCACCCTGGGACAATCCTGTCTGTACATTGAGCTGTGTCCCACTGCAGCCCAGACTGAGCCCCACCCTGGGCCCTTCCTGTCTGTACATTGACCCAGTGCCCGACTGCAGCCCAGACTGAGCCCCACCCTGGGCCCTTCCTGTCTGTACATTGACCCAGTGTCCCACTGCAGCCCAGACTGAACCTCACCCTGGGCCCTTCCTGTCTGCACATTGACCCAGTGTCTCACTGCAGCCCAGACTGAGCCCCACCTTCGAACAATCCTATCTTTACATTGACCCAGTGTCCCACTGCAGCCCAGACTGAGCCCCACCCTGGGCCCTTCCTGTCTGTACATTGACCCACTGTCCCACTGCAGCCCAGACTGAGCCTCACCCTGGGCCCTTCCTGTCTGTACATTGAACCAGTGTCCCACTGCAGCCCAGACTGAGCCCCACCCTGGGCCCTTCCTGTCTGTTCATTGACCCAGTGCCCCACTGCAGCCCTGACTGAGCCCTACCCTGGGCCCTTCCTGTCTGTACATTGACCCACTGTCCCACTGCAGCCCAGACTGAGCCTCACCCTGGGCCCTTCCTGTCAGTACATTGACCCAGTGTCCCACTGCAGCCCAGATTGAGCCTCACCCTGGGTCCTTCCTGTCTGTACATTGACCCAGTGTCCCACTGCAGCCCAGACTGAGCCCCACCCTGGTCCCTTCCTGTCTGTACATTGACCCAGTGCCCGACTGCAGCCCAGACTGAACCCCACCGCTGGGCCCTTCCTGTCTGTACATTGACCCAGTGTCCCACTGCAGCCCAGACTGAGCCCCACCCTGGGAGCTTCCTGTCTGTACATTGACCCAGTGTCCCACTGCAGCCAAGACTGAACCCCACCCTGGGCCCTTCCTGTCTGTACATTGACCCAGTGTCTCACTGCAGCCCAGACTGAGCCCCACCTTCGGACAATCCTATCTTTACATTGACCCAGTGTCCCACTGCAGCACAGACTGAGCCCCACCCTGGGCCCTTCCTGTCTGTACATTGACCCACTGTCCCACTGCAGCCCAGACTGAGCCTCACCCTGGGCCCTTCCTGTCTGTACATTGACCCAGTGTACCACTGCAGCCCAGACTGAGCCCCACCCTGGGCCCTTCCTGTCTGTTCATTGACCCAGTGCCCCACTGCAGCCCAGACTGAGCCCTACCCTGGGCCCTTCCTGTCTGTACATTGACCCACTGTCCCACTGCAGCCCAGACTGAGCCTCACCCTGGGCCCTTCCTGTCTGTACATTGACCCAGTGTCCCACTGCAGCCCAGACTGAGCCCCACCCTGGGTCCTTCCTGTCTGTAGATTGACCAAGTGTCCCACTGCAGCCCAGACTGAGCCCCACCCTGGTCCCTTCCTCTCTGTACATTGACCCAGTGTCCCACTGCAGGCCAGACTGAGCTCCACCCTGGGACCTTCCTGTCTGTACATTGACCCATTGTCTCACTGCAGCCCAGACTGAGCCCCACCATGGGCCCTTCCTGTCTGTACATTGACCCAGTGTCCCACTGCAGCCCAGACTGAGCCCCACCCTGGGCCCTTCCTGTCTGTACATTGACCCAGTGTCCCACTGCAGCCCAGACTGAGCCCCACCCTGGGTCCTTCCTGTCTGTGCATTGACCCAGTATCCCACTGCAGCCCAGACTGAGCCCCACCATGGGCCCTTCCTGTCTGTACATTGACCCAGTGTCCCACTGCAGCCCAGACTGAGCCCCACCCTGTGCCCTTCCTGTCTGTGCATTGACCCAGTGCCGCATTGGGGACCATCCAGCCCCGGATATCCGGCAGAATCAGCGCTGTGGGACCGGGTGACTGAGTCTCGTGACCCTGTCGCTGGGCCTCTGACGTCACAATGGGAGACGACGCTCGCTCAGCTCGAGCTGGAAACCGTTAAAGGGCCGTTAGGATTTGAACCTGGAGCGCGGCCGGTTAAAGGGGAGGGACAGGGAATCGGCCAAAAATGTTCATATAATGAGACCAGGAATGGTTATCAATTGAAATGTTCATATCATGAGACCAGGAATGGTTATCAATTGAAATGTTCATACATTGAGCCCTGGAATGGTTACAAATTGGAATGTTCATATAATGAGACCAGGAATGGTTATAAATTGAAATGTTCATATCATGAGACCAGGAATGGTTATAAATTGAAATGTTCACACTCCCACTCTCAGTCCGCGTCTGGATTCCTGCAGCGACTCCAGGTGTCTCTTTCCGTTTGGACTGAATTGATTCTCCACCAGACTGAAACAGATTAAAGATTAAACAGGAAATAAACAGATTGAACAATAGTGTAAATAACAGGGAGACTGGGGTTAACATTTCAATAAAAATTACAGACAAATATTACCCACAAAAGGGACTGAATCCCATTGATATTTTATTTGTTAGATTGAACATTAACACAAACACTCACCAGATCCACTCCAGACTCCTGCGGGTCAGTATGAGGGAGCGGAGAGCGGGGACAGATCGGTCTGTGAAGGAGTTTGATCCCAGGGACAGACCCGTCAGTGACCGGTTTGTACTGAGAGCGGAGACGAGATCCTCGGTACAAGAATCTGTGAGACCGACACCATCCAGACTGGGGATCAGAGAGACAGAAATAACAGGAATCAGGGTAAATCCCCAGTGTTTATTAATAACACTATTACTGTTACTAATAATAATGTACAGTGTTTATTAATAACACTATTACTGATACTAATAATAATGTACAGTGTTTATTAATAACACTATTACTGACACTAATAATAATGTACAGTGTTTATTAAAAACACTATTACTGATGATAATAATAATGTACAGTGTCAGACATCCAGTTATTATAATCACAATCTCACACAGTCTGGTACTTACTCCAGTTCCTGTATTTTACAGTCCGGATTCCTCAGAAGCGCAGACAGTAATTTCACTCCTGAATCTCCCAGTCCATTGAAATTCAGATCCAGGACCATCAATGACCGGTTTGTCCTGAGAGCGGAGACGAGATGCTCGGTGCAAGAATCTGTGAGGTCGTTATTCCATAACCTGGAGATCAGAGAAAGTCAGAGGAGAGAGACAGAGGCAAGCAGAGATAACAGGAATCAGAGTAAATTCCCAGTATTGATTTGTATTATTATTACTAAAACTTACATTAATATACCGTGTTAGACATCCGGTTATTGTAAGCACAACCTCACACAGTCTGATACTTACCACAGTTCCTGTATTTTACATTTCGGGTTCCTCAGAGCCGCAGACAGTAGTTTCACTCCTGAATCTCCCAGTTTGTTGCTCCCCAGTCTAAACACAAACAGACAGTGAGAAACACATTGAATTCAATCCCCGATCTGACACAATTTCTCTCTGATATTACAGGAAACACAAAAATCTTCAGGAAATTAATAACCAGATGTCCCTGTCACTGACAGTGAATTTCGCTCTGTTCAATGCCACATATATTCAGGGACTATCAGTAAATGTATTTATTCAATAACGTGCTGTCTGTGTGGAGCCTTTAAATGTCCCTCAGTCCGGTCTCATTCCCCGATGATCAGAATTACCCTCCTGGAGATCAGTGACCGGTCCCGTCAGGTTTGTGAAAACTTGTCTCATTTTTGCTGCTTCTTAAATCCCAGATTTTATGGGAATGGGGCGATTTCCCTGAATTAAATGATAAAGCGGCGATTACCTGTACATTATGCAGTATTTTATTAATCTGTATAATATCTCGGAGTGAGTTATATTGTGAAAAGGCGCTAACGGCTGCTGTAAAATGCGTCCCACAGGACTTTATGTATCAAGGAGAGTTTATTCTGTCCTGTTACAAGTTTTAAATGTCCCTGTACTCCTAGTTTATAGGGGAGGGGAGTCTCTCTCTTTATTCCCATTAAACTGGCTCTACATTTATTTCAGGTGGAACGGGCCCGACCGTTTTTGGGGAATTTTCTGAAGTTCCATCCCCGAGCAGGACATCACGCACAAGGGGACAGATTATGGGAAATTCCCGGGTTCACTGCCCCTGGTTCACCCAGGAGCCTCCGGCTGTGTGTGAAGCCCCACCGCTGCCCAGTGTGTATTTGTTCTGCTGGGCTAATATCCCACAACCCGTTCGATTTCAACCTTTTTACCGGCATATTTTAGTTCCCAAATCCACTGAAGTGTCGGCCTGGATTAATGAGCGAGGGGCCTGAATCCACGACCTTCTGACTCAGAGGCACGAGTGCTGCCAGCTGGGTGAAGAGATGGTGGATGTATTGGAGAGTGTGAAGGGCTGTGTCATTGATGAGTTAAGATAACGGACCGACGTCCTGTGGGGAAAGCTCAGCTCGCCCACTGGCGGTTGACTGCCCGAAAGCTGTGTTTTGCTCTTTGTTACTGAATGTTCGGTGTTTCTGGTTCCCTCTCCTACACACGTTGACAGTCCGGGGACAGTCACTTGTCCCCACACCTCGGTAAGAGGGTGGGATGCTCCGACACACAGACTGCTGCAGTTACTGTCGGTCTACGTGAAAGCAACAGTGAGAAGGAGTCTCTTCAATGGACGTATCTCAGGCAGTGAGAAAAAATACAATAAATATCATTTATTGCAATTCAATTGTCAGACTCCTCCAGTGACCTGTATTTACTGATCCGATAAAGACTGTAAAATCCCCACTTGTTCACAAGGATCCATTTTAGATTCTCGAGTCCTTAGGAAATTACTAACCGATCCTCTTATCATTTGTCATATTTGTGTTGAATCTGCTTCTCTCTGGTTTATCTGAACTGTTTGTTTCCCTTCATTACGAAGCAACAATATAATTCGTGACTGTTCTACAATTGGTCTAACAGTTAGAGACAAATGAACAGTTACCTCAACACCTGGCATTTGTGCAGTGCGGGTCCCAGCCGCTGGAGTCCTTCATACCGAATGGAGCAGTTCTCCAGATTGAGGTGTTTTATAGTATCGCAGAGTCCAATGACATGAGACAGCACCGCACAGTCAATCGGGGTCAGTCGCAATTCACTCAATGTAAGTGTTTCCACAGATCCCACTGTGACCCGAGCCAGTGTTTGATTCTGAGACTCAAACAGGTAGTGGAATGTGTTCAGGAGGTCCGTTTTACGAGTTTCTCTCCCTATGTTTCCAATCTCTCCTTCAACCTTTTCCTTCACCCAGTCAATCACTCCACAAATTGTGTGATGAAGAAATGGACCCAGAAACTCCTCCAGGGGCCGAGCTGACCGTGAGGAGGAGAGACCAACAAAAAAACGGAGAAATATCTCAAATCGCCCATCTTCCTTGCTGTGGGCTTCACTGAGGAGTTTCCCGATGTCCCCTGGATCTGGAGTAAGGAATTGGGCGAGTGCGGCTACAAACTCTTGGATGGTGAGGTGCGGGAATGTGTAAACCATACTCTGGGCAGAATCATCTCTCTCCAAAAGTTCCACCATGAACCCAGACAGGAACTGGGAAGGTTGCAGATTGTTCTTGATCAAATCTCCATTTCTAAACACAATCTTCTTCTCGGAGACTCCAGTGAAGGCCATCTCACCGATCTTCAGTAACACATCACGGGGGGATTCAATCTCTCGGCCATGGTTTTTAAGAATGTTGTAAATATAGTAGGAATATAGTTGGGTGATGGTCCTGGGAACTCGCTGCTGTTTCCTGTCTCTTTGTGTGAAGAAGGGACCCAGTGACAGACCGAGGATCCAGCAGTAGGAAGGGTTGTAACACATAGTGTACAGGATCTCGTTCTCCTCCACATGTTTGAAAACAGCTGCTGCCACCGCCTGATCTTCAAAAAACTTGTTGAAATATTCCTTCCGTTCTTCACCAACAAATCCCAGGATTTCAGCCCAGACACTGATCTCAGCCTTTTCCAATAAATGTAATGCAGTGGGGCGGCTGGTCACGAGCACTGAACATCCTGGGAGCAGCTTGTGCTGTATTAAACTGTACACAATGTCAGACACTTCACACCAGTCTTCAGGATCTGTGCACATGTACTGAGGTTCTGTATTTCTCCGATTGTCAGCAAAATCGATACTGTCCTTGAATTCATCTAAACCATCGAATATAAACAGTAATCCTACTGGGTTCTTCCAGAGATCTCCCAGAATATTCCCAAAGTAAGGATACATATCCAGTATCAGATTCCTCAGGTTTATTCTACAGTTAATAGCGTTCAAATCCCGGAATTTAAAACTGAAAACAAATTGAAAGTGTGGGTATATTTTCCCAGTGGCCCAGTCATAAACAATCTTTTGTACCATTGTTGTTTTTCCAATCCCCGTGACTCCGCTCACTGCTGCTGAACTCCCAGAACTGGATCGCTGGAAGAAACTCTTCATTTTCTGGAACAAACTGCCTCTCTGGGAAAAACAGTTCTGGAACAGTTGATCTGTTCGGATTTTTTCCAGTTCTCTCCGGAGATGTTTCCCTCTCCATTCTTCATGGTCTCGGCCTCTTGCCAGCAGTTCATGTTCTACAAGTGTCCGATCTCGAACAGTAGAAATAACCGTTAGCTCAGTGTACAGAGTGACCAGCTGGAAAATCTTAACCTTCTCCTTTATTAGGATCGTGTTCACTCTCAGTGTTTCAGTTTGGACCCGGAGTGCTTCCTTGTGTTTCTGTTGAACATCTTCAATGAGAACAGACAGAAAGTGGTTCTCAATGTTAGTTATTTTGAAAAAAGTAACAACTTCTCATTATCACTTTACTCGTCAGTGTCATTTCGTCAGTCCTTGGGCAAGTTATCTTGATTATTGTGGGCACTGGGAGAGAGACAGACTGTGAATGGACAGAAGTCCCACTGTTATTGTATCAGGTCTAGGGCAGGTTATCTGGGATACTGTGTGTACTGAATAGACTGAAATGGGCAGAAATCTATTGTTTAACCTCAGTTGTGGGGAAGCTTTTAGAAACGATAATCCGGGACAAAATTAGTATTCAATTTATTAAGTGTGGATTAGTTAAGCAAAGCCAGCACCGATTTTTTAAAGGCAAATCGTGTTTAACTATCTTGATTGAGTTTTTAAATGAGGTGACAGATTGCGTTGAGGAGTGCAATACGATTGATGTTGATATGGACTTTCAAAAGGCGTTTTATAAAGTGTCGCAAAATAGGCTTATTAGCAAATTTGAAAGCCATGGAATAAAAGGGGCAGTGGCAGCATGGATACGAAATTGGCTCAGTGACAGGAAACAGAGAGTCGTGGTGAACGGTTGTTTTTTGGACTGGAGGAAGGTTTACATTGGTGTTCCCCAAGAGTCGGTACTCGGACCACTGCTTGTTTTGCTATATATTAATGACTTGGATCTGGGTGACGCAAAACGTGAAAGTGCAGTAAACAGTGAGGAGGATAGTGATAGACTTCAATAGGACATAGACAGGCTGGTGGAATGGGCGGACATATGCAGATACAATTTAACGCAGAGAAGTGCGAAGTGAAACATTTTGGCAGGAAGAATGAGGAGAGGCAATATAAACTAAATGGTATCATTCTAAAGGGGGTGTAGGAACAGAGAGACCTGGGGGTGTATGTTCACAAATTTTTGAAGGTGACAGGACAAGTTGAGAAAGCAGTTTAAAAAGCATACGGGATACTTGGCTTGAAAAATAGATGCATAGACGACAAAAACAAGGAAGTGATGATGAAGCTTTATAATTCCCTAGTTTGGCCACAACTGGAGTACTGCGTCCAATTCTGGGCACCGCACTTTACGAAGGATGTGAAGGCCTTAGAGATGATGCAGAAAAGATTTATTCGAATCGCTCCAGGGATGAGGAACTTCAGTTACGTGGATAGACTGGAGAAGCCGGGGTTGTTCCACTTGGAGCAGAGAAGATTGAGAGGAGATTTGATAGAAGTTTTCAAATCCATGAAGGGTTTAGGTCAAGTAAATAAGGAGAAACTGTTCCCATTGATCGGACGGTCGAGAACCACAGGACACAGATTGAAAGTGATTCGCAAAAGAACCAATGGCGACAGGAGAATAAACTTTTTTTAAGTAGCGAGTAGTTATGGTCTGGACTGCTCTCTCTGAAAGGGTTTGTGGAAGCAGATTCAATCGTGGCTTTCGAAAAGGAATTCGATAAATACTTGAAGGAAAAGTTTTGCAGGGCTACGGGGAAATAGCAGGGGAATGTGGCGAACTCGGTAGCTCTTGCAAAGAGCCGGCAGGGGCTCGATGGGCTGAACGGACTTCTTCTGTGCTGTAAAAATTTTATGATTCTAATGTATCAGACCGTGGGCAGGTTATCTGGGGTATTGTGGGCACTGGGAGATGGACAGATTGTGAATGGACCGAAGTTTCACTGTTATTGTATCAGACCTCCGGCAGGTTATCTGGTTATTGTGGGCACTGGGAGAGAGACAGACTGTGAATGGACAGAAGTTCCACTGTTATTGTGTCAGACCTCGGGCAGGTTATCTGGGTATTGTGGGCACTGCGAGAGGCAGAGTCTGTGAATGGACAGAAGTTCCACTGTTATTGGAACGGACCTCGGACAGGTTATCTGGGAATTGTGGGCACTGGGAGAGGGACAGAATGTAAATGGACAGAAGTTCCACTGTTATTGGAACGGACCTCGGGCAGGTTATCTGGGATATTTTGGGCACTGGGAGAGGGACAGACTGTGAATGGACAGAAGTTTCAATGTTATTGTAACGGACCTCGGGCAGGTTATCTGGGATATTGTGGGCACTGGGAGAGGGACAAACTGTGAATGAACAGAAGTTTCAATGTTATTTTATCAGACCTATACTTCTTTAGTCACCTGATCACAGGTAAATATTACTGACATTCTGAAGGTACAGGGGGGATTAAGAAAGACAATTTAAGGTATTAGGAGTTTAGGTTGAGGGAATGGTGAGAGGGTTTGATGTATCTTGTTTGTGTAAGAGACTTCGGTATTGAATCATTTCAACGTAATTCACAACTTTAATGCAGGAAAAAGGATCACACTCACGAAAATAATTAGAGACGGAGAAAATTTAAAGTCAGAAATAAGAAGAGAAATCAGGGTAATTTTCTCACTGAAGGGTCAGAGAGCGGGGGACACAGTTACCAGGGAAACACACTGAAGGGGCAGTGTAAGTGGGGTTAAAAGACAATTGAACGTGTTTCTGTGGATACACTGAGAGGAGGAGTAGGTGGGGCCATCTCTCTAAAAGAGGCAGGCTTATTTGGGCCAAATGGCCTTTTCCTGTCTCTAATCATTCTCCCGTTATATTGTGTTTCAGAAATTGTGAACAATATTTCAGCAGCTTTGCACCTATATTTAATGTGTTTTTATAACAGTCCTTTCATAGAATTAGAATTAGAACTACTGCCCACATCACTCAGTGTAATGTTAGAGCAGAAAACATTCACAGTTCATATCAACTGTTCTCCCAATAATTATACTCTGTTGTTTCATTTTGGTCTGAATTTCCTACAATGCAGGATTGGGAAATTACAAATCTGTTTCCATCAGTCATTCCATTGGGTCTAAAAAGACCCTGAGTTAAATGACTATTCTTTGAGTGGAATAAGTTCTCTCTTTCACTGCCATCAGTCATTCCATTGGGTCCAAAAAGACCCTGAGTTAAAGGACTATTCTTTGAGTGGAATAAATTCTCTCTTTCACTGTCATTAGTCATTCCATTGGGTCTAAAAAGACCCTGAGATAAAGGACTATTCTTTGAGTAGAATAAGTTCACTCTTTCACTGCCATTAGGAAGCCAGCCCAGAACTTCCGAATTACCCTGAATATTGTCTTTCCCTCACATTACTCCACGGATTAATGATCTATTGTGTTAACATCTGAACATCTTCTCAGATCAGATCGAACACCGACGTCACATTCTGTGCTGTGTAATGAAAATATTTTAATATTTTGCATTTCTCCACCTCTTTCCCTACCGTTGATGGTGGGCCAGATTTCTAGAGTAGTCGGTCAACCTTAAAGTCTGGCTTAAGGCACTGCTCATTAATTCTGAGCCCAGAGCTTCTATGTGCCTCATAGGAGTTGTGTGTGGGGATTCACGGTGTATCAGGATCCCACCAGGTGTGCATGGGTATTCACAGTGTATCAGGATCCTGCCAGGTGTGTGGGGATTTAACAAGTGCTGGCGATCATCAGCTGGATTAAGTGAAATAATGCAACCTCCGCATATTCCTAACGAGGTTTCATTTCTGTTCCCTCCACCCTTTGAATTTCTGATTCCCAGATTCTGACAATCTCTAAACAAAAGTCTACAGTCAAACATTCTGATTCTCAGAAGTGAAATAAATAGTTTGAAATCTCCATTTCATCACTTACCTTTCAGGTGACTGGGTATTTCAGTTAAACCTCGTCCGATGTTCATATAATCAAATGGATCAGGACCTGTTTAAATCAATGAGCTTTCATGAAATCTGATCTGTGTAATATTAAAGTAAATTCTGCAGTTTTTCAATCTGAAATTGAATTCAGTGTGTGATTTTACCGTACCAAGTTCCTGCATCTCTTTCAGTATTTTGTCCAACTTTGGTACCGCATGGTGCATGTTCACAAAGGATTCCCACATCACCCTTCGGGCCCGAGAGCCTTTCTCCATCACCAGATTTAGGAGAAGTTTGGAACTGTCCGCCCTGTTTCCCTTCTCCACGAGATCAACGACTTTCTGTAAAGAACAATAATTAATATATTGGTCTCTCCTTTTCCCAGTCCCACTGAAACTGTTTCCTTTTTTTCAGTCCACAGAAAAGTTATACCCGAAGCGTCCCTCTATCCTTTGTGCAAGCACTGACCGATCCACTGGGTATTTTCCTCTCATCGTATCATTGTTTCAGATTCACTGTATTTTCAGTTTGATCCATTTATTTCCTGTTTGGCCTGTTTCTGTTCTGTAACATTGTTTGATTCTAAGATCTCATATCCTGTTAGTTCCCTGCTGTTTAAATAATCCAAACTCATTCTGTTTCCAGCCCACTTACCCGATGTTCCTGTCCACTGAAATGCCACTCGTATGTTAACAACGAGCTGACTCCGTCCACCCCTTCTTCAATCGCCTGTTCTAGTCTGTCCCGGTAGAATTTCGTCAACTGGAACAGATGATAGTCGTCGCACTTTGTCAGGAACTCAGTGATTGCAGTGTTCGGATCTGTCAGCAAAAATGGAGAAAACTAAACACATTATCGACTTTCTATCCAGGCGGTTACATTTCCTCTTATAACAAACGGCTAAAGCCTCCTGTGAGCCACATTATCAAACACCTTCTGAAAACCCAGAGACACCGCATGTGATACATTCCATCGACCTATATAGTCACCTCTCAACAAAGCTGCATCAGATTTGTCAAATACGGCTTGTCTGCAGCGAATCATTTCCAGCCTCCCCTGATCATCCCCTGCATCTCGAAACGTTCACGAATTCGATCTGGAATTACAGATTCTAGGAGTTTGCCCACTACTGACGGAGACTAATTGGTCTCCAGTTACCCGTTGACCCTCTCTCCCTATTTTAGCAGAGACATTACTTGGGCTCCTTCAGTCCACCTGGATATTTTTGATAACAAGCGAGGATTGAGAAATTGGGGTCAGAATCCCTCCTATCGCCTCTTTGACTTCCTTTAACAGCCTCGGGTGTGTTATCTCTGGGCCCAGTGATTTATACACCTCGGCGATGTTTCTCAGATCCAAATCCTTCTCTTTCCCTCTCTGTTCTCCTTTTGGAATATCCTTGAAACCTACCTCTTTGACCAAGCTTTCCGTCACCAGTTCTAATATCTCCTTATTTGACTCTGTGTCAAATTTTGTTTGATAATCGCTCCTGTGAGGCCCCTTGGGTAGATTTACTATATTAAAGGCGCTATATAAATGCAAGTTGTTATTGTTCTAGCTCTGTCATAGAAGCTTTATTAATACTGGCGACCAGAGGTATTTTTCTTTCTCCTCAAAATGTGATAACCAAGAACGTTTTGCTCTGAGTCCTGTGAAAACTCAGGCCCTGTCTTGCAGATACTAGATCACATCTCTCATGATTCTGATTTTCCAAATGTGTTTGGAGTGATTTGTATATTTAGAGATAAAATTCAACCATAACTCCGATTTTTTGGAATGTTGACCCGTTTCCGTTTATTGTGTTTTTTTAATACCAAGTGACTTTATCTCTCAATACTTCAAAACCACCTTCCTTTTTACCTGCCAATAACTTTTCATTATTTCATAAATCTTCTGTTCCTGCTCCAACAGTTTTATGAATTCCGTTCTCTCATCTCAGACCCGGATATTTCCCACCCTCCAGATTATCAGCTGAAACCATCCCGCTGCTCCATTCACCCAGTCTGTAAAACCATTGTTGTTCGATTCAGACCGTGACCGTCCCTTCCCTTCTCCCTGAACTCACCCTCGTGCCCCGAGACCGTGAACCCTTCCCTCCTGCTCCATTCACCCAGTCTGTAAAACCAATGGTGGTCGGTTCATATCGTGTCCGCCCCTTCCCTTCTCCCTAAACTCACTCTATTCGCCAAGACCGTGAACCCTTCCCTCCTGCTCCATTCACCCAGTCTGTAAAACCATTGTTGGTCAGTTCATATCGTGTCCGTCACTTCCCTTCTCCCTAAACTCACTCTATTCGCCAAGACCGTGAACTCTTCCCTCCTGCTCCATTCACCCAGTCTGTAAAACCATTGTTCTTGATCGGTTCAGATCGGGACCTGCTCAGGGCTGCAGAAGAGCCTGTCTATTCCCTGACTATGGAATATCCCATCACTATCACTCTCCTATTCCTGTGTCCCACCTGCCTCTCACCCCCGCCCCACTCGGGGTGTCCCCCTGCTCCCTGGCCTCACACTGTTACTCAGGAAGACCATCCTCTGAGTCACTGTCTCTGTCCACCTTACAGTCCCCGCCATCAGGTATCAATTGGACAGTTCCAGTACTCAGGAGATCCCTACACCTGTGACTGCACTATGCCTCTAGATGGTCACTCACTTCCCTCTATCTACACGGTATCTGTACTGTTACATCTTCCTGTGTGAACTGCAGGTTCTTGCTCCTGATCTGGACCCTTTGTCAGGACGGAAATTGTATTGTGAAGAATTTTCTGAACCTACCTGTGTACATTCTCATTCTTGTTGAAGATGTTGGAACTTCTCCCCTGTTTGAACCTTCAGCCATGGTGGTGACAGACGTTCCCAGATTCTGATGCCCTGTAATAAATATAATATAAATAGGAGGGTTAGACGGAAATATTAAAATAAGCAGGAGAGCATTGCCTTGTTAAACATGATTCCAAGTCTCTCCTCCCCCATCAGCACAACAGCTGTTCGCTCTGGGATCGAGCATTTCCCGAGTGTTATGATCAACGCTCCACATCAGGTGTGACATGGACAGCTGCCCAGTGAAGTCCAGTGAGTCCCGCTGATCTCCACAACCCAGTTCCAGACGGGAACCCATCGGCAGAGACTCTGAACTGGGAACGTCCCTTGGTAAGATTTACTCACACAGTACAGGCCAGAACCAGCCTTATTCCTGAGGCAGTGAATATTCTGGAGGGAAATCTGGAGCGGGGTGATCATTGATGGATTAAATGACCCTTCACTCGGTTTAACACAGTCTGAGGCAATTGTGTTATTTTTATTCACAAATTGTGTTGAATATTTTTGATTTGTTGAGTTTCGTCATTAAATTCAGATACTTTATGAATATGATATCTATCCTCATACACAATATATAGCTGGGTGGGATTCCTCTGGTGCCTTTGGGCAGTGAAAGTGTCCGTGTGTTCATGGAGAGGTGTCCTGGTTGGTGTTTCTACTGGAATATATTTACCACATCCCCATGGTGTCAGCACCTGACAATCACTGTAGGAGGTGAGGAGATTTACCACTGTTCTAATATTAACACTAATGAGCACTGTGTGAGGTGAGGAGATTTACCACTGTTCTAATATTAACACTAATGAAAACTGTAGGAAGTCAGGAGATTTACCACTGTTCTAACATTAACACTAATAAGCACTGTAGGAGGTGAGGAGATTTACCACTGTTCTAATATTAACACTAATGTGCACTGTAGGAGGTGAGGAGATTTACCACTGTTCTAATATTAACACTAATAAGCACTGTTGGAGGTGAGGAGATTTACCACTGTTCTAATATTAACACTAATGTGCACTGTAGGAGGTCAGGAGATTTACCACTGTTCTAATATTAACACTAATAAGCACTGTTGGAGGTGAGGAGATTTACCACTGTTCTGATATTAACACTAATGAGCACTGTAGGAGGTGAGGAGATTTACCACTGTTCTGATATTAACACTAATGAACACTGTTGGAGGTGAGGAGATTTACCACTGTTCTGATATTAACACTAATGAGCACCGTATGAGGTGAGGAGATTTACCACTGTTCTAATATTAACACTAATGTATAATGTTATGAATCGTGTAACTTTAAACATTCAGGTGATGCACAATATTTATTTAGAGAATGTCGTTCTGGGTTTTACAGTCTCAATGTTCAAGTGGTGGATTTGATTGTTTTTATATAATCACGTTTGTGACTGGCAGTTGTATGTGTGTCTCACGAATGTGCTCCCAATCAAACTATCAGTCCCAGTGCCATTTCCTTTCCCCACTGTGGAAATGTAAAAATGATTAAATCTCGGATCAGTAATTTCTCCAAACTATATTTGAAGTTATTCTCCGGCATTAATTTATAACCAAGTTTGAGACTTTGTAAAATTGAATTCCTGCTGTTTCACTCACACTGACACTAGTATAATAAACACACAACAGCAACAACTTGCATCACCACAGAGCCTTTAACATCGAAAAAACATCCCAAGGCGCTTCACAGATGCCGAATCAGACAGAAAATGGCCAAAATTTTGGTCAAAGAAGTGAGTTTTAGGATGGTCTTTATTGTGACACCACACACAAAATAATCAAATGGAAGAAATTTTACAAATCTTTATTAAAATTTAAGATCTACATATCATTTTATCACCAAATTATATCGAAATGGTAATCATTTAATTCAACTGTAATTTTGAAATTCAGAAATAGATTTACTGATGGGAAATAACATTAAGTAAAACCCAGTAGGATGATTGATTTTGATAGTTGAATCTGAAATATATTTGAATTCGGTAACACTGTCTGGTACTACCTTAACACACAGCTTAATATCGATATTATGAGGGCTATCAAGGTGGGTTCATTCCGATTTGATGCTGGGGGCGGGGAGACACTGTATATCTGCTGGGCTCTGCCTCAGACTGGAGCCACTTCTTCGATCAAACCCCTTCACTCAAAAACAGACACAAGATTCATCAGTGACTGTGTGTTTTGAGATAGAAACTGATCTTACTTCACATTTAATTGCACTGCCTCATGCTGGATAATTGTACTCGGTGATCAGACTCTCCCAGTCTCATTCTCACCATTTCGCCCCTTAACTTGTAACCATTGTGGACCGTCAACAGGACCAGTGTTTATCTGAGTAAGTGGGACTGTCTCTTACCTTTCTCCCCAGTCGATCGATGGAAGCTCTTTGAATCGGAAGGATTCTCTCTGGTTGCTGCTCTCACAATCCTGTGCTGATTCACCTGCTGTTGTTCCTCAGTCTACAATCCCTGTTTACTTCCAGCTGTGGGCTTTTCTCAATCACTCCGTCATTCACCGGGAGATCTAATAATGGCAGGGCAGAAAATGAGACCAATACTGACGGTGTGAAGGAGAATCTAATCTACACTTTCCCTCTAATGTTGAATTAAAATAAAAGTAATTGAAACTTAAACAATTGAACAACAAATATTTGATTGAATAAACACAATGTTTGAGGAGCTCTGTTCTCACATTCCATGTCTCTTTCCCACCCCGATCACAATATGTGATCGTTTCATTCTCCAGCCCGAGTTAGAGGCAATTCCTTCTCCATGTCCCGCCCCTGGTTTTAGGATCACATTTGCTATTTGTGAATCAGTGACCATTCCTTTATATTTTCTGGCTGAACTCCATCGAGGGGCCAGACTCCTAGTTTCCAAGTGTATTTTAGTGGCATCATCGACAAACAGGGAGAGTTGATGGGACAATATCCTCAGGGATATGGTTCTACCCACAGAAGGCAGCTGTACTGCCCCAACACCGTGACTGGGAAGTGTGACTATTGCAGTGAGTTCACTTCACTGAATATTTACAAAACATAACATAACATGGGACTGATTTATCACAGAAAGAAGAGATTTCCCCTACTGTGAGTGTTATTGTTTGGACACTGCGATGAGTATAAGTCCTAGTAACAACTGTGGACCGGGTTTCTAACCGTTTTGAATTGACAGTTCCTGACTCAGAGGCTGGATGTGTCTCCAGTTAGCTGCAAATTCCAAAGTTCTGGCACGTGGGGGTGGGGAAGGAACGTTTGTAACTACAAGTGAGACATTTTAATAACAATATTTAACTGTCAAATAGGTATTAACTGTAATAACAACACCTCAGTGTGGGAATGTGGTGGGAACTTTGACCATATTTAAGAGAACAAGAGAAAATAGAAGCTCTCAGCAATTAACTTGTTTCTATTTTGCTATAAATGGTCATTGATATACAGAACTGGACGATAGATTACAACTCATTCTCATGCCTGTAATAAAATATCTCTGATTAGATAAAATCACGATCAGTAACGAAATGATTTGAAGTAGAATGTGTGAACAAATATGGCCCATTCTTAGTTTGAGGATAAATCAAATCACTATCCCCAAAAATATCAATAGTTGAATGCGTAATTGGAATTGAAAGATTTATTGGGGCCACTGTCCAAACACAATGGATATGATCGAAGGACTCACACTTTAAGGAGGGCACGGTGTCCCCAATGATGACATTGTACCGTGTCTGATACAACGGGGCGGGGAGGGCACTTTGTCACCACAGGATGGCATTGCACCTTGTCTCGAACAAGGGGGCGGGGAGGGCACTTTGTCACCACAGGATGGCAGTGTACCGTGTATGGCACAATGGGGCGGGGAGGGCACCGTGTCACCACAGGATGGCAGTTTACCGTTCCTTACACAATGGGCGGGGCAGGCACTCTCGGGTACCGACCCCAAAAGATGGCAATGTACCATTTGAGATATGGAGGAGGCGTGGGTATATCAGTCAGTGATTCTTTGTGTGTTTGATAGAGAGAGATAGGGGAAGTGAACTCGTGTCTATTTCAGTGAGTGAATCTTAATGTTTGTGTGTACATGAGAGAGAGGGAGAGTGAAACAGATTTTATCAGTGAGCAACTGAGGATTGTATGAGTATGAGAGAGAGACAATGGATGCCTCTGTCTAACTGTGAGACTCTGAATGTGTGTTTATGTGATGGAGCCAGATACATTGTGCATCAGTGAACAACTGAGTGGGTGTGTGTGTGTGTGAGAGAGACAGAGAGAGAGAGAGAGAGAGAGAGAGAGGATGTGTCTGTATATCTGAGTGACTCTGAGCAGGTGTGTGTATACGTGACGGAGGGAGACACACTGTGTATCAATGTGGGACTGACTGAGTGTTTGTGTATGTGAGAGGCAGAGAGAGAGAGAGAGAGAGAAAATGGCTCTCTATATCTGAGTGAGTTTGTGTGTGTGAGAGGGAGACAGAGGATGCCTCTGTATATTAGCGAGTGACTTAGTGTCTGTGTGTATTTTCTGTTGGGGGAGAAGCGGCAGGATGATGAAATCTAACCTTTAACCATCAACCACTTCTAAAATCGTACACGGACTGGTATTTAACAAGTTAAATTGCCAGAAGACACATGTCCATATCAAAGGTTCAATCAGATACAGCAAGGGCAGACCACATGCAAAGTGCAAAAGCGTCTTGTTCTTATAGATTAAAAGGTTGAGGAAGTGAGTTAACACAAACGGAAACCGTTCGTCTCTGTCTCTGCAAGTTTCAGCATGTTGCTGTTACTTTCTGTCACTCAGAGGCAGACATTTTGAGACCCACTCAGTTCCCCCTTCAGTTTAATGTTTACCAAAAGGTTTATTCAATTCCACTGTGTTTTGATTAAAGTCGCTCTGGGTTTCAATTCGACCCTATCATCCAACTGAGAATAATGGGGTCACCCGTATTTGGTGTTGATTGATTCTCTGCATTAGGTTTTATCTTTAATTCTGATCACCACCTGGTTTCCACCCAGAACCGTGTGTGTGACGAGAGAAAGAGGAGAGATCTGCACTAAATGCAGACATGTGTTTCCTTCGATATAATCCCCCACTCTCATCATTCTCAGTCACTCACCCAATTCGTCCATTGAAAAGACTGAAGCGACATGTGATCTGGTCCGCACGGGCCCTGTCGCCAGTCAGGACTTGGTACTCGGGGATCAGGCTGAACTCCCCGCCTTGCTCTCCCTGTCCCCAGTGAAGATTCTGGTACTCGTAGATTCGGCTAATCTCTCCGCCTTGCTCTCACTGTCCCCAGTCAGGACTCTGGTACTCGGGGATTCGGCTGATCTCTCCGCCTTGCTCTCCCTGTCCCCAGTCAGGACTCTGGTACTCGGGGATTCGGCTGATCTCCCCGCCTTGCTCTCCCCTGGACACAATCTGAGTGGAGCCCTCCAGGAAGTGTCAGCGCACATCAACCTCGCTGTCAGCTCTTCCGCTAAATGTTACTGACATATAAAAATCATGTGGGACAGAACCCGAAACCTCGCGTTGCCTTTACTCTTCCTACCAGCTGTTTCACGTGGGTTTGATGCGAGTTAAGTTTCGTATTTAGAGCTCAAATGACGTAAATGCTTCGATTTACAATCCCCCCATTGATTTGAAGCAGACAGCACAGAAGGAGGCCATTTGGCCCCTGCTGTCCGTGCTGGCTCTTTGAAAGTGGTATCCATTTAATCCCACCCCCCTGCACTTTCCCAATAGTCCTGCAAACTTTCTCCTTTACAAGTGATTAACCAATTCCATTTTGAAAGTTACTAAACAAATTTGTTCACCGCGAGCGACTGGACAGTCGGAGCATCAGTTATAGACAGAGTCATTGGGGTAGATTTTAAACACGAATCTGCTTCCACAGCCCTATCAGGCATTCGGTTCCAGATCAGAACAACTCGCTGCGTAAAGAAAATTCCACTCATCTCCAACCTGGCTTTTTTCCCAATTCTCATCAATCTGCGTCCTCTGGTAACCGACCCTCCTGCCAGTGGAAAGAGTTTCTCCCGATCTACCCGATCAAAACTCCACTATTAAATCTCCCCTTTACCTGCTCTAAGACGAACAAACCGAGCTTTGAAGTCCCTCGGGCCAGACGCAGAAAATTGCAGGATATTCGCTGGAAGTTAATGTCATTTAAGTCAATGCAAGCAGCTCAGGAATGTGGGAAATCTGAACAGTCAGCATTTTATATTAAAACAGGAAACAAGTTGGACTGTTCAAAGTAAGGGGCTCTCTGTCATGCTCCCTCTCCCACCCATCACTGATTAAAGTAAGGGGCTCTCTCATTCTACCTCAACCCCTCCCCCACCCATCACTGATTAAAGTAAGGGGCCATCTCTCATTCTCCCTCCCCCCCTCCCCCAACCCATCACTGATTAAAGTAAGGGGCCATCTCTCATTCTCCCTCTCCCACCCATCACTGATTAAAGTAAGGGGCTCTCTCTCATTCTCCCTCTCCCCCTCCCCCGCCCATCACTGATTAAAGGAAGGGGTTCTCTCTCATTCTCCCTCTCCCCCTCCCCCGCCCATCACTGATTAAAGTAAGGGGCTCTCTCTCATACTCCCTCTCCCCCTCCTCCGCCCATCGCTGATTAAAGTAAGGGGCGCTCTCTCTCATTATCCCGCTCCCCCATCCCCCCGCCCATCACTGATTAAAGTAAGGGGCTCTCTCTCATTCTCCCTCTCCCCCTCCCCCGCCCATCACTGATTAAAGGAAGGGGCTCTCTCTCATTCTCCCTCTCCCCCTCCCCCGCCCATCACTGATTAAAGGAAGGGGTTCTCTCTCATTCTCCCTCTCCCCCTCCCCCGCCCATCACTGATTAAAGTAAGGGGCTCTCTCTCATACTCCCTCTCCCCGTCCTCCGCCCATCGCTGATTAAAGTCAGGGGCGCTCTCTCTCATTCTCCCTCTCCCCCATCCCCCCGCCCATCACTGATTAAAGTAAGGGGCTCTCACTCATTCTCCCTCTCCCCCTCCCTCGCCCATAAATGATTAAAGTATGGGCTCTCTCTCATTCACCCTCTCCCCCGCCCATCACTGATTAAAGGAAGGGGCTCTCTCTCATTCTCCCTCTCCCCCGCCCATAACTCATTATAGTAAGGGGCTCTCTCTCATTCTCCCTCTCCCCCTCCCCCGCCCATCGCTGAAAAAAGTCAGGGGCTCTCTCTCATTCTCCCTCCCACCCTCCGCCGCCCATCGCTGATGAAAGTAAGGGGCTCTCTCTCATTCTCCCTCTCCCCCTCACCCTCCCCCGCCCATAACTGATTATAGTAAGGGGCTCTCTCTCATTCTCCCTCTCCCCCTCCCCCGCCCATCGCTGATTAAAGTAAGGGGCTCTCTCTCATTCGCCCTCCCCCATCCCATCATTGATTAAAGTAACGGGCTCCCTCTCATTCTCCCTCCCCCAACCCATCACTGATTAAAGTAAGGGGCTCTCTCTCATTCTCCCTCCCCCCCTCCCCCGCCCGTCACTGATGACAGTAAGGGGCCATCTCTCATTCTCCCTCCCCCCCCATCCCCCCGCCCATCACTGATTAAAGTAAGGGGCTCTCTCTCATTCTCCCTCCCCCCCTCCCCCGTCCGTCACTGATGACAGTAAGGGGCCATCTCTCATTCTCCCTCCCCCCCCATCCCCCCGCCCATCACTGATTAAAGTAAGGGGCTCTCTCTCATTCTCCCTCTCCCCCTCCCGCGCCCATCACTGATTAAAGTAAGGGGCTCTCCCTCATTCGCCCTCCCCCGCCCATCACCGATTAAAGTAAGGGGCTCTCTCTCATTCTCCCCCCTCCCCCGCCCATCACTGATTACAGTAAGGAGCTCTCTCTCATTCTCCCCCCTCCTCCGCCCATCACTGATTACAGTAAGGGGCCATCTCTCATTCTCCCTCCCCCCCCCCCACATTACTGTTTAAAGTAAGGGGCTCTCTCTCATTCTCCCTCTCCCCCTCCCATCACTGATTAAAGTAAGGGGCTCTCACTCATTCTCCCTCCCCCGCCCATCACTGATTAAAGTAAGGTGCTCTCTCTCATTCTCCCCCCTCCCCCCGGCCATCACAGATTAAAGTAAGGGGCTCTCTCTCATTCTCCCTCCCCCCCCCCCCACATTACTGATTAAAGTAAGGGGCTCTCTCTCATACTCCCTCTCCCCGTCCTCCGCCCATCGCTGATTAAAGTCAGGGGCGCTCTCTCTCATTCTCCCTCTCCCCCATCCCCCCGCCCATCACTGATTAAAGTAAGGGGCTCTCTCTCTCATTCTCCCTCTCCCCCTCCCATCACTGATTAAAGTAAGGGGCTCTCACTCATTCTCCCTCCCCCCCCCTCCCCCGCCCGTCACTGATTACAGTAAGGAGCCATCTCTCATTCTCCCTCCCCCCCCGACATCACTGATTAAATTAAGGGGCTCTCTCTCATTCTCCCTCCCCCCCATCCCCCCGCCCATCACTGATTAAATTAAGGGGCCATCTCTCATTCTCCCTCCCCCCTCCCCCACCTCACTGATGAAATTAAGGGGCTCTCTCTCCTTCTCCCTCTCCGCCTCCCCCGCCCATCACTGATTAAATTAAGGGGCTCTCTCTCATTCTCCCTCTCCCCCATCCCCCCTCTCCCCCATCCACCCGCCCATCACTGATTAAAGTAAGGGGCCAACTCTCATTCTCCCCCCCCCCACACGACATCACTGATTAAAGTAAGGGGCTCTCTCTCATTCTCCCTCCCCGCCTCCCCCCACCCATCACTGATTAAAGTAAGGGGCTCTCTCTCATTCTCCCTCTCCCCCTCCCATCACTGATTAAAGTAAGGGGCTCTCTCTCATTCTCCCTCCCCGCCTCCCCCCACCCATCACTGATTAAAGTAAGGGGCTCTCTCTCATTCTCCCTCCCCGCCTCCCCCCACCCATCACTGATTAAAGTAAGGGGCTCTCTCTCATTCTCCCTCCCCGCCTCCCCCCACCCATCACTGATTAAAGTAAGGGGCTCTCTCTCATTCTCCCTCCCCCCCTCCCCCGCGCGTCACTGATTACAGTAAGGGGCCATCTCTCATTCTCCCTCCCCCCCCCCCCACATCACTGATTAAATTAAGGAGCTCTCTCTCATTCTCCCTCCCCCCCATCCCCCCGCCCATCACTGATTAAAGTAAGGGGCCATCTCTCATTCTCCCTGCCCACCCCACATCACTGATTAAATTAAGGGGCTCTCTCTCATTCTCCCTCCCCCCCATCCCCCCGCCCATCACTGATTAAATTAAGGGGCTCTCTCTCATTCTCCCTCCCCCCATCACTGATTAAAGTAAGGGGCTCTCTCTCATTCTCCCTCCCCCCATCACTGATTAAAGTAAGGGGCTCTCTCTCATTCTCCCCCCCTCCCCCGCCCATCACTGATTACAGTAAGGAGCTCTCTCTCATTCTCCCCCCCTCCCCCGCCCATCACTGATTACAGTAAGGAGCTCTCTCTCATTCTCCCCCCTCCCCCGCCCATCACAGATTACAGTAACGAGCTCTCTCTCATTCTCGCTCTCCCCCATCCCCCCGCCCAACACTGATTAAAGTAAGGTGCTCTCTCTCATTCTCCCCCCTCCCCCACATTACAGATTAAAGTAAGGGGCCATCTCTCATTCTCCCTCCCCCCCCCCACATTACTGATTAAAGTAAGGGGCTCTCTCTCATTCTCCCTCCCCCCCTCCCCCCCTCCCCCGCCCATCACTGATTACAGTAAGGAGCTCTCTCATTCTCCCTCTCCCCCATCCCCCCGCCCGTCACTGATTAAAGTAAGGGGCCATCTCTCATTCTGCCATCTCCCCCGCCCATCACTGATTGCAGTAAGGGGCTCTCTCTCATTCTCCCTCTCCCCCATCCCCCCGCCCATCACTGATTAAAGTAAGGGGCCATCTCTCATTCTCCCTCCCCCCCCACATTACTGATTAAAGTAAGGGTCTCTCTCTCATTCTCCCTCTCTCCCTCCCATCACTGATTAAAGTAAGGGGCTCTCACTCATTCTCCCTCCCCCGCCCATCACTGATTAAAGTAAGGGGCTCTCTCTCATTCTCCCTCTCCGCCTCCCCCGCCCATCACTGATTAAATTAAGGGGCTCTCTCTCATTCTCCCTCCCCCCCCCGACATCACTGATTAAAGTAAGGGGCTCTCTCTCATTCTCCCTCCCCGCCTCCCCCCACACATCACTGATTAAAGTAAAGGGGCTCTCTCTCATTCTCCCTCCCCGCCTCCCCCCACCCATCACTGATTAAAGTAAGGGGCTCTCTCTCATTCTCCCTCTCCCTCTCCCCCTCCCCTGCCCATCACGGATTAAAGTAAGGGGCTCTCTCTCATTCTCCCTCTCCGCCTCCCCCGCCCATCGCTGATTAAAGTAAGGGCCTCTCTCTCATTCTCCCCCCTCCCCCGCCCATCACTGATTAAAGTAAGGGGCTCTCTCTCATTCTTCCTCTCCCCCTCCCCCTCCCCCGTCCATCACTGATTAAAGTCAGGGGCTCTCTCTCATTCTCCCTCTCCCCCATCCCCCCGCCCATCACTGATTAAAGTATGGGGCTCTCTCTCATCCTCCAACTCCCCCCATAGATTTTGTACCCATTGGATCAAACCCGATTGACAAGTCCGTTTCCCTGTCCTCTCCAACCGTCTCCTCCCCCGGGGCCCACCCGGAGCGGGATATGCGCACTGCGTACTCGGGACAAATGAACGCCTCCCCCACAGACACCGCCCTCTCTCACTTGATTGACCGACCGCAGAAAGGGTCACGTGTCCCCAGATTTTTAAACCCTTTTGGCTGTTTCACCGACTCAGCACGGGCCCTGATGCAGCGCGCTTGCGTGATGTCAGCAATCCGGCGGGGTCGCGACCTGATGGATGGAAGAGTCCAGGGGACTGGAGACGATCAACCGGTCCCCATCCACCGCCATCCTCTCCATCCACCGCCATCCT
The DNA here is from genome assembly GCF_035084215.1 of Heptranchias perlo. Lineage (NCBI taxonomy): Eukaryota > Metazoa > Chordata > Chondrichthyes > Hexanchiformes > Hexanchidae > Heptranchias > Heptranchias perlo. The sequence continues at coordinate 2,150,154 of NW_027139516.1, read as the reverse complement.
CCCCCTGGAGACGATCAACCGGTCCCCATCCACCGCCATCATCTCAATCCAACGCCATCCTCCCCCTGGAGAGGATCAACCGGTCCCCATCCACCGCCATCATCTCAATCCATCGCCAACTCCCCCCAGAGAGGATCAACCGGTCCCCATCCACCGCCATCATCTCAATCCACCGCCATCCTCCCCCGGAGAAGATCAACCGGTCCCCATCCACCGCCATCATCTCAATCCACCGCCATCCTCACCCTGGAGAGGATCAACCGGTCCCCATCCACCGCCATCATCTCAATCCACCGCCATCCTACCCCTGGAGAAGATCAACCGGTCCCCATCCACCGCCATCATCTCAATCCACCGCCATCCTCCCCCTGGAGAGGATCAACCGGTCCCCATCCCCCGCCATCATCTCAATCCACCGCCATCCTACCCCTGGAGAAGATCAACCGGTCCCCATCCACCGCCATCATCTCAATCCACCGCCATCCTACCCCTGGAGAAGATCAACCGGTCCCCATCCACCGCCATCATCTCAATCCACCGCCATCCTCCCCCTGGAGAGGATCAACCGGTCCCCATCCATCGCCATCATCTCAATCCACCGCCATCCTCTCCCTGGAGAGGATCAACCGGTCCCCTTCCACCGCCATCCTCCCGCTGGAGAGGATCAACCGGTCCCCATCCACCTCCATCCTCCCCCTGGAGAGGATCAACCGGTCCCCATCCATCGCCATCATCTCAATCCACCGCCATCCTCCCCCGGATATTAGTGTGAATCAGACGGTTAATCAGACTCATCCATTCCTTTCTCACCTCCAGTCTCCACTATTCCAATACTCTCCTGGCCGGCCTCCCATCTTCCACCCTCCATAAACATCTGAAACTCTACTGCCCGTATCTGAACTCACACCAACTCCCATTCACACTTCACCCCCTGTGCTCACTGATCTACATTGGCTCAAGTCCGGGAACGCCTCCATTTAAAAATTCTTATCCTGGTTTTCAAATCCCGACATGACCCTCGCCCCTCTCCCTCTCTCTGCAACCTCTTCCAGCCCTCCAACCTTCCGAGATCTCTGCACTCCTCCAATTCTGGCCTCTTGCCGATCCCCCGATTTCCATCACTCTACCATTGGCGGCCGTGCCTTCACCTGCCTGGACTCCAAGCTCTGGAATTCCCTCCCTAAACCTCTCCACCTCTCTCTCTCTCCTCCTTTAAGACGCTCCTTAAAACCTACCTCATTGACCGAGCTCTGACCGGAGCTCTGTACAGCTGTAACATAACTTCCTCCACTTTATATTCCATCCCTTGAGATAAAGGCCAACACTCCATTAGCCTTTTAGATAACTTCTTGTACCTGCCCACTGGGATTTAGAGATGTGTGTACTTGGAGCCGTAAATTTCTGTGCTCATCCACAGTTCCCACACTCTTCCCATTCAGGAAATATTCCGATTTGTCTTTTTCTGATCAAAGTGGATGACGTCACACTTGCCCACATTAAACACCATCTCCCACAGTTTTCCTCACTCACTCACTCTGTCTGTGTCCCTGGTTTCCAGTTTCCCCAATAGGGTCAGATTCTGTTTTCAGTACAAAGTAACAGGTAATCAAATCTACCCTTTTATTCGGTATATCGAGGTGATATGGAGTTGAGGTACAGATCAGCTACGATATAATAGAGTGGCGGAACAGGCTCGAGGGGCTGGATGGACCCTCCTGTTCCCATGTAACGGGCTCGAGGGGCTGGACGGCCTCGAGGGGCTGGACGGCCTCCTCCTGTTCCCGTGCAACGGGCTCGAGGGGCTGGACGGCCTCCTCCTGTTCCCGTGTAACGGGCTCGAGGGGCTGAACGGCCTCCTCCTGTTCCTGTGTAACAGGCTCGAGGGGCTGGACGGCCTCCTCCTGTTCCTGTGTAACAGGCTCGAGGGGATGAACGGCCTCCTCCTGTTCCCGTGCAACGGGCTCGAGGGGCTAGATGGCCTCCTCCTGTTCCTGTGCACTGTTTATTGGGTGGGGTGTGAAATAAACGGGTAATGACACAGTGTCACACACTTTGCGGAAGGCAATGAACCGTGTGAGAGAGACAGTGAGAGAGGATGCCTCTGTATATCAGTGAGTGTGTGAGAGAGAGGATGCCTCTGTATATCAGTGAGTGTGTGAGAGAGAGGATGCCTCTGTATATCAGTGAGTGTGTGAGAGAGAGGATGCCCCTGTATGTCAGTGAGTGTGTGAGAGAGATGGGATGCCCCTGTATATCAGTGAGTGTGTGTGAGAGAGAGGATGCCCCTGTGTTTCAGTGAGTGTGAGAGAGAGAGGATGCCCCTGTCTATCAGTGAGTGTGTGTGAGAGAGAGAGGATGCCCCTGTATATCAGTGAGTTACTCTGAATGAGTGTGAGAGAGAGACGCTGTCTCTGTGTTTCAGTGAGTGACACTGAGTGAGTGTGTGTGAGAGAGAGGATGCCCCTGTATATCAGTGAGTGATTCTGAGTGAGTGAGAGAGAGAGAGCATGCCCCTGTATATCAGTGAGTGATTCTGAGTGAGTGAATGTGAGAGAGGATTCCTCTGTTTTTCAGTGAATGACTCTGAATGAGTGTGAGAGAGAGAGGATGCCTCTGTATATCAGTGAGTGAGTGTGAGTGTGAGAGGATGCCCCTGTATATCAGTGAGTGTGTGTGTGAGCGAGGATGCCCCTGTATATCGCTGAGTGAGTGTGTGAGCGAGGATGCCCCTGTATATCAGTGAGTAACTCTGAGTGAGTGAGTGAGAGAGAGAGAGGATGCATCTGTATATCAGTGAGTGTGAGTGAGAGAGGATGCCTCTGTTTTTCAGTGAGTGACTCTGAGTGAGTGTGTGTGTGAGAGAGAGGATGCTCCTATATATCAGTGAGTGTGTGTGAGAGAGAGAGGATGCCCCTGTATATCAGTGAGTGTGTGTGTGAGAGAGAAGATGCCCCTGTATATCAGTGAGTGACTTTGAGTGTGTGTGTGTGTGTGTGTGTGTGTGTGTGAGATGATGTCTCTGTACATCAGTGAGTGACTCTGAGTGAGTGTGAGAGAGAGAGGATGCCTCTGTATATCAGTGAGTGACTCTGAGTGAGAGTGAGTGTGTGAGAGAGAGGATGCCTCTGTATATCAGTGAGTGACTCTGAGTATCCGTGTGTATTTTGTGTTGGGGAAAAGCGGCATCATGATGAAACCCGACCTTTAACTATCAACAACTTGGAAAATCCTACACAGACTGGGATTGAACAAGTTAAATTGCCAGAAGACACGTGTCCATATCACAGGTTGGATCAGACTCAGCAAGTGGTGTCTCCGTGCAAAGTGCAGAAAGCTCTTCCTCATATCAACCCAAAGTTTGAGGAAGTGAGTTCCCACAAACGGAAACCGTTCGCTTCTGTCTCTGCAAGTTTCAGCATTTTGCTGTTACTTTGTGTCACTCAGGGGCAGACATTTTGAGACCCACTCAGTTCCCCCTTCAGTTTGATTTTTTTACCAGAAGGTTTATTCAATCCCAGTGTTTTTTGATTAAAGTAGCACTGGGTTTCAATTCGACCCTAACATCCATCTGAGAATAATGGGGTCACCCGCATTTGGTGTTGATTAATTCTCTGCATTAGGTTTTATCTTTAATTCTCATCACCATCTGGTTTCCACCCAGAATCTCATTTCCGTTCCAAGAGCTTGCTGACAACTTACAGCCGCCAAGTGGAAAAAAGTGCTTTGAACTTTGTGTCTCTGCACTTATACTTGTTTTGCATAGAACATATTATAACCCCGCCATTTCTCAACAACGGTATTACTTATGATGATCACTTTGTAATATGAAAGTTACATGACACGCCAGACTTGTACATTAATCTAAAGGGCCTGTCGCTCACTGATGTTTTGAAATCACATATTAAAACACAGTCCTCTATTTACAACTGCTAAGTAAAATTAAATATATTTATTAATCGATAAACGGATGGTTAGATAAAACCTTTTAAGATTAATATGCGTCGATAATCTGTATCTGTCTTCACAGCAGAAGACAGAAAAAACATACTGGAAATAGTGGGGAACAAAGGGGCAAATGAGAGTGAGGAACTTTAAACAATTAATATCAGAAGAGAAAAAGAACTTGAGAAACTCATGGGACTGAAGCTGATAAATCCCCTGGATCTGATGGCCCACATCCGAGGGTTCTAAAAGAGGTGGCTGCAGAGAGAGTGGATGCATTGGTTATGATCTTCCAAAATGCCCTCGATTCTTGAGCGGGCCCAGCGGATTGGAAGGTAGCAAATGTAACCCCGCTATTCAAGAAAGGAGGGAGAGAAAAAACAGGGAACGACAGGCCAGTTAGCCTGACATCAGTCATCAGGAAAATGCTGGAATCCATTAAGGCAGTGGTAACAGGGCACTTAGAAAATCATAATATGATTAGGCAGAGTAAACATGGTTTTATGAAAGTAAATTTGTTAAACACGATTTTCCTAAGAGTTCTTTGAAGATGTAACTAGCAGGGTCGAGAAAGGGGAATCAGTGGATGTAGAATACTTGGATTTCCAAAAGTCATTCGATAAGGTGTCACATAAAAGGTTATTACATAAGTTAAGGTGGTTGGGGGTAATATATTGGCATGGATAGAGGGTTGGTTAATGGACAGAAAACAGAGAGTAGGGATAAATGGGCCAATTTCAGGTTGGCAGGCTGTAACTAGTGGGGTGCTGCAGGGATCGGTGCTTGGGCCTCAGCTATTAACAATCTATGTTAGTGTAATGTGGATCGACTGGAGAAGCTGGGGTTGTTCTCCTTGGAACAGAGACGGTTTAGAGGAGATCTGATAGAGGTATTCAAAATCATGAAGGGAACATACAGAGTGGATAGAGAGAATCTGTTTCCATTGGTGGAAGGATCAAGAGTCAGAGGACAAAGATTTAAGATGATTGGCAAAAGAACCAAAAGCGACATGAGGAAAAACATTTTTTTTATACAGTGAGTGGTTATGATCTGGAATGCACTGCCCGAGGGGGTGGTGGAAGCAGATTCAATCATGGCCTTCAAAAGGGAATTGGATAAACGCTTGAAGGGAAAAAAATGTCGGCCTACGGGGATAGGGCGGGGGAGTGGGACTAGCTGGATTGCTCTTGCATAGAGCCGGCGCAGAGTCGACAGGCCGAATGGCCTCCTTCTGTGTTGTAACCATTCTATGATTTTATGAATTAGATGAAGGGACCGAGTGTAATGTCTCCAAGTTTGCTGATGATACAAAGGTAGGTGGGAAAGTAAGCTGTGAAGAGGACACAAAGAGTCTGTGGGGAATTATGAGGTGATTCACTTTGGTCGGAAGATTAGAAAAACTGAATATTTTTTAAATGATGAGAAAATATTGAATGTTGGTGTTCAGAGAGATTTGGGCATCCTCATTTAATGGTCTGAATATATCGATCGGAGTTTACACTGAATGTTTCATGGTCTGAATATATAGATCGGAGTTTACACTGTATGTTTCATGGTCTGAATATATCGATAGGAGTTTACACTGAATGTTTCATGGTCTGAATATATCGATAGGAGATAACACTGAATGTTTCATGGTCTGAATATATCGATAGGAGTTTACACTGAATGTTTCATGGTCTGAATATATAGATAGGAGTTTACACTGAATGTTTCATGGTCTGAATATATCGATAGGAGTTTACACTGAATGTTTCACGGTCTGGATATATAGATAGGAGTTCACACTGAATGTTTCATGGTCTTTCGGATATAATTTGGAACCAACGCCTCTTGTACTGAGATCTGACAGATTGTTACCCTGGCAATACAGGAAATCACTCAACGAAAATAACTGAAATGGAAATAACAAAAACCACCATCGTGTTGAGAGTTTAGTTCAGATGAAGATTAACCCTGAACATTCAGACACTTTTTCGAACCATGAAGCTGCGATTACAATAACGGATTTTTTACACCACAAGAGCTGATACTGGGGATTTAGTAAATTCACCATCAGTTTGAGCTCTGCAGAACATTAAGCAGCACCGCATCCACAGAAGGACATCGATAAAATAGTCACATTATTAAAAACAGACCGCGTCTGCTCTGAAAATCTGAACGTCTTAAACCACCTAAATCTGTAACTGTTAGCAGTGACCATTTAAATTACTGCCACAACACTGAATTCGATGGCGAAACATCTGGTCGTCACATTCTTTGTACATCTGGAATAGTACAAAACTTGTATAAACCACATTTCTGCAAACTCCAGTTAGTGTTTAAAGGGCTGAAAGACGGTGTTTATATTTTCTGCTAAAAGCAGGTTCCCATAACAAGAATATAAGAAATCGCAGCAGGAGTAGGCCATACGGCCCCTCGAGCCTGCTCCACCATTCAGTAAAGTCATGGCTGATCTTCAATCTCATCTCCACTTTCCCGCCCGATTCCCATTTCCCTTGATTCCCCTCGAGTCCAAAAATCTATCGAACTCAGCCTTGAATATATTCAATGACTCAGCATCCACAGCCCTCTGGGCTAGTGAATTCCAAAGATTCACAACCCTCTGAGTGAAGAAATTCCTCCTCATTTCAGTCCTAAATGGCCGATCCCATATCCTGAGACTGCACTCCCTCGTTCCAGATTCTCCGGCCAGGGGAAGCAGCCTCTCGGCATCTACCCTGTCAAGCCCCCTCAGAATCATATGTTTCAATGAGATCACCTCTCATTCTTCTAAACTCCAGAGAGTATTGGCCCATTCGACTCAATCTCGCCTCATAGGACAGCCCTGTCATCCCAGGAATCAATCTAATGAAACTTTATTGCACCCCAGCTAAGGCAAGCATATTCTTCCTTAGATAAGGAGACCAAAACTGTACACAGTACTCCAGGTGTGGTCTCACCAAAGCCTTGTACAATTGCAGCAAGGCTTTCTTATTCTTGTACTCCAACGCTCTTGCAATAATCAGGTGATTGTGTTGAAAGAGCATGGAAATGAATCTGGATTTTATGGGGAAAAAGATCGCTCTCAGTTTAATAAAAGGAACCCTCGGCCGAGGCCGGGAGCTGGATTATGTGATCACCTAGAACATTATTCTGATACAAAACACAACATAATCAATTGGAAGAAATTTTACAAATCAATATTAGAATCCGATTTACGTATCATTTTTTCACCAGTTTATATTTAAATTATAATTTAATCCAACTACAATTGTGAAATCCAGAAATAGATTTACTGATGGGAAATAACATTAAGTAAAACCCAGTATCCAGTTCAGAATTGTAAGATGATTGATTTTGATGGATATGAAATATATTTGAATTCGGTAACACTGTCTGGTAAAATATTAACATACAACATATCGATATTATGGGGGCTATAAAGGTGGGTTGTTTCCGAGTTGGTGCTGGGGGCTGGGAGACACTGTATATCTGCTGGGCTCTGCCTCAGACTGGAGTCACCTCTTAGATCAAACCCCTTTGCTCTAAAACACACACAAGATCCATTTGTGCCTGTGTGTTTTGAGATAGAAACTGATCTTACTTCACATTTCATTGCACGGCCTCATGCTGGATAATTGTACTCGGTGATCAGATTCTCCCAGTCTCATTCTCACCATTTCCCCCATTACCTTGTAACCTTTGTGGACTGTCGACAGGACCAGTGTTTATCTGAGGAAATGGGACTTTCTCTTACCTTTCTCCTCAGTCGATCTATGGAAGCTTTTCGAATCGGAAGGATTCTCTCTGGTTGCTGCTCTCACAATCCTGTGCTGATTCACCTGCTGTTGTTCCTCAGTCTACAATCCCAGTTTACTTCCAGCTGTGGGCTTTTCTCAATCACTCCATCATTCACCGGGAGATCTAATGATGGCAGGGCAGAAAATGAGACCAATACTGACGGTGTGAAGGAGAATCTAATCAACACTTTTCCTCTATTATTAAAATTAACACACTGTTTGAGGAACTCTGTTCCCACATTCCATGTCTCTTCACCACCCCGACCACAACATGTGATCGTTTCATTCTCCAGCCCCAGTTTGAGGCAATTCCTTCTCGATGTCCCGCCTCTGGTTTTAGGATCACATTTGCCCCTGGATCCTGAGCCCCCCCACTCCGAGCGGCCCCCAGTCCCGCACACACCCCGCACGGTCTGATTCTGATCCCCCTCCCTCCCTCTCCCTGTCCCAGACACTCCCCGCACGTTCTGATTCTGATCCCCCTCCCTCCCTCTCCCAGTCCCAGACACTCCCCGCACGGTCTGATCCTGATCCCCCTGACTCCCTCCTCCAGTCCCGGACACTCCCCGCACGGTCTGATCCTGAGCCCCCTCCCTCCCTCCCCCAGTCCCAGACACTCCCCGCACGGTCTGATCCTGATCCCCCTCCCTCCCTCCCCCAGTCCCAGACACTCCCCGCACGGTCTGATCCTGATCCCCCTCCCTCCCTCTCCCAGTCCCAGACACTACCCGCACGTTCTGATCCTGATCCCCCTCCCTGCCTCTCCCAGTCCCAGACACTCCCCGCACGGTCTGATCCTGATCCCCCTCCCTCCCTCCTCCAGTCCCAGACACTACCCGCATGGTCTGATCCTGATTCCCCTCCCTCCCTCCCCCAGTCACAGACACTCCCCGCACGGTCTTATCCTGATCTCCCTCCCTCACTCCCCCAGTCCCAGACACTCCCCGCACGGTCTGATCCTGATCCCCCGCCCTCCCTCCCCCAGTTCCAGACACACCCCGCACGGTCTGATCCTGATCCCCCTCCCTCCCTCCCCCAGTCACAAACACTCCCTGCACGGTCAGTTCCTGATCCCCCTCCCTCCCTCCTCCAGTCCCAGATACTCCCCGCACGGTCGGATCCTGATCCCCCGCCCTCCCTCCCCCCCTGCTAGACATTCCCCGCACGGTCTGATCCTGATCCCCCTCCCTCCCTCCCCCAGTCCCAGACACTCCCCGCACGGTCTGATCCTGATCCGCCGCCCACCCTCCCCCAATCCCAGACACTCCCCGCACGGTCTGATCCTGATCCCCCTCCCTCCCTCCCTCAGTCCCAGACACACCCCGCACGATCTGATCCTGATCCCACTCCCTCCCTCTCCCAGTCGCAGACACTCCACGCACGGTCTGATCCTGATCCCCCTCCCTCCCTCTCCCAGTCCCAGACACTCCACGCACGGTCTGATCCTGATCCCCCTCCCTCCCTCTCCCAGTCCCAGACACTCCCCGCACGGTCTGATCCTGATCCCCCTCCCTCCCTCTCCCAGTCCCAGACACTCCCCGCACGGTCTGATCCTGATCCCCCTCCCTCCCTCCCTCAGTCCCAGACACACCCCGCACGATCTGATCCTGATCCCCCTCCCTCCCCCAGTCCCAGACACTCCCCGCACGGTCTGATCCTGATCCCCCTCCCTCCCTCCCCCAGTCCCAGACACACCCCGCACGATCTGATCCTGATCCCACTCCCTCCCTCTCCCAGTCCCAGACACTCCCCGCACGGTCTGATCCTGATCCCCCTCCCTCCCTCTCCCAGTCCCAGACACTCCCCGCACGGTCTGATCCTGATCCTCCTCCCTCCCTCTCACAGTCCCAGACACTCCCCGCACGGTGTGATCCTGATCCCCCTCCCTCCCTCCCTCCCCCAGTCCAAGACACTCCCCGCACGGTCTGATCCTAATCCACCTCCCTCCCTCCCCCTGTCCCAGACACTCCCCGCACGGTCAGATCCTGATCCCCCTCCCTCCATCCCCCAGTCCCAGACACTCCCCGCACGGTCAGATCCTGATCCCCCTCCCTCCCTCCCCCAGTCCCAGACAATCCCCGCACGTTCTGATCCTGATCCCCCTCCCTCGCTCCATCCCCGAGTCCCAGACACTCCCGCACGGTCTGATCCTGAACCTCTCCCTCCCTCGCCCAGTCCCAGACACTCCCCTCGCGGACTGATCCTGATCACCCTCCCTCACTCCATCCCACAGTCCCAGACACTCCGCGCACGGTCTGATCCTGAACCCCCTCCCTCCCCCAGTCCCAGACACTCCCTGCACGGTCTTGTCCTGATCCCCCTCCCTCCCTCCCTCCCTCCCCCAGTCCCAGACACTCCCCGCATGGTCTGATCCTGATCCTCCTCCCTCCTTCCCACAGTCCCGGACACTCCCCGCATGGTCTGGATGCGTGAATGAGAGAGGATGCTTCTGTATATCAGTGAGTGACTCGGGATGAATGTGAGAGGATGCCTCTGTATATCAGTGAGTGACTCTGAGTGAGTATATGAGCGAGGATGCCTTTGTATATCTGAGTGACTCTGAGTGTGCGTGAGAGAGCGAGTATGCCCCTTTATATCAATGAGTATGAGCGAGGATGGCCCTTATTATCAGTGAGTGTGAGCGAGGATGCCCCTGTACATCGGTGAGTGTGAGCGAGGATGCACCTGTATATCGGTGAATGTGAGCGAGGATGCCCCTCTTTATCGGTGAGTGTGAGCGAGGATGCCACTGTATATCAGTGAGTGTGAGCGAGGATGCCCCTGTATATCGGTGAGTGTGATGAGGATGTCCCTGTATATCGGTGAGTGTGAGCGAGGATGCCCCTTTACACCAATACACCATCGGTTTGCTCTGGGATTGAACATTTCTCATTGTGATGATCAACCCTCCCCATCAGGTGGGACACTGACAGCTGCCCAGTGAAACCCAGTCAGTCCTTGTTCCCCATTAGAAATTCTCCCCTTTCTCACCCTCACCGACCCACACTTGTCTTCACTAATCTTGTTCTATTTCCATCCTTGGAGAATCTTTTCCAGTCCGCTTTTATCTTCCTTCCACCTTTACTCTCATACACTATTTTTCCTCTCAATCAATCTCTTGGTCCTTTTTTGCTGATCTCAAAAACTTCAGGTCACCACCAGTGCTCCCATTTTTCCGGACGAGCAGGTGCTGATTGTGGTTCTGTTATTGCCATTTACAGCTCCTCTAGACGCAACTTTTGTTTCTTTACTTGTCCCGTTAGCACCCTCCTTACCTTGCACCATCATCGCTTTCGTCATTTAATCACTCCTGCCCTCCACTCTATCACAGTCCTTCCCTTTCGTTCTTTCCTCTTCTCCTTCACCCGCGCCCCCCCCACCCCCCACCCTCCTTTCCCTGTTCAAAATCTGTTTCATCTTCAATTTCTTCCAGTTCTGACGAAGGGTCATCGACGTGAAAAGTTAACAATCTTTCTCGACAAATGCTGCCTGACTTACTGAGTATTTCCAGCATATTCTGCTTTTATACAAATGCAAGTCTTTCTTTCTTTCAAAGAGCTGGCACAGGTACAATGGGCCGAATGGTCTACACATGTGCTGTAAGATTCTATCTTTCTATGATATGTGACCCTATGGTATGTGGTTCTATGAAACATGATTCTATAATTTATGATTCTATGATATGTGATTCTATGATTTAGGATTCCACGATCTATCATTCCCTGACATATGATTCTATGATATATGCATTTGTTGAGTGAAGGTCGTGTCTGACTAACTTGATTGAATTTTTTGAGGAGGTATCATGGAGGGTCGATTAGGGTAGCGCGTTTGATTGTAATCTACATGGATTTTGGCAGACTGGTCAGAAAAGTAAAAGGCCAGGGGAACCAAGGGAAAGAGGCAAGTTGGATCCAAAACTGCTCATTGGCAGGAAGAAAAGGGTAATGGCCGACGGATGTATTTGTGACTAGAAGGCTGTTTCCAGTGGGGTTCCGCAGGGCTCAGTACTAGGTCCATTGCTTTTTGCGGTATATAGTAATGATTTAGACTGAAATGTAGGGGGCATGATTAAGAAGTTGGCAGGGGATACATAAATTGGCCGTGTGGTTGATAGTGAGGAGGAAAACTGTAGACCGCACGAATATATCAATGGACTTGTCAGGTGGGCAGAAAAGTGGCAAATGGAATTCAATCCCAGATAATTGTGAGGAAATGCATTTGGCGAGGGTAAATAAGGCAAGGGAATACACAATAAATGGGAGGATACTGAGAGGTATAGAGGAACAGAGGGACCTTGGAGTGCATGTGCACAGATCCCTGAAGGTAGCAGGACAGGTAGAGAATGTCGTTAAGAAGGCAAATGGGATATAGCCGATGCATAGAATATAAGAGCAGGGAGGTTATGCTTGAACTTTATGAAACACTAGTTAGGCCACAGCTTGAGTACTGCGTACAGTTCTGGTCACCACATTACAGGAAAGATGTGAATGCACTTGAGAGTACAGAGGTGATTTACGAGGATGCTGCCAGGACTGGGGAATTTTTGCATTGAGGAAAGATTGGATAGGCTGGGGATGTTTCATTGGAACAGAGGAGGCTGAGGGGAGATTAATTGAGAGATATAAAATTATGAGGGGACGAGATAGAGCGGATAGGGAGGACCTATTTCTCTTCGTGGAGGGGTCAATACCCAGGGGGAATAGATTTAATGTAATTGATAGATGGATTAGAAGGGAGCTGAGTAGAATTTTTTTTCACCCAGTGGGTGGTAGAGGTTTGGGATTCACTGCCTGTAAGTGTGGTAGAGGCAGAAACTCTCATCGCATTTATAAAGTGCTTGGATATGCACTTGAAGTTCCGTAAGCCGCAAGGCTATGGACCAAGTGCTGGATAGTGGGATTAGTCTGGATGGCTCATTTTCAGCCAGCGCAGGCACGATGGGCAGAATGGTATCCTTCTGTGTCATAAATTTCTATGATTCTAAGATTCTATATGATTCTATGATATATGATTCCATGATATGTGATTCTGTGATATGTGATTCTATGATTTTAAGATCTATGATATTTGATTCTCTGATATGTAGTTCTATTAATACATACAGTGATGGACAGGGAGAGTATTAATGCTCTCTGTAATAGAGCGGGGTAGTATTATAACTCTCCGGAATGGAGCGGGTGGAATTAATACTGTCAGAAATCGAGTGAGGGAGCATTAATACTGTCAGGAATGGAGCGTTGGAATAATAATACTGTCAGTGATGGAACAGCAAGTATTGATACTGTTAGGAATGGAGCGAGGGAGTATTGATACTGTCAGCAATGGATTGGGGAGTATTATACTGTCAGGAATCGAGCGGTGAAGTATTAATACCATCAGAATTAGAGCGGTGGAGTATTAATACCCTCGGTAATGGAGCATGAGATTATTAATACCGTCAGTAATAGAGTGGGATAGTATTCATACCGTCAGGAATGGAGCGTTGGAGTACTAAATCTGTCAGTGATGGAACCCAGAGTATTGATACTGTCAGGAATGGAGCGAGGGAGCATTAATATTGTCAGAAATTGAGCGGAGGCGTATTAATTCTGTCGGGAATGGGACGGGGGTGTATTAATTCTGTCAGGAATTGGACGGGGGTGCATTAATTCTGTCAGGAGATAAGCGGGGCAGTATTGATACTGTCAGTAATGGAGCGGGGAGTATTGACAGTCTCAGTGATGGAGTGGCAGAAAATGAACTCTCTCAGTGATGGAGTGGATCAGGCTGCATAGCTGGATAGCTCATGTTCGGCCAGCGCAGGCACGATGGGCCAAATGGCATCCTTCTGTGCTGTAAATTTCTAAGATTCTATGATATGTGATTCTATGATATGTCATCCTATGAAATATGATTCTGATATGTCATCCTATGATATATGATTCTATGATATGTCATCCTATGATATGTCATCCTATGATATATGATTCTATGTGTCATCCTATGATATATGATTACATGATATGTCATCCTATGATATATGATTCTGATAGGTCATCCTATGATATATGATTCTATGTTAGGTCATCCTATGATATGTCATCCTATGATATATGATTCTATGATATGTCATCCTATGATATATGATTCTATGTTATGTGATTCTATGATATGTGATTCTATCACCTATCATCCTATGATATATGATTCTATGATCTATGATCCTATGATCTATGATCCTATGATATGTGATCCTATGATATGTGATTCTATCACCTATCATCCTATGATATATGATTCTGATATGTGACTCTGTTATCCATCATTCTGTGATATATGATTCTATGATCTATTAGGACATAAGAAATAGTAGCAGGAGTCGGCCTCACGGCCACTCAAGCCTGCACAGCCATTCAATCAGATCATGGCTGATCTTCGACCTCAACTCCGCTTTCCCGCCGGATCCCCATATCCCTCAATTCCGCTAGAGTCCAAAAATCTATCGATCTCAGCCTTGAATATAGTCAATGACTGAGCATCCACAGCCCTCTGGGGTAGATGATTCCAAAGGATCACAACCCTCTGAGTGAAGAAATTCCTCCTTATCTCAGTCCTAAATGTCCGACCCCTTATCCTGAGACTATGCCCCCTTGTTCTGGACTATCCAGCCAGGGGAAACAGCCTCTCAGCATCTACCCTGTCAAAACACCTCAGAATCTTATATGATTGAATGAGATCTCCTCTCATTATTTTAAACTCCAGAGAGTATCGGCCCATTCTACTCAACCTCTCCTCATAGGACAACCCCCTCATCCCAGGGATTAATCCAGTGAACCTTTGTTGCACTGACAGTAAGGCGAGTATATCTTTCCTTATATAAGGAAACCAGAACTGTCCCCAGTGCTCCAGGTGAGCTCTCACCAAGTACCTGTACAATTACAGTCAGACTTGCTCACCCCTGTACTCCAGGCGAGCTCTTACCAAGTCCCTGTACAATTACAGTCAGACTTCCTCACCCCTGTACTCCAGGTGAGCTCTCACCAAGTCCCTGTACAATTACAGTCAGACTTCCTCACCCCTGTACTCCAGGTGAGCTCTCACAAAGTCCCTGTACAATTACAGTCAGACTTCCTCACCCCTGTACTCCAGGTGAGCTCTCACAAAGTCCCTGTACAATTACAGTCAGACTTCCTCACCCCTGTACTCCAGGTGAGCTCTCACCAAGTCCCTGTACAATTACAGCCAGACTTCCTCACCCCTGTACTCCAGGTGAGGTCTCACCAAGTCCCTGTACAATTACAGTCAGACTTCCTCACCCCTGTACTCCAGGTGAGCTCTCACCAAGTCCCTGTACAATTACAGTCAGACTTTCTCACCCCTGTACTCCAGGTGAGCTCTCACCAAGTCCCTGTACAATTACAGTCAGACTTCCTCACCCCTGTACTCCAGGTGAGGTCTCACCAAGTCCCTGTACAATTACTGTCAGACTTCCTCACCCCTGTACTCCAGGTGAGCTCTCACCAAGTCCCTGTACAATTACAGTCAGACTTCCTCACCCCTGTACTCCAGGTGAGCTCTCACCAAGTCCCTGTACAATTACAGTCAGACTTTCTCACCCCTGTACTCCAGGTGAGCTCTCACCAAGTCCCTGTACAATTACAGTCAGACTTCCTCACTCCTGTACTCCAGGTGAGGTCTCACCAAGTCCCAATACAATTACTGTCAGACTTCCTCACCCCTGTACTCCAGGTGAGCTCTCACCAAGTCCCTGTACAATTACAGTCAGACTTCCTCACCCCTGTACTCCAGGTGAGCTCTCACCAAGTCCCTGTACAATTACAGTCAGACTTCCTCACCCCTGTACTCCAGGTGAGCTCTCACCAAGTCCCTGTACAATTACAGTCAGACTTCCTCACACCTGTACTCCACCCCCCTTACAATACAATGATTCTCTGACCCATGATTTCCAGTCCCTGGAAGCGCCCTCTCCGTCAATCACTCTGGTTGTCAGGGTAACAGGGGACGGGCCTGGGCCTCGCTGTCACTCACCGAGCGGCTGCCGGGGAGACGAGGGCGGGGTCACCGCCTTCCTGTCAGTCAGTCAACCAACCAATCAGTTGCCGTGGTGTTGGAGTGGGCGGGGCGGCGCTGTCACTCACCGCCTGGTTGTCAGGGGCGACGGGCGGGGCGGGGCTGCGTTTGACGCAGGCGCACTGACGCTTTTGCAGACGCACGGTGGGGGGCACTTGTTGGGAGAGCGCGTCCGCCCGAGAGTCGGTAATGTGGCGGTGGAGGTTGAGGAAGAGGAAGAAGAAGAAGAAGGATGAGCGGCAGGCGGCGGCCGTGGAGGGCGGCGAGGATCAGGATCAGGAGCGGCGGTTGAAGGGCCCGGGGGTGATGGTGGAAGGAGAGGAGGAGGAGGAGCGGGACGGGCGGACTGAGAGTCCGCCTTCGGCGCTGGCCGCGGACCCAGCAGAAGGTGGGTGTGGGAACAGGGAGTAATAATACTGGCAGGAATGGAGCGGAGGAGTAGTAATAATGTGAGCAAAGAAGCCCGGGAATATTAATACTGTCAGGAATGGAGCGGAGGAGCAGTAATAATGTGAATAAAGAAGCCCGGGAATATTAATACTGTCAGGAATGGAGCGGAGGAGTAGTAATAATGTGAATAATGAAGCCCGGGATTATTAATACTGTCAGGAATGGAGCGGAGGAGTAGTAATAATGTGAGTAATGAAGCCCAGGAATATTAATACTGTCAGGAATGGAGCGGAGGAGTAGTAATAACGTGAGTAATGAAGCCCGGGAATATTAATACTGTCAGGAATGGAGCGGAGGAGTAGTAATAATGTGAGTAATGAAGCCCGGGAATATTAATACTGTCAGGAATGGAGCGGAGGGGTAGTAATAATGTGAGTAATGACGCCCGGGAATATTAATACTGTCAGGAATGGAGCGGAGGAGTCGTAATAATGTGAGTAATGAAGCCCGGGAATATTAATACTGTCAGGAATGGAGCGGAGGAGCATTAGTAGTGAGTAATGAAACCTGGGATTATTAATACTGTCAGGAATGGAGCGGAGGAGCATTAATAGTGGGTAATGAAGGCTGCGATTATTAATACTGTCAGGAATGGAGCGGAGGAGCATTAATAGTATGAGTAATGAAGCCCGCGATTATTAATACTGTCTGGAATGGAGCGGGGGAGCATTAATAGTGTGAGTAATGAATCTCGGGATTATTAATACTGTCAGGAATGGAGCGGAGGAGCATTAATAGTATGAGTAATGAAGCTCTGGATTATTAATACTGTCAGGAATGGAGCGGAGGAGTAGTAATAACGTGAGTAATGAAGCCCGGGAATATTAATACTGTCAGGAATGGAGCGGAGGAGTAGTAATAATGTGAGTAATGAAGCCCGGGAATATTAATACTGTCAGGAATGGAGCGGAGGGGTAGTAATAATGTGAGTAATGACGCCCGGGAATATTAATACTGTCAGGAATGGAGCGGAGGAGTCGTAATAATGTGAGTAATGAAGCCCGGGAATATTAATACTGTCAGGAATGGAGCGGAGGAGCATTAGTAGTGAGTAATGAAACCTGGGATTATTAATACTGTCAGGAATGGAGCGGAGGAGCATTAATAGTGGGTAATGAAGGCTGCGATTATTAATACTGTCAGGAATGGAGCGGAGGAGCATTATTAGTATGAGTAATGAAGCCCGCGATTATTAATACTGTCTGGAATGGAGCGGGGGAGCATTAATAGTATGAGTAATGAATCTCGGGATTATTAATACTGTCAGGAATGGAGCGGAGGAGCATTAATAGTATGAGTAATGAAGCTCTGGATTATTAATACTGTCAGGAATGGAGCGGAGGAGCATTAATAGTATGAGTAATGAAGCTCGGGATTATTAATACTGTCAGGAATGGAGCGGAGGAGTGCTAATGGTATGAGTAATGAAGCCCGGGATTATTAATACTGTCAGGAATGGAGCGGAGGAGCATTAATAGTGTGAGCAATGAAGCTCGGGATTATTAATACTGTCAGGAATAGAGCGGAGGAGTGCTAATGGTATGAGTAATGAAGCCCGGGATTATAAATATTGTCAGGAATGGAGCGGAGGAGCATTAATAGTGTGAGTAATGAAGCTCGAGATTATTAATACTGTCCGGAATGGAGCGGAGGAGTACTAATAGTATGATGGAAAGGCTTTGTGCAGTCAGGAGGTGAGTCACTCGCCGCAGAATACCCAGCTTCTGACCTGCACTTGCAGCTGCAGTATTTATATGGCTGGTCCAGTTAAGTTTCTGGTAAATGGTGACCCCCAGGATGTTGACGGTGGGGGATTCGGTGATGGTAAATCACTGATCCGAAACCTATTCACTTTTACATTTCCACAGTGGGGAAAGGAAAGTACACTGACTGATAGTTTGATTGGACGCACATTCATGAGACACATACACAACAGCGAGTCACACACACAGATGATTAGATAAAAACAGTCAAATCTACCACTTGAACATTTATGAGATTGTAAGATCCCTGGAGACATTCTGAAAATAAATACTGTGCATGACCTAAATGTTTAAAGTTACATGATTCATAATATTATACAATAGTGTTAATATTAGAACAGTGGTAAATCTCCTCACCTCCTACGGTGCTCATTAGTGTTAATATTAGAACAGTGGTAAATCTCCTCACCTCCTACAGTGCTCATTAGTGTTAATATCAGAACAGTGGTAAATCTCCTCACTTCCTAAAGTAACCATTAGTGTTAATATTAGAACAGTGGTAAATCTCCTCACCTCCTACAGTGCTCATTAGTGTTAATATTAGAACAGTGGTAAATCTCCTCACCTCCTGCACTGCTCATTAGTGTTAATATTAGAGCAGTGGTAAATCTCCTAACCTCCTGCAGTGCTCATCAGTGTTAATATTGGAACAGTGGTAAATCTCCTCACCTCCTACAGTGCTCATTAGTGTTAATATTCGAACGGTGGTAAATCTCCTCAACTCCGACAGTGCTAATTAGTGTTAATATTAGAATATTGGTAAATCTCCTCACCTCCTACAGTGTTCATTAGTGTTAATATTAGAACAGTGGTAAATCTCCTCACCTCCTACAGTGCTCATTAGTGTTAATATTAGAACAGTGGTAAATCTCCTCACCTCCTACACTGCTCATTAGTGTAAATATTAGAACAGTGGTAAATCTCCTCACCTCCTACAGTGCTCATTCGTGTTAATATCAGAACAGTGGTAAATCTCCTCACCTCCTGCAGTGCTCATTATTGTTAATATGAGAACAGTGGTAAATCTCCTCACTTCCTAAAGTAACCATTAGTGTTAATATTAGTTGTAAACAATTTTACAACACCAAGTTATAGTCCAGCAATTTTATTTGAAATTCACAAGCTTTCGGAGGCTTCCTCCTTCATCAGCCGCACTCAGAAGACAGTCCAGAATGTCACCCGAGCACAACGCAACGCCATCAACGCTCTCAAGACCAACCGCAACATCGTCATCAAACCAGCGGACAAAGGAGGAGCCATCGTCATACAGAACAGAACGGACTATTGCAAAGAAGCATACCGACAACTGGACAACCAGGAACACTACAGACGGTTACCCGCAGATCCAACCAAAGAACACACCCACCAGCTCAACAAACTGATCAAGACCTTCGATCCAGACCTTCAAAGCATCCTACGCACACTCATCCCACGTACTCCCCGCGTGGGAGACTTCTACTGCCTCCCAAAGATACACAAAGCGAACACACCCGGACGTCCTATCGTATCAGGCAACGGAACCCTGTGTGAGAACATCTCTGGATACATCGAGAGCATCCTGAAACCCATCGTACAGGGACCTCCCAGCTTCTGTCGCGACACTACAGACTTCCTACAAAAACTCAGTACCCACGGACCAGTTGAACCAGGAACACTTCTCACCACGATGGACGTCTCGGCACTCTACACCAGTATCCCCCACGATGACGGCATCGCTGCGACAGCATCAATACTCAACACCAACAACAGCCAATCTCCGGAAGCCATCCTACAACTCATCCGCTTCATCCTGGATCACAATGTCTTCACCTTCGATAACCAGTTCTTTACCCAAACACACGGAACAGCCATGGGGACCAAATTCGCACCCCAATATGCCAACATTTTCATGCACAAGTTCGAGCAGGACTTCTTCACTGCACAGGACCTCCAACCAACACTATACACCAGATACATCGACGACATTTTCTTTCTATGGACCCACTGCGAGGAATCACTAAAGAGACTAGATGATAACATCAACAAGTTCCATCCCACCATCAAGCTCACCATGGACTACTCCTCAGAATCAGTTTCTTTCTTGGACACATGAATCTCCATCAAAGACGGGCACCTCAGCACCTCACTCTACCGCAAGCCCACAG